>NC_087255.1:10238700-10577700 GCF_037042905.1 Lytechinus pictus
AATAGGAGGACGCCGTGCACTTGAGTGTGGTGTTAGCTAGCCAGTTTGAGCTCATGTTCTTTGCCAGAGCTCTGGGTGAGAATTCTATCAGTAATGGCCTAAGTGATGGTGATTTTCCGTTTCGGATAGAGTTTAGATTTCATGTTAATTTTTGAAAACTGTCAAAAAACTTTATGATTTCTTCATTGTGATGAATATTTAAGTTATTAATGAATACATTTTCACCGAATTTAGACTCTCCCAGAATGAAAGGCATTTTCTGTGGAGATCTGCGTTTTCAAATAACTTGTGAAAAACTTAAGGTACATGAACCTACAATACTTGTGGCTATGTGCTGGAATTTGAATAGACTGAGTTAGATATTGATTTAATTTCTTCATTTCTTTAACATAATTTATATGCAATCCAAGTGCACCTCACAGTCACAATCACACACAAACACTCACCCACACCTGTGATTCTAACCATGAAAAAAAACCTTAAAATTTTTTTTTTTTTTTTTTCTAAATTATTATTTGATCTGAATTCTCTCTTTCTCCATCTCTCTCTCTTTTTCTTTTTTATATTTTTATTTATCAATTTATTTAGATTTTTTTTAAGGGGGGGTTCATTGTTCGTGGTTCATTAAAGATGAAAAATAAATAAGCCCATGTGTGTGTGGTTGTAAAGGGGATGTGGAGTGAGGGTGTCAAAACACACTTAAACATTTAAATCTGATTTCTTAAATGTTTGAATAACCTTAATACTTATAGCATGCTATTCATGTACTAATTAAAAAATTGCAGGAGCTGCGCTTACTATAAACAAATTTGCGGTGTGGTTCACCGTTATTTATATTTTTTTTTAATTGTCCCCGGTTCCTGTAAAAAGCCCGTGAGCCGGGGGCAATTTTTCAAAAAAAATTGCCCCCGGCTCACAGGTGCTTATTTCAAGGCTTGGTACTGACACATAGGTGTAAGACATTTGATACACTAGCTTCTGCTCTTCCAAGGCGTAAAGACAACCGTACATGGATAAACAAAATGCAACTTGAAGAAGAGTGCAAAGGTTCAGTAGATGTTCTAGGCAGCATATCTCTGATAAAATTACTTCTCCTTCAAGGATCGAAATGTAACATGTTCTATCCAGACGGGACAGAAAATTGCAAGTGTAAATGTGTATTCTGTTTAATTCAATGATGATATTGCCCTACCAGCTTTCAATTTTCAATAAAAATTTCATAGGCGTCTTTTATATGACATACTCTCTGTTTGAGAATCATCCATAAGTTGCTACCCCAAGGTGTGAAGAATGCATGAGAACTCACTTTATCAAAGGCATCTTGATCATCCTCTAAAGTCTTTAGGAGTTCATCAATAAATACGTTGAGGTATCGCTGTCTGATGTTCATAGGAACCTTGCTGCCATAATCTGTAGGAATCACCGGCCTCTTGGAAACCTGTTAACCAAGGAGAGTTTAATAAGATGAACCAAGGTGGGGGATAACACTGAAGGGGGTGCTGCAGGACACTTGAAATTGCATCATCAAAATCACCAAGATCACCATGATCATCACCATATCATCAACATCAAATCCTGACCATCATCATAAGAAGCAGCAGCATCATCATCATCGATGTCATTACCCTCATTATCATCAACATCACCACCCATCACCATAATAGCCACTACTATCACTATCATCACCATCATCCTTCCCATCATTATAATCATCCCAATCATATTATCTCATCATCATCATCATCAACATCAACATCATCAGCAGCAGCAGCATCATCACCACCATCATTATCATGATCAACATCATCAGCAGCAGCATCATCATCATTGTTGCCATCACCACCACCATCATTATCACCATCATCTTCATCATTGCCCTCACCATAAGCACAAGCACCACCATCACCATCATCCCAATCATATTATCTCATCATCATCAGCAGCAGCAGCAGCATCATCATCATCATCACCATCATCATCATCATCATTAACATCATCATCATCATCACCATCAACATCATCATCATTAACATCATCATTAACATCATCATCATCATCATTAACATCATCATCATCATCATCATCATCATCATCATCATCATCATCATCATCATCATCATCATCGTCATCACCTTCATCATCACTACTAGCATCACCATCATGATCTTACCGTCCTGGGCATGTGAGCTGTCCTTTTACCCATCTTAGAGGTCATGACAGTAGTGGTTTTCTTCTCAGAGGAGGACTCCCCCAGTGTCAGTTGCTTGAGAGTGTTGTTGGTCGAGACTATACGATGAGAAAGAGGTCATCTTTACTTCGCTTTTTATATAAGTTAGTATATATCTTTTATATAAGTTCAAAGATTAATACAACTCATATGTTGCACATGCTAAAGAGGCATCTTACTACAATGTACAGCTCTGCCTACCTTAATTGTGAACAAAATCCTATTCATTATTTCTTTTTATCCTATTTCCAGCCTAAAATCCTATTTTACTTTAAAATTTGAAAAACATACCAAAATTAGCATTCTTATAAAAAAATCCTATTTCTGGGAAAAATATGCTATTCAGTGTCACTTTCCCCATAAAATCCTACTAGATAGGATAAAATCTTACTAATTGGCATCTCTGACAGTGTATATTGTGATGTAGAGTGTATTGGAATTATTCCATTTTTTAAATATAATTTGTGGATATTGTCAACTCATGGCAAAATATCTAAATCCTAATCATACAATACACAATCTTAACAGAAGGAACAATTTTCCCTAATTTTTATTATTGTTTCAAATTTCCAGGGATGTTTTCTTGACATTTTTTAAAAAGCACCACCATGCATTTTTCCTATTAAAACAATTACCCAGTGAAAGACAGAATTGATAGAGAGAGCAAGACAGAGAAAGGGAGAGGAAATAAGCAACCTCAAGGTGTTTCAAGTAAATTCTCAGTGTTAATCCTCAGCACTGTCAGTGACCATATCGACAGTCATAAAGCTTCTCAGCCAATGAAACCAAAGACTCCCATAACTTATACCTCGGTCAAATTTGCTCTACTGCGGCTGTACAGCGAGTAAAAAACAGCCGTTTTAAGATTTTTGTACCAGCTACATATATGTGGTTTGAATAAAAATGAATAAAACGTCAGTTTTCTACTCGCCGTACGGCCGCCGTAGAGCAAATGTGACCGAGGTATTATCAAAGTTGAAAATTCAGTCAGTGGTGACAACTGTCATGAAACAACCCCCGAGAAAATTACGTCGTTGGAACAAACCTGGCTGATGAGCCACTCTCTTCTTCCCTGTGATTGAAGCACCAGCGGTGGCCTCCCCAGCTTCCTGCTCCTGGGACGCCCTCTCTAGCCTACGCTCCATCATGAGATAACGATTGTGGCACATCTGAGCTGCGCTGAGCCTAGAGTTAGCGGGCTTCTTGGGGGTCTGCTTTCGTTTCACATCCTATTGGAAGGCAAATGAATGAAATAAAGTATTTCAGAACATCTCTCAGTTGGTTCACTCTTTGTCAATATCATGCAAAGATTATTAGAAAAATCACATCAATTTGTAATCATCATGGTTATTCCAAGGATTTATGTTTCTGTTTATGATTACTCCTGTAGCCGTAGGTACTTGGCAGAATGGCTTTTTGCTGGTTTGTAACCAATTACCTAGGAAACATTTTAACGTCTAGGTTAATCAGTCGTATTGGCTGACGTTATAGACGACAGATATTACTCTCGGGTCTTTTCATCAAAATGGAGACAATGGCAGATTGGGGATTCGAACTCACAACCTTGTGATTATGAGTCCAATGCTGCAACCACTGGACCGCACGACACCTTGTCAAAAAGAATCAGCAGTGTCTTTCCCACAGGTGGCCAGCTTAACGGCTTTTCATTACCAAAATTGTAGGCAAAGTAATGAGGAATGCAGTGCAGGAAGCAAATATAAAAAGATGCATCATGCCATTATAAATAGAGTGGAATACCTGCTAAAAGACACAGCAAAGACTTTTGGCAAAGGTACCATATACATGTACCATTACCAGTTGTTAGGTGCATTATCATAGCCTTTCACAATCACTTTGAGAACTTTCCTCCATCGAATTTGCTACAAGAACTAAAATTTATCCTACGGAACTGTTGGCATTTATTAAGTAAACACGATTCAGGGTTGGGTAAAATCTTTTTTTTAAGTCGGATTTGGTAAAATCTTTTCAAAGAGCCAAATTCCCTGGCACTTGAGAATCAATGATTACATCAAGGAGAAAAACTTACTCCAAACTTTGTAGAATGAGCCACCCGCTGCTTTCCAGTAGAAACTGGAGCTGATTTTGAACTTCTCTCTTCTGCTCGTTTTGGAAGCTAGGGAGATAAACATGACCATATTCAATTCCTCAGTGAAAACAAACATTATCACTTATTCGTTTAAAAGGAATATTGAAATAATTATGCTGAATGATACTTGAAGTCTTACAGTATTACACATTCATGTACCAAGTAACACATCAGGAGGGGGTGACATAGTACAGGTGTATGTTATCTAATGATGGAAGACGCACCTATTCTTTAATGTTAATTCTTCATTGTCCTAAAGTCAGTATCCTGCATATACAATGTTTTCTTCTTTTTTCATTGCACTTTGAGAACTCTACAGATTGGATATTGCTGATTATAAATATTATCATCATCATCATCATCATCATTATTACACCCATACATGTACATAATTTAAGAACATCCAAAATACTAAATAGGTTCATTATTGCGGACTGAAATAATCGCTAGAGGGTATTCATTTGTCTCGCAATCTAGTATGGTCAACAAGGAAATTTGTGATCACTCTCGCAAAAAGTGTTCACTAGCTTTCTAGCAAATTCGTGATCACTCTCGCAAAAAGTGTTCACTAGCTTACAAGTTCACGAGCTTTCGAGTGCCGCTGCAACTCTTTATCAAGTGACAAAAATTATCTGATTACGTAGTCTATTTATACCAATCCCCAGGACCGTACACACGAACGCGGGAACAATAGGTGGGCACTGATCCGTTGTGTGATAAAGAGTTGCAGCGGCACTCGAAAGCTCGTGAACTTGTAAGCTACATTGTAGTGAACACTTTTTGCGAGAGTGATCGGGAATTACCTAGAAAGCTAGTGAACACTTTTTGCGAGAGTGATCACGAATTTCCTTGTTGACCATAGTAGATTGCGAGACAAATGAATACCCTCTAGCGATTAACATCCAAAATGATTACAAAAAAACAACCCAATTTTTTAAGTGTTTTTGAAGTGTGCAAGAATGATCTAACCTTTGACAAATGACCTCTTGACCTTGCCTTCGCCTGCTCCTCCTGGAAAATGCGATAACACTCATCGGATATGTCATCTTCTGAAGAGCTTTCCTCCATGAACCTTCTCATCTCTGCCATGTATTCACTGTCGCCTTCATCTCCCTCTCCGTCCTCTTGGTTACCAGTGTCATTACTGCTTCCTCCCATATCGTACCCAGCATCGTCATCACCGCTCTCATTGTCATTACTTGATACAAGACCATTGGGGAGATCTGAACTATCATCAGAGAGAGAATAGACGTGCATTTGCTCACGTGACAGATTTTTAGCCGGTTGGTGCTTTCGATTCTCCTGGGTTGTGTTTTTGGAATCAAGACTTGACCCAAATTTACTCTGCTTTTCAACATAGATTTTATTCTTTAGCAGGGGACCTTTAGACACTTGATTCTGCCCACTGGCTGGAGTCTTTTGTGTTACAGAACTTGATGGTTTCTTGGAAGGGCCAACCTTAGAAGTCTTTACACTTGAAGACTTGACTTTGCTGGTTGTAGGAAGGAAATTTCCGGCCGACAATACCTCTCCCGAACCAGAACGAACCACTTTCCTTGGGAGATCAGACGTTGAGGAAGAGCTTTGCTTCTTGATCCTAGGAACCTCTGCTGACTTCTTCAGAATCTTTTGGGGAGAATCATTACATATCAAAGTGACTTCATCTGACTCACTATCACTATCGTCTCCAAACAGATCCAGCTCAATGATTTTGGTGCTTTCTTTCTTTGATTGTGAAGTGGACAATTTCTTCAAACGCTTTGGATCATTTGTTTTGGAAGGGGAAGCAGTTCTTTTCTTTTGTCCAGCACTATCATTTCCACTAGCATGTCTGTTCTTATCAAGTGACACTGATCTTTTTCTTGGAGGACTACATACAGGAGCTTTTGATTTAGAAGACGTTTTTGATCTTACACCTTCTTCATCAGAACTAGAGTCATTGGCTATGGCAAACATATCAAAATTGCATTCTTTGAGAGTTGGCTTCTTTGGCAAAACTTTTGTTGGTGGTTTCCCGAGTGACTGAAAAAGACTACGATCACTTCCAGTCGTCTTTGGAGACTCTTGCTTTCCCTTAGTGCCAACTTTGGCATCAGCACTGTGGACCGTTTCTTTATGATTTATTTCTTTCATGTGGCTGCTTGTTCCCTTAGAAGTGCTTTTCAAAGACTTGCTTTCTTTTGTTATTTTTATGCTGGTGCTGTTATCTTCAGTAGTTCTTTTAAGCTCCCCAATTTTTTGTTTACCCTTTGATTTTAATCCTTTCACTTCCTGGTGCTTTTTGAAAAAGTTTGCCAGTTGCTCAGCTGATACTTTTGGTTTGGACCTTTCTGTGACCTTCTCTTTCTCTGAAATCTTAATATCAGACATACACGTATTCTCTGAAGGTTTAATATTATCTGAATTGACCGTCTTGCTTCCGCTCTTAGCATCATCCTCTCTTCGCTGGGTCTTCACTCCACTTTTGCTCTCCATGATTTTCTTGTTGCTCGACATCAACTTCTTAGGGTCAGTTTTCTCTTGACTAGGCTTTGCTTTTGAAGTCACTCTAACCGATTTCCCTGATGCAGCACTGGTTTTTCCTTTGGATGGGGTCATTGATTTGCTAGATGAGCCGGAAACTTCTTTCTTTTCACTCAAAAGTTCTTTCTTTTTGTTCAAAACTACTTTCTTAGCTACACTGGATTTTGTCTTACTCTCACTTTCCTCAGGAACTTTATGACCTTTAACCCGAGACTGTTTGTCATTAGCATTTGTCTTATCAAATTTCTTTTTCAACTCCAATTTGGTTGTTACTTCTTCGTGATATTGCTCCAGGTTTTCCATATCATAGCCCTCTTCAATATCCATTGAAAAACCAGAGTCGTCATCAACATGCCCTGATGTTGAATATGTTGGAGGAACGTCATTTATGCAATGACTGTCTGAAGAAGTGTAGCTGTAAGGATGGAAATCTACACCTGTCATGGGAGGAATATCACTGTAAGAATATGAAGCAGTGTTTGAATATCCTTTGAAGTCCTTTTCATTTTCATCAAAATCATTCGCCAAGTCATTTGATAATCCATAAGTAGGGTATGCATCACTCTTTGAAATTGGATCAAAGTTGGCTTCTGGGAGATACGTTTCTGGGATAGCCTCTTTGTCTTTACGAAGTGACTGTGATGTCTTTTTGTAACTTTCATTACCCTTTTCACATGCATTTCCTTTCATTACAACCTTAATCTTTTCATCAGAATCAAAGTTGGAAGAAAATGGGTTGTACTCCTCTTCTTCCTCCACGGATGCTTGGTCAGGTTTACATAAACTCCTGGGAGTTCTTGTTGTCACAGTAACTCCACCATATGTATGGGTCTCTATGACCATATCTTCCATTTCTTCTGAAGCAGAAGGCTGTTCTGTTTTCAAGTTCTTTTCATCAGTAGACGGCATTTCTTGGAAATCATCTTTAGTGGCATTTGTTGACTGATCCTCACTACAATCTTCTGCTTCAGCTTCCATCAATAGCATATCATCACCTCCAGGAACAATCGCTTCATCAGGGTTGTCCATAGCCTCCAGTTCTGCCAGCGGGGTCGGGGTGTAAGCAGACACCCCTTCACCTGAACCAACCTCTTCATCTTTACTACCCTGCTCCTCTTCTTCGGTTGATTCTTCTAAGAAGGCATCCTTGGAAGGTTTCTTGCAGAGGAACAACGGTGTTGGGACATACTGGATAGGTTTGGTGGCTGGAGTTCTGTCTCTATGTCTCCTGTGGGATGGAAGGCTACTGCTCTCAATGGCGGGCCTGGTTTTTGCTGCCTTCTGTTCCACAGTGTTCTTTGTCTCAGTTGCAGCCTCCACAGGTGGAACTGCAGAAGAAAAAGAAAGAAAATTCATCTTTAAAAATCCCTAAAAGTATGTACATGTATAGTGCACACATATTTGCATAGTATTCTCTCTAATATGCAACCTCCCTCTTCAGAGCTACACCTTAGATAACAATGTGCTATTTTTGTACTCGGCCAGTGGCCATTGGTTAAAAATTCCAACTGAATTCAGGTACATGTAGTATTTTTTATTATTTTGTTCTTAAAAATAGAGCCATGTTTTGGCAAGGTTTTCATTTACATGTAAAAGGGTACTTGGAGTTCTTATCTAGCATACCACTGTAAATGGATTCCGAAAGCTAAGGTGGTACTTATATCCTGAAAATTCCATCCCAACCCAAGCTTAAAAGATGTTTTGATTGTGAAAATGAAAATAATGTGTAGAGGTCTAAAACATCTGGATCTGGCACCTGATCAAATTAAATTTTCATATGAAATCACAAAAGTTACCATGTAATTAAAACACATTCTCCACATCATAACTGAGTTTCTGGGCATGTATATATAGATATGCTTTTTTCTAAAGTGCCTGAGAGAAACATGAGAAAGGGACCGGATTTTGACAACCGTAATTTGTCTAAGTCAATTTGAAAAATTCCTCTCGAGTCTTGTGACTCAACAAACTATACATGTATGTAAGTACCGGTGTAAATCTATAATTTTTTTTTTTTTAAGTTACCTCTGCGAACATGTCTGAAGTGACAGTATGGTCTTTTGCATCTTCCTTTACTTTCATCATTCTCTGAGCAAAGAACACCTCGAAAAAGGCCTGCAGTTGGAAACATTTTTATAACTAGAACTTAGTAGAACTTGATGTGAAGTTGAACTTGAACTGAACCTGAAGTTGAAGTCAAAGACTCAAACTCAGAAGAACCAGGTCAGTTTGTTGTTTAATGTGCTACACTGCTAGTGTCATGCAAAACCGGGCGGCTATCATGTCCATGCCATGGCTATCAAAAGTTCTTGTGGCATCTTCAAAGAGTTTACCAGACCCAAACCAGGCAATTTGGTATTTTGGAAAGGCACTCAGCCTTTGTCATTCCCACACACGGCCTAGCCTTGGCTTGACACGGCCCCGGGCCGAAAGGGGCTTGTTGTTCCTTCCACGCCAGCGGACTTCTTCCTGTTCAGGTGGCCGGAGCTCCCCCGTCCCTAGCACTGATGATGTGGCCGACGCTCCCTTTAACACCGAGCCTTGTAAAGGCAGTGGCATCGGCAGTATATAGAGCGATTAAGGCTCACTCTTACGATATTTTCAGGTCATTCAACAAATATGAAACAATCAATACAGTATTGATAGTAATCTGTTGAATAAAATATTATGGAAGGCATTAACATTTGTCAAAATAATCATGTTCGACGGCACACTGCTGCAGCCGATTACGCCACAGACCTTTAATAATCTTCATAACGCCGATTACGAGATTTTTCTTGCAGAAATGACCGCCTAACGAACCAAAAATAAAATAGGCGAGGTTTCAATCAACGTTTTGTCCGACAAAATTATTAGTTGTCAGATCTTTCCTTATATTAATTTGATTGGCTGGGAATAACAATATCTTTGGAAACCGTGGGATAAAACGGGACTTGTCAGATCTGCAGATCAACATTTTATATATAAACAAAAACAAAGTGTTGTTGAAAACAGGGGGAATGGGTTGTCTTTTTAGAAACGAGGATTGTTAGGCACAGCAGGCCACCTTAATGAAACAATTCCAATTGAATAGGCCCCCGACCCAGTGAATATCCAAATTAAAAAAAAAATGAATACCTATTGGGAATTGGTTTCAATTTGGAGTACATGTACATGGAAGTGAAACAATAGGTAGCCATTGAAACCAATTAAATATTGGTCCCAGTTGAAACCAACCGGTTCTAACTATAGCCATGATTTGGTCTCAATTATAAACCAATTGGATCCAATTGCAGTCAATTAGGAGGAATTCCACCAATATCTGCTCGTGCTATATATGCAGAAGTACTGTCTGTAAATCCCCCCCCCCCCTATTGGCGGAGGAAAAAAAGGGGGAGAAAGAAAAGAAGAAGAAGAAGGGGAAAATGAGGAAAAATAAGAGGAGGGAGACGAGTGAATAAAATAAGGACAGGGGAAGACTTGGAAAATGATTTAAAAATATATATCTCATGACACTTTATTCAATATTCGCTCGCGCTTCACGCTCGCATAGCCTGTTTGATGAGATACATAGTTGCTCAATAGGCTGATATGTATATAGCTAAAATATACATCCCTTTAAGTATTCAAAACTAAACTTAAATTCTTTCGGCTGAAGCCCTATTTTTAGATTTTTAGACCCCACTTGGATCGGTTTTTTTTTTTACTTTTACTTTACATGTATACGTTTCCTAATGTTATTTTCATTGTATGATTGTATCCTTATATGTCCATTATATATGTACATGTTCTTTTTATCGTTGCAGGGCCTCTTTGTAAATCAGTTCTATAACTGAAAGGGCTACCCTGCGTAAATAAAACTGAAATAAATAAATAAATAAATAAAATATCAAGTTTTGAAGTCAATATATAAAACGTATTTCAGCTCGGACATCGAGCTTTTATTATTTTGTGTGATTTACAGATCGATTTTTTTTTCAAGTGCACTGTAAAATGTCCGTTTTATGGTATAAATATCATGCGCAGCTTTTTGCGCTGTGCACTCACATTTTTTGATTTGCCAAGTAGGCCTACATATTGTTTTTGTTTATTCCATAATATTCTTTATATATTAATTCTGTAACAAACTACTTAAAATCCCCCTTTTATGACAGTTTATCAAAAATTTCGTCTCGTGATTTGTGCTCGCATTAATAGTTTAAAATAATTTATATCAACTCATAAATCCTATTCATGATTACAAAAGTGCTTAAAATATCCAGTTTTCAGGGATCAAATGTCAACAAAGTTCACTCACACATTAGGCTTATTACATTTATGAATATGATAATAAAATTTTCATGAATTCCTAATAACTAAATTGTCCCTTTTTCAGAAAGGAATATCGACAAGTTTCATATCGCGCTTATGAAGAGGAATAGGAATATATAGTCATCATTTTCATATGATGACAAAATGTCCTTAGGCATAGAATGTCCAGATCCTAGGTCAAAATAAAAATAAAATTATCAGCTTGCGCTTCGCACTAGCATCATTTATTGAGTGCTATCCACATACACTTCACGATTTCCCTACACAGTGATTTAGATAATGCTTAAATTCACCCTTTCCTATACCGGAATATCAAACATTTTCCGCTCGCGCTTCGCGCTCGCATCAATTGTTTAGTTTTATACCTAATATACCGTTTACTTCAAAAAGTTGTTAGAATGTCAATTTTTTAGGTCGGATTGTCAAAAAAATTTATCTAAAAGTTGAAATGCCTTAGATAAATCTTCTCACATGGTTGGTATATTCCTGGACTTCTCCAAGGCCTTTGATACAATCAACCACGAAATATTACTTAGCAAACTTTTTCATTATGGTATACGTGGCAAGGCCTTGGAGTGGTTCAGGAATTACCTTTCCAATCGAAAACAATTTGTTTCATTGAATGACCATTCTTCCAACTTATGTGACATTAATTGCGGTGTGCCACAAGGAAGTCTTTTGGGACCTCTTCTTTTCATAATATATATTAACGATTTTTGCAGATCATCTGAAATTTTGTCTTTCATAATCTTTGCTGATGACACCAATTTATTATTTCTGATAAAGACCCACACACTCTTGTTCAAACAATCAATCAAGAACTGTCTAAAATACTCGAATGGATTAGAAGTAACAAACTTTTTCTTGATATTGAAAAAACAAAATACATGTTGTATAGTAACACCTTAAATTCATTACCTAATAGTATTAAGTTTGATAATTTTCAATTGGAATGTGTATCGAATATTACATTTTTAGGTGTCACTGTAGATAATAAACTTTCTTGGAAGTGTCATATTGACAGTATATTTGCAAAACAATTTCTCGTAATATTGGTGTCATGAATAAATTAAGAATGTTCCTCCCGTCGACTTCCTTACTCACACTCTACTCTTCTTTAGTATTACCATATCTTCACTACGGTCTTCTTATATGGGGAAACACACATCAAACTTTACTTAACAGGATTTTATTGCTGCAAAAGAAAGCACTTGGGATTGTTTTTTCTTCTCACGTACGTTCCCACACTGATCCTATTTTTTTCGAAAACAACATTTTGAAGATCAGTGATCTTTACCTACTCCAGCTTCATGAACTTGGCCAATTTATGTACCAATACAATAATAATATGCTTCCTTTTATTTTTCATGACATGTTCTTAAAAAACAGCTCCTCACACAATTACCCTACTAGACGTCGCGATGACCTTCATTTGCCTATGCTCAGAACACTGTTCGCCCAAAATACATTTATATATTGGCCCAAAATTTTGGAACTCTCTTCACCCTGATATCCAGCTTTCCCATTCTCTTAATTCATTTAACATGTTTAAACGAAAATTAAAATTCATTTTGTTGCAGTCTTAAAAACCTCACATTGATTCCTTTACCTCTATAATTTATTTATTTATTTATTGTTTACCTGTTTACAGGTTACCCTCGGTGATTGTGTTAGATTGACTACACTTCTCTCATTCTCTCCCTCTCTCTCTCTCCCTCTCCCTCTCTCCCTCTCTCTTTGCCTTTCTCTCTCTCCATTTCTCTTTGCCTTTCTCTTTCCCCATTTCTCCCTTCTTCGGATTTTCGCAGTTTGTGCAGCAATGTTTGTTTATTTTTACTCTGTTATTTTGTGTGTCTTATCTTTTGTTGTTGTTATTATTTTGCTTTGTTGTGTCTTCATGTCTTTTTTTGTCTCTGCTCACCTTTAATATTAATTTCATTTATTATAATTTTTTTTTTTCATATCTTTATAATTATTTTTTTATATCTTTATTTAATTATTTTTTTTGTATTGCTGCTTTTTTTTGGCCCATATAGATTTAAGTGTTATACGTTATACTTTTTTTTTCTTTTTGAGTGGTCCACCCTTTACAAGCTTTGCTTTTTAGTGGGCCACTCCATTTTTCCAACATAACTTGCATATTATTATCAAATTGGAAATATCTTCTGTATCAGGTGTATATTTTTTATATTTGGTTTATTTGAATATTTATGTCATTTATATTGTCTGATGTTATGTTTTATATATTGTAATTATTGCATTGTAAAATTTGTTGGAAAAATGAATAAATAAATGAATGAATGAATGAATGAATGAAATATGTATCGTCTTATGGCTAACTGCAAATCGTCCGTAACAGGTCCCTTTTCGATCAAGTCAGAACCCATATAAAAAATGTCTGCTCGCGCTTCGCGCTCGCAGTAGTTATCTAGTTACATACGCATCTTGTTCAGGTTCACAAACATTGCCCAGAATATTCAATTTTCAGGACAAAATACATGAAATTCCAAAAATTTTCAGTTCGCGCTTCGCGTTCGCACTATTCAAATAGGGCTTATGAGATAATTAAATTGTTTATGTTGTTTTATAAGAATAAAGCTAAGGAAGGACTGTTATGACATCGGCGTTTTGCCCCCTCCCTCAATATTTCACGACCAAAAAAATGGGGAGAAAAGGAAAGAGATTAGTTTAAAATATAGGCCTATAATTTTTCAAATGTTATGTCAAACTCTATCACAAACTTTGATTTTTGTAATTAAAATGTCAAAATTTTTGCTCGCTTGCTCGAAACTTCTTATGGATTTTACACAATATATCGCATCGAGCCCCCTCAAAATTTTTGGCTCTTTACACCACTGATACAACCCCTTCAAAGAATTAAACAAAAATCAACTTTGAAAATATGGGTGAAAAAAAATTCGGCCCCCCCCCCCCACCATTGGCGGGAGCTGGATCCGTCCTTGTATTACCACCCCCATATAGGTGGATCCAATGGGCCGAAGCTGCTGACCCCACCCCCCCCCCCCCCCCCGGCCTTGGACAGCGGCGAAAACACTGAAGGGGAAAGGGGTAGGAGAAGAAAGGGATAGAAACAATTTTTTTTCTTATTTATTTTTTGATACGCAATATGCCACATAGAGCCCCTTCAAAATGTTTGGCTCTTTACACCACTGATACAACCCCTTCAAAGAATTAAACAAAAATCAACTTTGAAAATATGGGTGACAAAAATTCGGCCCCCCCCCCCCATTGGCGGGAGCTGGATCCACCCCTGTATTACCACCCCCTTATAGGCGAATCCAATGGGCCGAAGCTGCTGACCCCACCCCCCCCCCCCCACCCTCCGGCCTTTTCACCCTGGACAGCGGCGAAAACACTGAAGGGGAAAGGGGGTAGGAGAAGAAAGGGATGGAAATGATTTTTTAAAAAGGTAAATAAGATGAGGGTGAAAAGGTGAAAATATGAAGTTAGAAATAAAATCACCTTAATAAAATATTTGCTCGCGCTTCACTTTCGCATTGACTGTTCAATGAGATATCCTACAAATCTTGTTCAAGAGTAAGACCAATTAACTACTCTTTTAAATATCACGTTTGAAGTCACTTTAGTCCGGGTTCAACATTTTTCAAACTTGCTCAGCCTTATCCCATTTTCAGCGGGTCTGAATATCAGCAATGTTCAGCTCATGCTACCTTTGTGACAGTCCTTAAAATCATGTCACTTTTTTCATATCCAAAGTACAGGTTAGATTAGACTGATAAATCCGCTGTAACTCTCGGAGGAGTTTTCAACATTTTCTGATTTTTTTTTTTTCTTCCTCCTACACAGACGGATGATGACCACATGCGGCTATGGTGCTTGGAGTTCTACCTACCGACGCCTTAACTACAGCGTCTGTGGAGAAAAGGGTGCGATTTTTCACCCTCCTCGATTCTCCTAAAAAAAAAATTTTGACGGGGGAAAAAGGGAAGAAATTATAAAGATAAATTTATATTGAATACAATCAGCTTATACAAACCACCTTACAGAAAAATATGCTGGAAAAATAGCGAATTTTTATGACAAACAGACAGGGCCGTAGCTAGAGGGGGGTATGGGGGGTGTGACACCCCCCCAACATTCGTGGCAGTCGGCAAAATCATGTACCAGTTGGCAAAATGGAGGATAGGGGAGAAAAAGAAAGAAAGAGAGAGGGGGGAAAGAGAGAAAGAAAGAAAGAAAGAAAGAAAGAAAGAAAGAAAGAAAGAAAGAAAGAAAGAAAGAAAGAAAGAAAGAAAGAAAGAAAGAAAGAAAGAAAGAAAGAAAGAAAGAAAGAAAGAAAGAAAGAAAGAAAGAAAGAAAGAAAGAAAGAAAGAAAGAAAGAAAGAAAGAAAGAAAGAAAGAAAGAAAGAAAGAAAGAAAGAAAGAAAGAAAAGGAAAGAAAAATAGGGGTACTAACTTCGAAGAAGGCTACGACTTTTAGAGTAAAGACAACCAATTGGCAAATCCAAGTCCATGTAGCCAGGCTTAGAGCCCTACTAGTCAGCAAAATACTAAGTACAAAACAGATGGAGCTATAATAACACACAAAGTAAGCCCCCGGTCCTCCCCCAATATGAACAAGCTTGTTAGTTTGCAAATTATACCACAATTATTGACGATTTAACAAACACATTAGTTTTGTAAAATTAGAGGCAAGACTATAGCTACATAAATATTGGGTGGGATGAATTTCCAAGGTTTAAGTTGAATAATCAAAGCCAAAGTATAGTTGGCAAATTATAAAGTGGGCCTTTTAAAGTGGCAGAACACTATACGCTCTACCAGTCAGCAAAGTGATGTACAAGTACTGTCCCGTTTCAGATCTGAAAAGAACAGAACACATGACTTAAAAAAACTGGTAACTCTGCAGTTGGCAAATTCATGAAGACAAGTCTACAACTTGTAGACTTGTCTACAAGTTTGCAGTTGGCAAAAAACACAAAAATGTTCTAAGTTATTTTTACTAAACTTTTTTTTTATTATTTATGGTGTCAGAAGGTGCTTAGGGTGGGGATGGGGGCAGGTTGGGGTTGCATCATTCCTGGTGCTCGCATTATCTGACTAATGAGATATATAGTCCTGTTGTATTTTAAGCCCATAAAGATTATGCACCAAACTATCTCCTTGCACTTGAAGTTATCATTGCTTTATGTAGTGACGTATGCTTTTTTCATGACTATATACTTAAAGTGATTGCCCCCTTTTAAGGCCTTAATAAAACATTTCTAGTCTGTGCCTACGTTCGCATTGGTGTGGACCGATATAGATACCGGGCTGGTGTTAAATCAACACCGGCGTTTTTGCAGTGCACGAATTCCTAAAGACAGTCCTTAAAATGTCCCTTTTTCAGATCTAATTATAACAAATTTTCAGCTCGCGCTTCGCGCTCGCATCACTTAATTAGTGAAATAGTAAATTCCTACAAACAAGCCATAGAATGCCCCTCTTTAGGTCTGAATTTCAAAAATTGTCAGCTCGCGCTTCTCGCCCGCAATATTTCATTAGTGAAATACGTATCATGTTCATGATTACAATGACCACAAAAAGTGCTTCATGTGCCAGTGTAATTCTAACAAAATCAGCAAACGCTTGGCGCTCGCATTAGATGACTATGATGAGATACATACGCACTTCATAAATTCCAAAAGATAGTCCTGAAAATGTCCCTTTTTAGGGTTAAGTTATACAAAAAATTTCAGCTCGCGCTTCGCGCTCGCATTGTTTGTTTTGTAAGACAGGTACGTATCATTATTACAAAACTTTGCTTATTATGTCCCTTTTTAAGACTGAATATCAAACATTTTCAGCTCGCGCTTCGCGCGCCCACTTAATGACTCTAAATTTTTGTTGGTGCCCCCCCAATGCCGTGACCCACGGTACGCCACTGTTAGCAGTAGCACTCTTGAAATTTTAGTTGAGACATCTTGCACAGAAGGTCAATTAAAAATTAACAAATCTTTGATTTTGATATTATTAATGCATAGGGTGTATCATTATACTGCAAGTTAGCAACTACGGCACACTAGCCTTTCTATTTTGATCCAAAATGTTTATTTT
The DNA here is from genome assembly GCF_037042905.1 of Lytechinus pictus. Taxonomy (NCBI): domain Eukaryota; kingdom Metazoa; phylum Echinodermata; class Echinoidea; order Temnopleuroida; family Toxopneustidae; genus Lytechinus; species Lytechinus pictus. The sequence goes on from NC_087255.1 coordinate 10,255,926, forward strand.
TAAAGTGCAAATATCTTTGTATATCTTTGTATAATTTACCTTAAAGTATTCACCAAATGCCACTGATTCAATTCTAAAAATTCAAAATCTTTTAGCATGTGATTATTTTAGGGGGGCATATCCCCCATCAGACTCCCCCTGTGCTCACGTTGGCGCTGTCACGCCAAATTTAGTTGGCAAATTTAGCTGGTACACCCCCCCCCCCCCCCAACAAAATGCTTCTGGCTACGGCCCTGCAAACAGATCAGGATCAGCCAGGTTCTCCATATACTTATTAGGTCTTATATTTCTGATAATGTCATGTTAATTTCTCTTGAATTTGGTGCCTCTACAAAACTCCCTTGATACTCGTGTTTAGAGGTCTAATTCGAACATGAGGAATGGAAAAAAAAAGGGAGGTTTTGAAAGTCTTTCCTCCGAAGGCCCCCCCCCCCTTGAAATTGGCAACTTATTTTTAGCATAGCTAGGGGGTCTTCTAGAGAAAAATTCTCGAGAATCTCGAGATTTTTCTTCTGCGATTGACAATTCACTCGAGCTCGACGACCCAAACAAGTCAATAATTGTGGTATAAATTTAGATAGAAATATGACTTTGTGCTGAATAAAAATATACTTTTATTCATCAGTAGATTCAAGATGATCTAACGCTTTAGATCTGACCTATTTATTCAGGAGAGAGCATTCAGGATTCCTAAAATACTCATCACTAGATCGTCTTGTGCAAACGCTCGGTGAACAGGGAAGGGCCTGAGCGAGAATTGTCTGACTTGTACGCCAAAAGGTCCGGCTTGTGCCGACAGCTACAGTCGTCTCGCTGAAACCATGTCGCAGAAAATGACAGGTCGCAAAGTGAAGGGTTTTCCGTGTTTGACGAACACTAGGAAAGTGGTTCGACCATCTTTCAATGTCACTCAAAGGCTTCGTATGCGTGAGGTATACTATTTAACCAAAATTTATTCATATTTTAGTTCGAAAGAAACTGATTGATAATGATCAGTAGAGCCTAGACTAGAGTAGAGGCGCACGGTTAATATTGCCTGGATTTGGAGACTGTCTTGTCTCCAATGTGGGACTCTGGGAGATTATCTCCAAAGAGTCCAATATCAGAGACTTTTGTAAAGAATTTGGGTATCCAATTTCAGAGACAGTCTCCAGTTTTGGAGACCAATTTCCTTTGTTTACATTTGCTGCAAAAGGATTACCTTGTCGGCAAATAAAAATGTGATAAGCAGATTCCTCATGAAAAATTACCCCTTTTCACCGTCTACTTTTGTTAATTGTTTTGATAAGGATTTTTGTTGTCAATCACACACAAAACAAATGGGCTTCTGACCTCAGTGAGACAAAATTTTGGGTGGAAAAAATCATGCTTTTGTTGGTGTTGTTTCTTTTGTCCTTTTGCAAAGCAAGTCTCCAATGTGGGAGATTGTCTCCCCTATCATGCCTATTGGAGAGAGTCTCCCATATTGGCCGTGCACCTCTACTGATGATAACTAACCCAGGGAGCTCCCGCCCGCGCAGCGGCCGGGAGCCCAGGGCCGGGGCTTACCGTGTATTTTACCATACTCACAGGACTAGGGTGATTTATGGTCTAAATATTTCTCCAAATGAATTGTGAAAACAGAAATTATGCACTTACCACGATTATATGGATGAAGGTCTAACGAGTGGCAGTTTCCTGACATCTGGGCACAGACTGGAAACTCAAAAAACGAAAAGTTCTCTCCTTCTACCCCCTTCTCGATCGGCCATTTTTGTAATGAATTGTAACAAAATGGCCGATCGAGACTGGGTTAATTGATAACATGCAATAAGATTTTGAACAGTATACCTAACCCAGGGAACTCCCGCCCGCGCAGTGGGCGGGAGCCCAGGAGCTTACCGTGTATTTGACCATACTCACGGGACTAGTGTGATTTATGATCTAAATATTTCTCCAAATGAATTGTGAAAACAGAAATTATGCACTTACCACGATTATATGGATGAAGGTCTAACGAGTGGCAGTTTCCTGACAACGAGGCACAGACTGGAACTTCAAAAAAACGAAAAGTTCTCTCCTTCTACCCCAGTCTCGATCGGCCATTTTGTTACGATTCATAACAAAAATGGCTGATCAAGACGGGGGTAGAAGGAGAGAACTTTTCGTTTTTTGAAGTTCCAGTCTGTGCCTCGATGAGGGGTCGGGTGTCCGGACACTTTATATTTTTGAAGCCTTCTTTTTTGTCGTGCATGTCCCGCAGGGGTAAGTGAAGAGAAACTGTCCCAATAGATAAGGGCAATCTCAATTTATCAAGACATGATTTGTCTTGGTTTATGAGGATATCCTTGTTTTCTGGGACAATCCCAAATTTGCCACCCTTATTTTGCCACACATGGAGATATAACTGAGAACAAGGTAATATCATAACATAGTAAAATCATAAACTAGCTAACAGAGCCAGGAATTGCTTCCCATTCATCTGCGTGTACCACCCAAAAACCTGAAACTTTTGCCCCCGACATTTCTACTTTCCTTCTTCAAGAATAAAGATCTAGCCCTAAATCATTGGATACAACTTCATTTCCGACATTTCTACGATATTGATTTCATTTTTAACCAAGAATTCATTCAAAAAACAAGAAAAATGTTATTAAAAGACAGGGAAAACTTGCCACCGTGTTTACGTCGCCATCTTGATTTCATTGGCTTTCGCTTGGCGACAGCACGCAAACCGTGTGATAGAAACAGCCCGCCAATGTGTACAGACCCCGTCAGGTGCGACTCTGTTTAGAACCAGCCCGCCATGACACCATGGCAACTGACATCATGCTTCGGTCGGTACTCTTGATGCTTTGCTGAATATTACTGCACAGGCACCCTCTTGAAATATTTTTCTCAATTAAACAAACTAATGAAGAAAAATTGTTTTGAATCCCTGATTCAGCTGAGAGGATGTTTGCAACCCACCAGACAGACGTACCCAGTGTGCCGGTCTCTCTTCGGCAAGATCCCCGGCCGTCTTGGTATACCCCTCAAAGCCATCATCAATGATCGCTATCTTACTGAGGAAGGGTGAGTATTCATTTTCAATGCAACTCAATTTATTTGGTAAATCTATTTCAAGAAAATGCTCAGTAAATACAGATAAATGACCCAAAGACCTGTTAAAAGCAGCATTTGCTTGTGTTTGAGGCTTAAAGGTACTATTATGAAATAAAATGAAATACAAATATTGAATTAAATAAATGCTAAAAAGCATCAACGAAAGGCTCACACAATAAACATACATAAAAAATCACATACACATTTACACCCATAGGTTTATACACCCTTTGTCAACAAGCAATTGAGTCTCCTCAGATAGTCTCATACCACATGGAATAAACCCATTTGGTTGATAATCAATTTGGTCTGATTACCTTTTGGTCATCACTGCAATTGATCTAATACTCACCGAGTCTTACCCTCATTTAGTGACTGAGTTGGTTTAGATGTACCTCCTACATGTATTTTACACAAAGTAGTAGCTTTCCTTCGGATCATAAAATCTCATTGTGAAATGTTCTTTGTATGATAATGGAAAAATTATTGTCATTAGTTCATGAATCTTTGAGTTCTAAAATAAGAGCAACACGGGGTCATATACCCTTATCATAAAAGGTCACCATCATATCACCTCATGCAAATCTCTAAACGTAATCTTTCCTCTTTGCTAAGACCCTCCAGAGAGGCAGCAAGCCCATCAGAACTTAAAGGTAAAAAAAAGTAGTTGCAGCAAACAATCATTTCATGAGAAAGTCTTTGAAATCAAGGTTAATTGCCACCATAGATCTAGATCTGGTACATTGAAATAAACTTAACTTTGTGAAATCATGAAGTCTTAGCTGAAAACCGATAATTCTGATGATCACTAACACAAAAAGGTACAGTTGGCAGCAAAATTATTCAACCCCCCTCACATTTTCGACATTTTGGGGAATTAAATGATGTTGAAACTGCAGATTGTTACTAAATCATTTAAGTAGTTAAAACAAAGATAGTTAATTACAATTGAATACCAGAGAAAAAAATCCAGATTTAATTCCCAGTCTATTCTAAATTGCAGCTTTCACATAAAAAGCAGGTGGCAAAATTATTCAACCCCCTATTAATATACAGGGATAATACATTAATAATGACAAATGACAAGCCATGTGCACATGTTTAGAGGTGAATTCAATGCAGCAAAGGAGCTGTAAAAAGGGCTTGGCTAAAGGCCCGGGCTAAAGGGGGCACTGAGGTTTCTGTGCACACAGTGCACCGCACACTTCATGCTGAAGGCCTGAGGGCAAGGGTCCCTAGACACATATCACTTCTGAAGCCACATCACAAGAAATGTTGCCTCCAGTTTGCTAGAACCAACCTGACAAAGCTACAGAAGTTCCGGGACAATGTTCTCTGGACTGATGAAACCAAGCTGGAGCTCTTTGGTCCTATGGATCAACGATACGCGTGGCGCAGGAAGAATGAAGCGTGCAAAGAGAAGAACACTCTCCCTACTGTGAAGCATGGGGGAGGGTCTGTGATGCTGTGGGGGTTCTTTGCTTCTACTGGCGCTGGGAATCTCCAGTTTATTGAAGGCATCATAGATTCTGTCAGGTACCAGGATATTCTAGCAAAGAATGTCAACCCATCTTTAAAGAAGTTGAAGCTTGGACATCATTGGACATTCCAGCAGGACAACGACCTCAAGCACAGCTCCAAATCTACAAAGGCCTGGCTGGAGAAGAAAGCATGGAAGGTCCTTGAATGGCCATCACAGTCTCCAGACCTAAACCCAATCAAGAATTTGTGTTGTGATCTGAAGAAAACTTGCAGCACGTAGACCTACAAGCATCGCTGACCTTGAGACCATTGTGCAAGAGGAGTGGGCCAAAATCTCCAAGGAGCGTTGTGAGAAGCTTGTGAGAGGCTATTCATTTCGTGTGCAGGAGGCCATTGCAACCAATGGATGCTGCACAAAGTACTAAAAGACACACCCATCTGGGTTGAATGACGTTACAACTTATTTGTTGTGCATATAAGGATTCCAGTTTCATGTGGAGGATAAATGAAATCAACATTCACCTCAAAATATATGCACTGGCTTTAAAATTGTCATTATTTATACATTCCTTTCTTGTGTATAATATAGGGGGTTGAATAATTTTGCAACATGCTTTTTGTGCGCAAATTGCAATTTCGGATGAACTATGAAGTAAATTTTGATTTATTTTCTCTGGTATTTTTTAGTAATTAACTGTCTGCTAACTATCTTAATGGTTCAGTAACAATCTGCAGTTGCAATGTTATTATTTATGACAGAATGTCAAAAATTAGAGGGGGGTTGAATAATTTTGCTTCCAACTGTATACATGTATGTGGGACAATGGATTGATATTGCTTGGAAAAATACCAAACATTTTATTGAATTCCATGCCTATTTTGCCCCTTTTACAGCAATTACAGTTTTTCCCAGAGCCAGTTGGCACATACATTGTAACTGTTGGGTGGTCAGTTTATTGGATTTTGTTTGAACTCATTTTGAGATCGTTACCACATCTGGCATTTATCTTTAACCATTTAATCTACTTCAACAGTGAGAACCGAGGGCATGCTATTCCTTTATTATTTTCATAATTATCCTTGATGTGTATGTCATTGCAGACATGTCTTCTTGGGGTTCAGCAAGGATGGCAACTTTGTCCTCTCTTACACACTCAATGTAGACACGGACGAACACACAGCCTTTCCTGTCTACATCTATCAACTCCACTGGTGGCGATTCAACCATTACCAAACTATGGAAAAGGTGGGTATTGTTTTGAAAAGTGTTCATTTTGGGGTAGACAAATCTGTGGGCTTTATGTGGTTACATGTATGTGGTTTAGTAATAATAATAATGATAATTTAAGATTCATATAGCACACATATATGTGCATGTAGATAATGACACTTAATGCACCCAATTAACATAAGACAACATTACAATACAGAAAATGAAATCAATGAATACATAGAAATTGAACAAATTGAAAAGAAAAATTACACAATCAGTTAAAATTGGTAGTCAAAGTAATCCCACAAAAGTTGGGCAAATGCGTGCTTCATAAGGTGAGTCTTTTATTTGTTGTAGAAGAGCTCTGTTGACTTGCAAGATTTAATGTCCGACAGGAGTGAATTCTAGTGTAGTTGGGTGGTCCTTTTCAGTACCAACACTTGCCCAAGAAAGATGCATGGTGTACCATGAAAGCTACTACACTATTCTTCTTTGCCATGGAAACCTTCGAGAGTGAATTCCAAAAACGGGGACCTGCAACAAAAAAGGATCTGTCACCCCAGGACCTCTTCACTCGAACTTCTTGCAACTGGCTGACATTCCTTGAACGAAGACCGGGTTTACAATGATCTCTACACCTCCAGAAGATCTGATAGGTACACTGGTGTCTGGATTGTTTTAGCAAGGAATGAGTATTGGTTTGTAGTTTAGGAGATGATGGACAGCAGCCGAAAACAATAGACAAACAATAGCGGACACTGCGACAATAAACCCTCTTCTGGACAAGATCCTCTTTGATCAATTCGTGACAGGATATGAGTATTGTGTTTGAGCAAAAACTGCTTAACTACAACCAAAACACCACTAATCCACACTGTAATCTACCACCATTCTCCAAATGCAGGGCCATTCCTACTCATAAAAGACTGCTGGATCACAGCAAAACCATGGAGATATTATTTGACATCAAAGCAACTACTTTTCCGTACTTTACCACACAAAGCCCACAGATTTTTGTAAACCCAATGACCCTCACTCCCTCTCTGTTTCTCTTTCTCTTAATTTTTAAGTGTGACATTATTTAAGTATGCACATCAGGGCCCCGTCTTACAAAGAGTTACGATTGATCCAATCAATCTCAACTGTATGGAAATCCATCCATACCATGATATTTTTTTTTTTCTACAGAAAACTTACACAATCTCCTTAATAGTAAACAAAGAGAATCACACTGATTCGTCAAGAGAATGGTGCATTTATAATTTGTATTTAAGATGTTGACGTTGCTGGCCGTCCATAGTAATGATTGATCGGATCAATCGCAACTCTTTGTAAGATGGGGCATTTTTTTATTAGTCCATGATAAGAGAAAAAAAGAATTTGAAAGAGTAACAAAGTTATTAACATTTATATTGCATCTGTTTCCACCCTATCCATCCTGGCAAATATGTTGCTGTAAATTACCATTATAGAATATCCCTGGATTTTCATCTTGCTTGCCTTCAGGCTGAAAAGAGCATAGCAATAGGGCAAAGCTAAGAACTGCTGATATTTGACCGATAGTCAAGGGAATGGAGTCTTGGGGAAGGGTGGAGGGAATGTGGTCCTTCATGTAGTTGCCAGTGAAAAAAAGAAGTGGGTGCTTAGGTTGATTAGCCCCTGAAGCTCTTGAAATGTACAATGTAAAGTGAAAATATAAACAATATAAATGAAAAATATTATTTCCTGCCATGTCTCTTGACACAATAGATAGACTTCTTACTAGTTCTTAGCACCCCTCACAAAATCAATTTTAATTCTTACACTTTCTAGTAACGCTAGTATATTTTTAAGAATATATTCCAACACCCCTTCTTCAGCCACCTCAGAAAGGCCTCATCCATATTCCAGTGACATAACCAGACAATATAGTCCAGTGTATTTGGGTACAATTTGTATGAAAATTTATTTGATATTTGCTATTTCATTGAAGTGTTGTATGATTTCTTTGGTATGATTTCTTTGTTTGTAAGGTTTCTGAGGTTGGACTGTTTGGAGAGGAAGAAATCCAACAAGATCTCTACATAGCTATATGTAGTTGGCCCAGTGATAGTACTAAAGTCATGGTGTATGGGTGGTAAGTAATGTGCTGTGAATGGAATAATTCTTCTTATATCCAACATAAAGTATATCCTGTATGCTGATTGGTTTGAATAGCATCATGTGACCGAATATATTTCCACTATTTTGCGATGATGTTGAAAATGAAATGCCCACTGAAGAAAATTTACCATTCCGTGATGTCAATGATCATGCAATCTCTTGGGTGCACTGGTCAGCGAGATTTCTCTACCAGGCAAGTCCTGTGAAGGGATGGCGCAAGCACAAATCCACGTTCCGATGAGCTAGTGGCTTCAGGAAAAGTAGGTCGGTCAGTGCAGCACGCTATCAATCTAAAAAAGTATGAACTACGAGTACAATTATAAACTAGATTATCAAGACCTATTGTTCTAACTTATTAAATGTAGGATATAAAACATATACCAGGCCTTTATTTCGAAAATGTAGAGGAAATTATTCATCCTGAGATGCACTGGCAAAATTACTTACTAATGCCAGTCCAACCTCGGACAAGTAATTCCCGCTATACTTAATCAAAGCCTGGTATATTTGTATACTATGTGCTACAATTTTCTGTACATTTATTGCTGCAGTGGCACATGAACCTTACAGAGTTTAAGTATGTTTCATGCGATATGCCAGCAACAGGCAAGCAGGAGACTCGGTAGTTTACTTAATTTTTAACAAGTTTCAAATATCTTTTGACACCAATTTTGCACTATACCAGCCTGCGAATCCATGGTTATGCGATCTATATTTGCTTGCCATTTGTGCAAATTAAGTTTACACTTGTACTAGTCTACAAATTCAGTAATGATACTTATACTATACATGCGATTTTGGGGCATTTTTCTGTATTATAACACTTTCCACCACATACATTTCTTTTTAACTTTTGTTTTCTATGTTACAATGCTTTATTTATAAGGCCAAAACTACTAAATTTACTTCAGCAGGAGTTTCTCTGAGGGTTTTTTTTTTACTTCAAATAATGACTGGACTATTGAGCAATCATTTTTTGCTCCTGAATCAATGGATCACATAATTATCTTTTACAAACACTTGGTTGGTAATTTTGTTGGATTCAGCTCTAACTCAATCTATGATTGTTACCACAGCTGGTGGGTGTCTCAAAAAGCTGTTCGTAAGTTAAGAGCGACTTTAAGAATGACTGGTGATCCTTTCTTGTGGTAAACTAAATGGTAGATCTATGTTAATTGGCGATGGTTAAGCGCGTAAGAAAGGTTGACCAGTCGTTCTTAACTTACGAACAGCTTTATGAAACGGCCCCCAGGTGGGTGTCTCAAAAAGCTGTTTGTAAGTTAAGAGCGACTTTACGAACGACTGGTGACCCTTCCTTAGGAACCAAATCAACACCTCTGGGAATAATACTGTATATTTCCTTCAGCAAAAAATTTACCCACATTGTGCTGCACTCAACCCAGGTGAGGTGAATGGGCATGAAGAGAAATTCCTCGAATGCCAGAGCACCTGCAGGCAGCATGGATATAGTCGGGGTGATAATAACATTATTGTAATGCGCAGTTGAGTATATACATATAGAAATTGCGCAATATGAATTTACAATTACTATTATATCATTTACCATAAGAAAGGATCACCAGCCGTTTGTAAAGTTGCTTGTAGTTTATGAACAGATTTGTGAAACACGCACCTGGAAGTTGTATTTGATGAAGTGGGTGCTTAGAATGTTATATAATCTACACATCCATTCCTTTTTTCCATATTTGTCTTATACCAGTTCCACCTCGACCAAACCACTGTTAGACGAGGAGAAGCTGCTATGTTATGTGACCATAACAGCAGTGCCATCCACGGAACCTTGTCCACACTGTCTCCACCTCAAGTACACATCAGACATAGCAACTGGTTTCTCTTCAGGTAATACAAGCCATGGTGACCAGAGAAAAAAAAAACTTGGAATCTTGGGGCGGTTCTGTCCCCAAAATGCCCCAAAGAGCCCCTGACAATAAAAAAGAACCTGCAAAATTCCCCATACACTGCTGTGTTTAAAGGAAACCAATACCCAAGAGAAGAAGCAACATTGTTTGAAAGAGTAAAATGAGAGGACAAGTTTCATCAAAATCGGTAAAGAAATGAGCCAGTTACCAGTTAGGGACGTTTAAAAAGTCTTGTTGTACATTCTATTGGGATCCTCAAATTGGCAAACTTGCTTTAAAATGGCTGATTTTGTTGACAACTCTCTGTTTGTTTTGTACACAAATTTTCAGATTTTAAGTTTATCCAATGTTGCAGATTTAGGCGATCAGTTGTGGAAATTAGCCTCCGAAATAATTTTTTGCCTGGGCCACGTCTTACAAAGAGTTGCAATTGATCCGATCAATCACAACTATGGAAAGCCAGCAACGTCAATATCTATTATCCATGTTTGTTCAAAATATTTTCTAACTATGATGTATATTCTTGCATTCATTTTTTTCTTGAAAATTCACTGTGCTTCTCTTTGTTTACAAAGGACATAGTGCAAATTTTCTGTAGAAAAAATTATGACAGTGATGGAATAGAGTTACGATTGATTGGATCAATCGTAACTCTTTGTAAGACGGGCCCCTGATCTCCACAATTAAACTCTTGCATCTATTCCCTCCCCATCTCTGCAATTTTTCTACCTCGACTTCACCTACACTCCAACACAGCGGCAAGTTGTTACTTTTCGGCCCTCCCCCCCCCCCCCCCCCCCCCCGAACATGTCTTCCCTCCCCATTACCCTATTTAATACTATATGTTCATCTGACAATGCCCCTGTTGTCGCCACCTCAAGAACATCTGACATATGAGATTTTCTCTTGTAAAATATTTGTTTGCTATTGACTCTCACACCCAGCCTGACACCTTTATTCTTCCCGCTTCCTATGACCATGGCTCTAGTTGTTTGTGCATCAAGTACAAATCTGACATAGCAGAATGTTTATCTTCTGATAACAAAACATGCTCTTACTAACACCCCCAAAAAAGAAATTGTAATAATGATAAATAATAAAAATAATTAGTTAATTTACATTGTAGTTAGGAAACCAATTAATGACTGAAATGATAAATGAATCAATCAGTTATTCAAACAAACAAATCTAACTTTGTCCCAAAATAATAATACTCCCCACAAGGGGGCTGTTTGAAAGGCCCGTAGTATTTTATATAGCTCACCACTTCCAGTTGTCATGCACACGATATCATTTTATGCCTGTTGCTTTACTATGTTATTTTGCACAGGTTTCAACCCAGGTTGGTTGCCTCCAGAATTCCAGGAGGAACTTCCTACTCCAGCAGCACCGACATGCTTGAAGCATGGCTTCGCGGTCCACACCAAATATGAACTTGCCCCACCCTTTCCGTCCTTCTCCCCAAAACACAGCCTTTCAAAGGACGGGGTCACAGTACTCAATACAGGTTATTCCATCATAGCCCTCGCTGTCAGCCTTGGCAAAGGATCACCTTGCAGCAGCCTGTACTCTCCAGGAAACAGTTCAGCAAGATCCTTCGCAACGCGTGCATCAGATGTAGGCTCGATACGTGGTGGAGGAAGTCGCTGTAGGGACTGGTTACACTCCTCCTCCACCAACTCTCAGGGATTTGCTCCGGGGGACGAGCGCAACAGCTCGGACCGGAGACACGACATCAGTACAGTGCCTATTTATTCACAGTCTTCCACTGCCATCACCGACTTCTGCAACTTCGGCCTTGATGACGAGAGCTCGGACTCGGAGGATCTCCTCCTGGGCATACGTCTTGCGAGTGGTCTTCAAGCTCCTAGGAGCAGTTCCCCTTCGGTTATCAGCTCAAGAGATTTTCTTGACATCCTTGATGAAGAGGAATTTGAAGGAGCAGACCTCTGCGAGTTTGCAAAACAAACCAAAGTACTTCAGGGACATTCAGGAAAAAGTCCATTCAGTCCAACCCCTCAGGAACTAACCACAAGGACAGTCGACCTCCCGACTACACAGGAGACAGACTGCGAGAGTACATCATCGGCTGATGTGGACGTCACTGATGGCAGCAGATTACCAAAGACCCCTGTGCCACACAAGGAAGGCACACATTCCAAAGTTTCAGACTCTTCTAGCGTACGCTTATCCTTGACACCTAATGCATCAAACAGAACTCTTGTAGCTTCACCTGAGCACGAAGCATCTACTTCATCTGAGAAGCTTGTCTCACCTAGTGACCATAACAAAACTGTGCAATCCAAGTGTGCTCCAAATCCTTCAGAAATATGCATCACCTTAACCTCATCTTCTACAAATGCAATACCCAAGATTGGCAACCCTCATCCTCTGCAGGGCAGTCCTAGGCATGTCCCTCACTCATACGCATTGGACCCAGAATCCAGGTACATTTCGTTACAGGTGTACAACAGATTATTGCTTTCAGATATTGCTTATTACATTTACTTTTAGGTACAGTTGATCGCATTGCAATCCTTTGCCCACAGGTAGGTTTATTCCATCCTAGGAAGATCCAAGGTATCTTACTTCTCAAACATGATAAAAGGCAATTTCAGTCCTGAGAGTCTATTGCCTCTGATATAATGTGATGTCCATGTAACAGAGGTTAAAAAAATAGTGTGATCTGCACAAAATCCTTACAAAATTTCAAAATAAAACATGGATTACTATGATAAGAGTCCTTTCTCACATTAACACATCAAAACTTAGCCACATCTGATCTTAGAACCGATATTTATTGTGAAATGAAAGGGTTTATTTATTAAGTAATTCATTGCAACCATGACAGTTGGATTATTGACAATGCAAAGAAGTACAATTTAATATACAATTACATATGAAATAAATATTTAAAAACTAGTGAGAAATTTGTAACAATATACACTGTACATTAATACCAAAACAAACAGGAAATAATCAGTATAAGAAGGAAAACAGAATATGAAGAATAAGCAGGGAATGAAAACAAGAATATCTATTCAAAGTTGACAAATTACATGAAACGGGGGGGGGGGGGGGGGGGGCAAACAACCTGGACCGCATTTCTTAATAAATGGTCAAACCAGATCATTCAGAATAAATTAGGATAGTTAATAGGTAATTCGGATGGAAAGGAGGAAGAGAAAAGGAAGAGATGAGGGAAAAAGTAATAAGGAATATGAGTAAAAAAAAAAAAAGGAAGGAGAAGGAGGTTGATACCTCTGTCACATTGACATCTTGTAACTTTGTGCCGTAATCCGATGGAACGACCCATCATTATCATATCATTCTGCCCCAATTCTGTGCCAGGTATCATCACCAGATTGCAGAGAGCAGCTCCAAGCACATGACAGGTCTGTATGATGCACATCTAGGCTGCCATGGTCTCTCACCTCGTAGTCTAGAAAGTGATGACTTCAGCCCGCCTACCAGCAATTGCCCCACGCCCAGTCGATGGAGTCAAACTCCATTAAGTCGGTAAGGCTGACCGATTGCTTTTCTATTGAATTGCTGATTAGTCTACATCCACTGGCCCCAATTCTGAAGTCCGGTTTATTTTCAACTCTGGTTTGAAGTTGTGGTTTAACTATGGATAGCCAATAGTGGCATAAATCTCTAACTTCAATGTGTCAGCCCGTTTTATCTCTCAAATCTTTCTTAACTGTTTTGGAAGGATGAATTAGATGACTTTCTCCACCATCCAAGAGTTAGGAATGAGCACAGTAAACAAAAGAAACATACATTATAAGGACAATTTTGACATTTTTGGCTTTCCATAATTTTAGCACAGGGTTAGACCATGGTCTAAGTTAACCCTATCTAGGCCGGGGGGGGGGGGGGGGGGCCTCCGAGGCCCCCCCTCAACGAGTTGCGCGATATTTTCGCCGTGCAATTTTTTTACTTTCAAGTCTTGCGCAACTTTTGAGACCAATTTTGCGTCACCTGGGTATGCGGTTCCGAAATTACGCGACGTTATGTAAGTGCATGTCGGACCAAAAATTGCTCAAAAACGTGATTTCGTGTACAAAGTTGTGTTTTCAACCAAAAATCATAAATGTATCATTATTTTTAGTTTTGCTGGTCTAAATGTATGTATTTTATGCTGTTAATGATCTTAGAGGAGTCCCCAACGAATTTCATTGAAAAAAACAATGAAAAACAAAGGGTCCAAAAAACAAAGAAATACATAAGAAATTGCAAAAAACAATATACTACATAAGAAATTGATCTGATATCACAATTTTGTTCATGTAAACTTGCTAAGAATACCAAAAAGAGTTTCTATGCCAAAATTTGAACATTTTGAGCTTTATTTGTGGAGTTAGAAGAAAAAGTGATTTCGCATACTAATTACGCATAAATTAGCATAATTACTTAATAACAATTCGCATGAAATAAATTACTATATAATTTTGTAGATTATATCCCATACAACCTGCGTGCCAATTTTCGGCGTGATCGCGCGGTCGACGGCTGAGATCTCAAGGGGGGGCCTAGATAGGGTTAAACCCTGACTTCAGAATTTGGGCCCCTATGTCTACTGTCTGTTTGGGCTCATCCCAAATGGCCTAATCCCATTTTCTCTACAAGTTCATCCTATAACCATTTCTTCTAATTGTCTCTTGGCCTATGTTCCATTTCATCCAATCCCCATTTAGGCTTTAGCCATTTTGTCTACATCCATTTGGTCTAACACCACTTAGTCTGTAAAGTAAAATGAATTGTTTATGAATCAAACATTTGTCATAAAAAATAAGTAGACAGCATGTATATACAAGCAGGGGCCTGTTTAGGGTTTATGGCAACTACCATGGTAACCTTGATTTCATTGGCTGCTGAGTCCTGTTGCTATGGTAGATGCCATAATGGCAAAGTTACAACAGTTGTAACTCTTTATGAAACTGGCCCCAGCTGGGCATTGGAGTAAAAGAGAATTATATTATTATACCAAGAATAGGGTAGAACACTTGACCCCTTGGAATGGTGCGCCATTGTCCCAATGTGAGTCGGACATTTATGGTACATGACGCACCCTCAGTCAGTGAAAATGACTCAGATGTATCAACGTGGACACACCTCCGATGCACCATATACAGAGTACTTGACTGACCAACGACGAACGTCATAAACATGATTGACTTTTTGCTTTTATGAGCACTGTGAGTCATCAGTGAGCGGGACATGACTCGCCCATGGCGCACCATTTCCGGGGTCAAGAGTTGCATGTTACAACTAATAGCTGCATTACTCAGTCCATGACATGTTTCCTTGAAAGTTGGCATGCCACCATGATCTCCTGACTCTCTTCTATTTCATTGTGTTTCAGGCACAGTCGGCTCCCAGGTGACAACTGGAGCACCTGCAGCTCCATCTCCTTCCATCGTCTCAACGATGTCAACGACAAGGACGACATCGGCAGCGAGATCGACCACACCTGCCCTTACCATCATGGGATCTTTGACTACCACTCCCAGGGCAGCGGCCGGAGCACCATCAGAGAATGCACCTGCAAGCTCCAAAGGTTCACCTATTCCGTCCGCCGCTATATGGAGCGGTTGTTCCCGATTGAGGAACCTATAGAAAGTGATAGTAAGTTTCGAAATGATTTCTTTTTTTATTTAATGCATGGATGTGTGATGATGAAGAAAGGAGAAATTTGATGATGAAAGTAGTTGATGACGGGGAGGACAAGGAGGGATATGGAAGAAGGGGGAGGAGGAGAAGGATGATGATATTGACAACGATGGAGATTGATCGTCAAGAGGAATAGAAGAAAAGGGAGGAAGAGCTGGAGAAGGAGGAGAATGATGATAAAAATGTTGATTACATTGCTGAGGAGGAGGAAGATCAGGAGAGGGAGAAAAATAATGATGGTGATTACCACTACTCCATGGCTGACCATCAGCCCAGCTCTAAAGGTTCACTTATTCTGTCTGTTGCTGGATGGAGAGCAGGGCCCCGTCTTACAAAGAGTTACGATTGATCCAATCAATCGCAACTATGGACGGCCAGCAACGTCAACATGTATTATGCGTGTTTGTTCCAAATATTTTCCAACTATGATGTATATATGCATTCATTGTTTTCTTGAAAATTCACTGTGCTTCTCTTTGTTTACAAAAGACATTGTACCAATCTCCTATAGAAAAAATTGTGACACTGATGGATTTCCATAGAGCTACGATTGATCGGATCAATCGTAACTCTTTGTAAGACGGGGTCAGTTGTTCATGAATGAGAAACCCATGGAAAATCATAGGAAGATGGAAGTGTAACCCATTTTGAGTTCATTCACCTCCTGATTATGTCGAGAGAGGAAAAGCAGTCAAAATCATGGTATTTGCAGAGTTGTAACAATCACAAGCTTTTATGAAACAGTGTCCAGGTGATTTTTTTCCCCTCTGAATATGCTTTTTTTCTTCTTTCTTGGAAGTTTTAAGCAGAAGGATTACTCTTTTCAGAAAGCTTTTATAAAGAGTACCGAAGCGATGATGTCAGTTGCCATGGTGTCATGACAGCATGGTTCTAAACAAATGTACCCGCCGAATGAAAGCGTGTGTTTCTCATACGAGAAAAAGGCTGCTATCGGAATTTGATCTCTTGCAACCTATTTTTCAGGCGAGCCAAAGTCATACAAATGTGTACAGGCGATCATCACCTGTGACTCTGTATAGAACCAGCCCACCATGACACCATGGCAACTGAAATCATACTTCGGTACTCTATTTGAACAGTGTGGCAGCATGCATATTGTCTTGCATGCGTGTATTGGTCTTTAGTTTGATTTGATACTGCTGTTCCAAGACAAAATATCTGAATTCTAGGTTTGATTCCTCTTTTTGTATACAGGTTTTGATTATCACAGTATGCTACCTTTGACTGTAGTTGGGTCCAACAATATGAGAATGTTACCAGCCAATCGGAATCTTCCACAAGAAGTAAGATGAGCCTTATGGTATAAAGGATGTAAAGATGAGGAGGAGGATGAGGAGGAGGAGGAGGATGATGATGAGGAGGATGATGATGATAATGATGATGATAATGATGGTGGTGGGGGTGGGGGTGGTGGTGGTGGCAGTGATGATGATTAAGGGGAGGAGGAGAAGAATTTACAAGATAATAATGATGTTCGTAAAGATGGTTCAGATGATTGATAATGATATCATTGCTATGATTCTGATTGAAATATTCTTGATTATTTCAGTAATGGCTTGATGATGATTATGCTGTTTTCTCCTTATTCAACACTAATATTTACACATGATTAAAGTGTAGGCCCTACTCATTTTACATACCTCATCAGAGAGAAACCAAGACAAACTTTCATGATCGACTTTTTTCCCCTCCGCAGGGTCCGTTTGTGGAGGTAAAGCAGCTGACTATGGATGCTGAGCATTACATGTGTGAAGCTATCCGAACAGTGGCCCCTTGGGGTCGACGCTACATTGCTTTCACCGACTATGATATGCAAGTACTAGATGTAAGTAAAACAATAGGATGTGCCTACTTCAAGTGAAAATACCCCCCCCCCTCCCCCTCCCCGTTTCTGATGTCATGATGGTGCTGAATGTTGATGAGCACTGGCATAAATCCAAGTGGGTGAACCTATTGTTCAAGGGGGAGGGGTGAACAGTGATTCACCCCCCCCCCTACTTGAATTGTATACTCTGACGTCATGGATTAACGGCCATACTGATGAGGTATGAGATGAGGAAAGTTGTTGCCTATTGCAAGTGGTGATAATTTCTGAATGACATGCTGCCAATTCTCCTTTCCGGCAATAACCAAAAAGTTCCCGGATGAAGTGCATGGCTTGAATTTGCCATTCACTTTGCACACTGAAGAAGAAATTCCATTTCTTGTTCATTGATGTGTGACCCAACAACTTACAGTCTACTTGTACCGTAGCTAGTCTAGTTTTCTCTGCATTCTCAATCTCCTCTTATATTGCTACTTGTGTTATCTGTCTTGATGAATACTAGTCTTACCTTCAAGGTAACGGAAGTTACTGGGTCATACAAGTTAACAGTGTGAGCTACATGTACATCAGAGAACTTGCTATTATTGTTGATCGCGAGAATTACCTGTTGCTCCCATTCTAAATCTTCAAACTTGTTTAATATAGTCTTTTCTTGTGGTTAAATTGAATTGCATTGAATTGAATGTGTCTACCGGAAGACTTGTCCTCCAGAAAGATCTCCTCCAAGAGAGATATGCTTTAGGAGACATCTTTTCAGAGTCATGTGTCACGTTCATTTTTTACCAGAGTCTGCATTTTACCCATCTTACATGGCAGGGAAGCATTTCATGAAAAGTTTTGAAATGTCAATTATTTTTCACTGAATTTGAAAGTTTTGATGATTTTTACAGATTTAATTGCTCTTAGCCAATCAGATGCAAGGATTTGCCGTAACATAAAGTGGTGCTCAAAAGTTAGAGAACCCCACCAGAAAATGAACATATTTAAAGTTATCAAGTTCTGCCATGTTATAACAAAGTTTGTTTCTCTGGGTTTGCAGAACATTAGGGTGTTGTCAGCATTCAACGCTCAGCATGAACATGTGCATTTTGTGGTGGGGTTCACTAACTTTTGAGCACAACTGTATATAACAATTTTCTGAATATCACCGACTATATGTTTCATGAAATGCTTTTCAGGTAGTGTGTGTCATTAGTTTTATCAGTGACTTTCACTGACTTCCGTGCTCTCAGCCAATCGGATGCAAGGATTTACAGTAGCTTGTAACAACTAGTTTGTGAAATTCACTGACCATATATGTTTTGTGAAATGCTCCCAAGGGAGTGTGTCATGAAAAGTTTATCAGTGACTTTCACTGACTAATTTGCTCTCAACCAGTCAGATGCAAGGATTTACAATAGCTTGTAACAATTAGTCTGTGAAATTCACTGACCATATATGTTTTGTGAAATATTCCCCAGGTGTGTGCTGATTCCTGCAATGTTGTAGTGATGATCAAGTGCCTTGTGCGTGCCTGGCCGGAGCCCAAGAAACCCAAAGATGTCTTCGAGTTCGAGGATGACCCCGCAAAGTAAGTGATATTTTTGTTTTGTATTGCCTGACGAAATATTCTAGAATAAATTCCACTCTTATATTGACAAGAAGAAATTCCTTTGCTTATATTGATAATGGTTGGCATTTGTATTATCAAACCTATTGAATGACCACCTGTATAAAGACCATAATTTTGGTTCCCCCTAAATATTATTCTACATTGAAATGTGTCTGACAGGAACCTGTTCATGAACACCTCTTTTTGTGGTCCTTATAGAGAGGTTTTATTTATGGTATACATTTATTGGACAACTAATAATATTCATGTTATCTATGTTACCAGTCCGCAATGATGCCTTTTGTGCAATACTTAAAACTTTCTAAGCCGATTTGATGACATTGCTCTGATATCAACAAATTTGTAGCGATTATTGTCACTACAAGTGAAGATTCAAGTTTGAAGTTTATCAATTGAAAATTGAAGTTTGAAATTGCAGTTTGGCTGGTTATTTAATCTTCCTGCCTCTCTTTGTAATACTATTAAACGATGTATAAATATTCGTGCACAACCGATATACTGCTGTAATTTATCTTTCCACAGTGACACTCCACAGATGTACCAGACTGGATTCAAGTTTGCATGGAACCTCAAAACAGGTATGGCTATATATCTCAGTCCAAAGTACTGTTCATGTGTGATCCGTAACCTCAAAACCAGCAATAAGTCACCAGGCATTTTTTCTGTTATTAACTGAAATGGTAATTTGGTATCCAAACATAACATTTTTATCAAATAAGCTCATATAAAAGAGATACGGTGTCTCCCTTAAGCCTGTCTAAATTTGAAGTTGTTAGTTAAACAAAAAAACAGATGACAAGGTTTCTTAGACCTAATTTTTTTTCTGTACTTCTTGAAGTTTGACCCAGATTGCACAGTATGCACATTCCACTTTGGAGAGAGCCCCAAACTTCAGACCACTTTGTCTCATTCTTAACAGTTCTCAGTGAAATTCGTCATTAAATCAAGTACTTGACTTATACAGGTTATTGGTGATCAAATTTGACAAACTAGGTATCGTTTGAAACTTTGAAACAGGTTTATGTTACATAATAACATTCTCACAATTTATTTTAGTGACTGATTGTATATCTAGTGGTGGATGGTCACATACTGTGGTGAAAGTGTGAGGGGGGGGGAGGTTATCAAGACCATAAGTTTGAGCAAGCCCAGCTGTCCAAGGTCTAGAACCCTAGAACAGTAAGATTTCAACAACCTTGGAATAAAATATGCATGAACCTGCCATTGTATTTTTTACTATCTTTTTTCCCTCGTCTGTTAGGCTCAGTACCAGACATTTGAGGTGGAATCCCTGCAGGAGTTTGACCAAGCCCAGCTGTGCAAGGTCTTGACCCTTGGCAGAGCACCATGTCAACAGCTTCAGATGAAATGGACCATAATATATTCCCTTGAATTCAATAACTATCTCTTTTCCTTCATCTGTGTAGGTCAGTACCAGACATTTGAGGTGGAATCCCTGCAGGAGTTTGACCAAGCCCAGCTGTGCAAGGTCTGGAATCCTGGAAGAGCTCTATGTCAAAGGATACAGAGAAGATGGGCCATACCTCAAGCCCACACCAAGGGGGTACACGTACTTACCAATGAGGCGGTCTTCAAGAGTAAGTCTAAATGCTGTGACTTTTTGTTTTAAAAGCATATTCGATTCCCCATTTCTCAAGAAATTGGATATATACCTCATTGTTGGTGTTTTACTGTTTTGAGATGTTTGCCTTGAAACTTTGCTGGGGTGAGGAATATTGAAAAAAATTGAAGAATGCTTGCAAGTCTGACCAGCATTTTATCATTATGAAGCATACTTGACTTTAAAATTCATTCTGGAATACAACCTTTAACGAATTTTCATTAAAATTTTTGTTTGCTGATTCTTTAGGATTTCTAATACCTGTTTTTAATCATTTTAATTGTAAAATAAGAAATAGAAAAGTCACAAATTTTGATGATCCCCCCCCCCCCATTTTCTTGACCTTTTTTTTTGCCTGTCTTTTGTCTGATTTTGTTGTGAGGAAACACATCTGTGCCAACCAAGTTCAAAACACATAATAGTAATGGAGGAAGGGATGCCTTCATACATATATAGTCATTTGGCATGAAAGAAGCCTCAAAATTAGAAGGAAAAAAATCTGGGGGAAAATTTCACTTTCTCTACCTTCTTGCAATATGATACAGAGACTCGAATAGTCATTTTATTGGATTTCATTCAAGCTCAATTTTAGATTGTTTCTATGTTTATTGTAACTATTTCTTTACTCTTTTCAGATCGTTCACTGACCAAGCTTTTAGATCCTCTCCATTATGTTGCTATTGTCCTGACGTGAAGCATTCTTCAGATCTGTCTTCTGAAGGATCATCATCTGAATCTTTATTGGAAAGTCCTCAGGACAGCATGGAAGGAATCTAAATCTTGGGATAATGAGAGATTCCTTCAGGTAACTGGCACAGGATGTTCGGAAGACCTTTGAACTGTCATCAGAGATTAGATTTTTCTTGAGGAGAATGCCTTTGGGATAGCATCGAAGAAATCTTCATAGGTTGGTAAGAATTTCTTCAGACCCTTCAAGATTTTGTTCGGAAGGATTGTCAAGAAACTTGAGGAGGTATATTTCAAGAGTATCTTCACAATATTCTGTAAGAAGGGCTTGCCGCATATATCAATGTTTTTAAGAATATCCTCAGACTCTACAATATTGCATTCAAAAGGATCATCAAGAAAGTCAGAGACATTCTTCAAGAGCATCTTCACGATATTCTGTATAAGAGCCTGTAGGATTTTTCAAGGTTGTCTTTCAGACTATATAAAGATTCGCTTTTGTGACCCTCCTGATGGATCTTCAAAGATCTGAATCTGATTATTTTCTTGTAACATCTGCAGGGTATTTCTGGAAGGCTCCTTGAACAGTCTTCTTTTATCAGAATTTTAATTTTGAGGATAGTCTAGATAGCACTCTGAAGGAAAGTCTTCAAAGGAATCACGTTCTTAGAGTGAACAAACCTACCCACCGCATGTAAAAAAAAAAATCAGGGATTCCATGAGAACATTTCATGACACAAATAATTGATTTTCTTTGACAACCATTATAAGCTACTGAAATCCTTGCATCTGATTGGCTCATAGCAAATTTGTCAGAGAAAATCACTGACAATATGCATCATGAAACACTCCACTGGTTTAAGGATTTGGCTGAACCTGATCCAGTCACCAAAACATTATGTACAGCTAACATTTTAACATGTTTTCCTGATGGGTAGGGCGCTATCTCTTAATTGCTCCGCTTTTTACACATGCTAATGAAGTTCCAAGGACAGAGCTTGATCGGTGTTTTTTTTTCCTATTTTAATTAGGTAAAATATTTTGTGAGATTTCAATTGATATCTCAAAGTTCTACAATCAGATTTTTTATAATATTGAATGAGTGACAACTCATGGATTAGACTAAAAATGATTATTTTATGGGGGTTCCTTATGTGATTTTTGCAGAAAAGAAATTGAATGCATAAATTATCATAATTAGATAATTTCAATAATCATATATGCATTGATCTTTGAAGAAATCAATTATACAAGTTTTTATAATCCATTTTAAAGCAATGGGCAAACAAAATTATAAAATTTAAAGATCATCTTTTCTATCATGTCCATCAAAGGCGTTGAAAATATCAGCCCACAACCATGTTTTTAACTCTCTGGTAAAGATTTGAGCCTAGACAAAAATTCAATCATTGCTTGTTTTAAATGTGTGTATTATATACACAGGAAGTCATTCCTTCATGTGAACTTCAATTTGGATCTCTATGGATAGCTGTCCTAGGTTTCTCGGGTTTTGGGCACAGGTATACAAGCAGTTGGTCTGCTGTCATTTCCACTTCATCTTCTAGTCATTTTGAACGTTATCAAATATAATTGGATATATTAACGATTCCCTTAAGCATTTAGACTAAATGGTGCTAGCCCAAGTGGATAATAGACAAACTGGGCAAAGTCGGAGTGGAAATTAGACAAAAAGGTTCATGGCATAACGGCAATTGGGCCATGTGGGATGGCAGAAAATATCATGAAGCAGGTGTATACCAATGGGCAATTTACACATATAACATTGTGTGTAATATCAGGGCCCCGTCTTACAAAGAGTTACGATTGATCTATGGTAATCCATCAGTGTCATAATTTTTTTATACATGAAATGTGCAAAATGTCCTTTGTAAACAAAGGAGAATGCACTGAACTGTCAAGAAATCGATGAAATTATGGATATACATTCATATTATCTAGAAAAAAAATTTGAGCAAACATGCATTTTATTTTTGACTTTGTTGACTTTCCATAGTTGCGATTGATCGGATCAATCGCAAGTCTTTGTAAGACGGGCCCCTGAGGTTGATTTATTCGTTGTCTTAACTGATATTGCCGCTTTTTATTTCTTCATCTGCTCATTGATTACTTTAAATTTGCACTAAAAATCATTGGATGTAAAAATTGTAATGCCACCTCACTATCGTAAGATTTGAATGCTGGAATAATAATCCAATTATTATTGAATTATTGAATCTTTGCTAGAAATTTAAGACAAGCATTAATAGTAGATACTAAGAAGATGACAAGGTATCTAGATTTTAAACTATTCAAGAGTAAGCATTTATATGAGGTCATGTTTTTAAATCGTCAACATCCCTAGGGAAAGTTACAGATTGATGCAGAAGTTCCAGGTTCGAGCCCTGGTCAAGTTTTTTGGATGGTGACATTAAAGGACCATCCCAGACGTAAATAAATCGAATCTATTTGGTATACGTCTGTTAAGACTCTATGAGACACGCAGAATATTATGTCAAAATATTTTGACATTTCACATAATACCAGTCAAGGAGACTATTCGGGTATTTCAAAGTTTTCAAATTCTATTAACTGCTTTCTTGTCTATGAGTGAGTTTGATTAGGCAACTAAATTTGCTGTGCTTTCCTTGTTTTATTTTGTTTTTATATGAATGATGAGGCTCTCTCTTTAATTGGTTTTAGTATGGAAATCTTCAATTAAGTATTTAATGTAACTTTTATGTTATAATGCCTTGCCCACCGTAGATGGATGCCAGGAGCATTATGTTTTCAGGCCATCTGTCCATCCATGCATTCTCACATATCTCGCTAATGCTAAGACCCATGAGAGAACAACTTCAAACTTGTTTCATGTGTGCATATTTGACTGACAATGATCTGATAACATTTTTGTAATAGCAAGTTTGAAAATTGCAAAGGTCATTTTATTTTGATATACCTGAAAAAATGTTTTTCTCATGATTGCTATAGTTTATTGCAAGAACGATGACTTGGATCCCTTCTGAGGGATCAACTTCAAACTTTATTTGTGTGTGCACAAATGAGAATGGTCTGGGTTACTGTTTGAAAGGTGTAAGGTGGTTTTTACTTCAAATTCAAATGTCTTGCTCTTGCGATAACTTAAGAACCATTTGAACCAACAGAATATCATGTGTAAAAATGAACAAGAAATTGCATTTCTACATCATGCTTTTTTCCGAACGAAAATTTGCACTTGATTGAAACCCTCGATCTGATATTGGTTAGTTGGGATGGGCCCAACTTCATGAATTTGTTCCTGGGGAGCATTTCATGAAAGGACATGTCAGACGTTTTATCCGACAAGTCCCATTTTATCCGACAGTTACCATAGTTACAGTGCTTCTCAGCCAATCAAAATCAAGGAGAGATGTCAGATCTGACAACTTGTCGGACAGAAATGTTGATGAAACGCCCCCCAGGGGAACGTTTCATGAAAGGACTTGTCGGACGTTTTATCCGACAAGTCCCATTTTATCCGACAGTTACCATAGTTAAAGTGCTTCTCAGCCAATCAAAATCAAGGAAAGATGTCAGATCTGACAACTTGTCGGACAGAAATGTTGATGAAACGCCCCCCAGGAGTCATGTCTTTATATGCCTCTGTTTGTGGACGACATCTACAAATCCTTTCCTGCACCTCCTGTTTTGAAACGGTGCTTGTGATAGAAATATAATTGTTATCAAAACTTCACATTGCATCCCACAAAAAAGAACAAATCAGTGAAGAGATTGTATTCCCGTCATCAGTGTCAAATTTGAAATAAAAAGATATTTGAAGATTGTGATAGTTATCGTAAACAGAGGCCATTTCATGAAAGTTGTCAGCACTGAATGAATTGTCAGAGCTGACAATATCAGTGAAATCCTTGGTTTTGATCGTCTGAGAGGCACTTGCCTCTGACAGTTTTTATGGTAACTGTTAGAGAAAATCAACTTGTCGGTGCCGACAGCTTTCATGAAACAGTCCCCTAGTTTCAAAGGCATGGGTCACACTGTAATTTTTCACTCTGTAAACAAGATAAGGTAAACTTAGTGCCATTGTGCCACCTTTCCTTATGACACTTCCAAACATTGTTCATTTAATATTACACTCCAAAATACTTAAACTGATTATTTATTGCTGTGGTTGAAATTTAGAAGCACAGGTTTTAACTGTATTCATTATTGTCCTTTCAATCTTGATTTCAGAATTATACTGATTTCAAATCATCGTCAGAATTTGATGTAGATTATAAATTATTTGACTATATTTTATTTATTGACTGAACGCTTTTTTAATTCGATTTCATCCTTGCACTATGAATTTGATGTCATGAGTAATTCTAATTATTCTCACTATATTATTGAATCTATGTTAACTTTATATTTTAATGCTATATATGAAACATTGCACTTGGATATTGGTCTGGTATATCATTTGCAGCATGCGCGTCAGGTGCAGTTCTTAACCCTTTCGTATCCAAAGAGTATTAAATAATTTAAATTTCTTCAAATGCTGGAATGTGATAGATCCAGGAGGTACCAATATTGGTTTTAAAAGATCCGATCCACCCCCAACAAGTTGGTTTGAATAAAAGGGGGAAAAGAAATCAAACAAGGGCATTTTTAGTCCAAAGCTTAGCCCACAACTCATGTCTTGTGAGAGGAATTGCAATATGCTTTTTAAAACACAATTCAGATGTGGCCCAAACTGTCATTGAAAGTTTTAGTATTTT
The DNA here is from genome assembly GCF_037042905.1 of Lytechinus pictus. NCBI lineage: Eukaryota > Metazoa > Echinodermata > Echinoidea > Temnopleuroida > Toxopneustidae > Lytechinus > Lytechinus pictus. The sequence goes on from NC_087255.1 coordinate 10,281,923, forward strand.
ATCAGTGTGCTTCATAAGGTTCACTTCCAATACAGATTAATCTGTCCAGGGACATGTCTCTTAAAAGACAAGTCCACCCCAACAAAAAGTTGATTTGAATAAAAAGAGAAAAATCCAACAAGCATGACACTGAAAATATCATCAAAATCAGATGTGAAATAAGAAAGTTATGAAATTTTGAAGTGTTGCTTATTTTTCTCAAAATAATTATGTGCACCACTCAAAGACATGCAAATGAGATAGTCGTTGCCCCTCACTCACTATCTATTTTGCTTTTTATTGTTTGAATTAAACAATATTTCATTTCCTACATATTTTACAAGGACCAACTTGAGTGAACTATGTAGTAGTGAAAAATGCTAATTCCACATGTTCAGGGAGGAATTAATTGTTGTTTCACTTGGCAATGAGGAGAAAATTAGAATATTTCATGTAATCAAATACAAAAGAAATAGTGAGTGGATGTCATCAGTCTCCTCACTTGCATACCAACCAGGATGTGCATATAACTGTTTTGTGAAACTAAGGGAAACTTTGAAATGTCATAACCGTATTTTACATCAGATTTTGATCATATTTTCAGTGTTTTGCTTGATAGATTTTTCTCTTTTTATTCAAATCAACTTTTTGTTGGGATGGACTTACCCTTTAAAGAGTTAGTAAATATGTCATTATGACAATTACCATGGTAACAAGTCCCAGCACCCAATCACAATCCAGGCTTCCATGGTAGTTACCATAATGACGAATTCACCATTATTGTTAAGTCTTTACAAAATGGACCCCAAAACTTATAAACGTTTGATAATACCTGGAAAGAATCATTTGGCATTGGCAGAAAAGATGTGTTTTAATATTCTTGATGTTGAAGTTTCGACAATGAATTTATTTACTTGATATTCACATAAACTATCAGTATCCAGTGTATTTTATTGTGTAAGCATGTGTGTGACATTGGGGATATATAAACTGAATGAGGGCGTGTGCAGAGCTGCCAACTTATGATTTTCATGTCAAATTATGCCATTATGCTTTTGACCTTAATTATTACTTTTTTGAGGGCAAATAATTGTGTTATTGGGCATTGGCGAACTAAAAAAGGTGGTCAATGATGCTCATTATTCACATGATTGTGTATCTTTGTTTACATCAACCTGAATGGTATCATCACATGCTTAAAGGACAAGTCCACCCCAACAAAAAGTTGATTTGAATAAAAAGAGAAAAATCCAACAAGCATAACACTGAAAATTTCATCAAAATTTGATGTAAAATAAGAAAGTTATGACATTTTAAAGTTTCGCTTATTTTTCACAAAACAGTGATATGCACAACTTGGTAAGTCAGTCGATGATGTCCATCACTCACTATTTCTTTTGTTTTTTATTGTTTGAATTATACAATATTTCATTTTTATAGATTTGACAATAAGGACCAACTTGACTGAACCATATAGTATTAAACAATGCTAATTCCACATATTCAGGGAGGAATTAATCGCTGTATCACTTGACAATGAGGAGAAAATTAGAATATTTCATATTTCGTATAATAAAATACAAAAGAAATAGTGAGTGGATGACGTCATCAGTCTCCTCATTTGCATACAGACCAGGATGTGCATAACTGTTTTGTGAAATTAAGCGAAACTTTAAAATGTCATAACTTTCTTATTTCACATCCGATTTTGATGAAATTTTCAGTGTTATGCTTGTTTGATTTTTCTCTTTTTATTCAAATCAACTTTTTGTTGGGGTGGACTTGTCCTTTAAATACTGACTCAATCTTGTCGTTTTTTTCCTTTTGGATTTATCATGGATTTACGCAAAAGAGAGTACCAGAGATGATTCTGAATCTGAGCCGTAAAGAAAGAGGATTCATTTCTTTTTTAGGAATCTGTTCCTTTTATCACCTCTTCAAAGAAATTCATAATGCCGCATTGTGCGTATGAAATTATGACTTTTGAGCTTCTGGATTACTACTCATTACTTTTGAAGGTTGGCAGCTCTGCGTGTGTGCATTTGAGTAAGATGGTGTCATGATTGAGTAGAACTACCTTATTCCCATTGTCGTGCGATCTGTTACGATTGGCCTTTCGTAGCTTCATGGAAAAAATATATTTGAGCTGTCCAATTTTTTTTTTTTTTTACAATCAGGACTTTCATGACTGACCTCAAGATCAGATGTGATATGACATGATTAATACGATTACTCCACGACAGGGGGCCTGGAAGCAATTTTTTAACAGGGGGTGCTGGTTTAGATTTGACAAGCAAAACAATAAAAAAGGGTTTTGTTACAAAATGAAGGTGATTTTTGTCCAGGAAAAATTGGACAAAAAAAGTATTCACTACAAAATGCAGGTCATCTTGGTTACATTTCTGCTACATATCATACCTACCACATTTCTAGGGGCTGCTGCCTATGGGGAATAACACCCCCCCCCCCCCCATAGGTAAATCTTGGGTGCGCTTCAGCACCCCCGCTTCCTGGGGCCATGCTCCACAATGTAGACCACTGGCGCGAATTGTGAGAGTGGGAACTTGGTATTTCGCATTCGTTAGAGTTGCGTGTTCATGTCTTGTATGGCTTTCATGGCTTCTATAATATTGCCTTTTAATGAAAGACATCCTGGGTCACGTCTTACAGAGAGTTGCGATTGATCCGATCAATCGCAACTATGGAAAGCCAGCAACGCCAACATCTAAAATGCGTGTTTGTTCAAAATATATTCTTACTAGGATGTATATTCATACATTCATTGTTTTCTAGAAATTCGGTGTGCTTCTCTTTGTTTTACAAAGTACATTGTGCAAAATTGTTAGAGAAAAAATTATGACAGTGATGGATTTCCATATAGTTCAGGTTGATTGGATCAATGGTAACTCTTTGTAAGACGAGACCCTGATTTTTTGGTGAGACTGAGAGCCACTTCAACCACAGTGTCCCTATTTGAGAAACATTTTGTCTGTTCTATGTATAGGAAATTCTGCAAATATACCCATTTTCAGCCTCTATCTTTCAATCTGTCCCACTTTCTTGTACTAAATTCAGCATTGATAACAAACATAAAAATCATAATTCAGCAGGTAAGGTTCTTCGTAAAAAAAATAATAGTGATAAAATGAATAAAAAGAATCATTTAGGCTTCAATTGTAAAAATTTTACAAAATGAAAATTGGCTGCCTCTTCTTCCTGTTGTGAAAATATTATCAAAGTTCTGAAATTTATAGTAGCAAGAATTACTTTGACAATTATTTCAAATTACCGAGTTTTCCAACAGATCTTGAAGAGTATGTAGATCTCAGGCTTGAATGGATCTCAAACTTCAAACCATGTTTCTTTTTCTTTAAATACGTCCCAAATTTGAAGCAATGTCTCATTTTAAAGCTGGAAAAAAAATTCTAACTACAATGAAAATTCTATATTCATTGACATCCCCTTATTGTAATGTTCCAAGTCAATTCCGTTTTTATTTCAAAGAGAAAATAGGAGGGTCAGAGTTGCAGGCGAGAATACTCTTTCAATATCATTTCTACTTTGTCTTTATAAGTTCCACTTTTTGTTATTGTGTCCTTGTTTTTTTTTCTAAAAATGATTCAATCTCTTGAAGACTTAAAGGAGTCTTCGACTCATCTGAAAAAATAAAGTATGAATAAAAAGAGTAATATGAATCCATTTACTGATTATTTAACTTTGAATTAGATAAACTGATTAATTTTTTTATATTCCTCCCCCATTTCTTATAAAATCAGAAAAAGCGATTTAAATATTTCAGATAATTTAGCGTATTTTGTTTTGATATCGAACTGAAATTAATGACAAATAGATTATATTCTGGGAGGTCAAACTTTATAAGTTAGAATGGATTCCCCATCCCTTCAAAATACGCTGGCGTCGCCCTTCAGTATTAAAATGATATAATATTTTGGGCCGTTAAAAAAATGATAGTAATGATTATAGTAACAAGAAGCTCACTGCATTACCATAATTACAGGGGTGATCTGAATACCGTATTATGGGGAAAGCGTCAATTTGCCTTGTATCCCTTATTAGATATCAAAATTGTCACTTTATTGTGGATTTATTTCAAAAGAAATAAAGATATTTGAAATATTGGATTGATGGAATACAAGCTTTAAATTTCATGAATATTACTCGGTGTGTTTTCTTTGCCTTATTCTATTTTCCTTATTCATTGTGTGTAGTCACTGTTGTTATCCTCAAAATGAGTTCGTAAATGCCATCTTTATTTAGTAATGAATCCGTTCAAATTCGAAAATCTGCTCTTGATAAATGGTGAGAAACCCCAATAAATTTAATGGATATGTGGATAGTCCCTTTACCTCGGGCGTTTTTGCGTGATTTTTTTTTTTTTTTTTTGGGGGGGGCATATAAAGTAGAATGGCTTGTTGGCTTGTTAACAAAATGTTAGTAACAATTTAAAAGGGTCCAGGTTTGACCACATTTAATTGCTAGATTAGCACCTTTTTTGTGTGTGTGGTAGAATCATCTAATATCAAGTTAAATATCACCATTATCGTGTTGAGTAGAGGATGTTCAACAGTATAATATAATATTTGAAAATATGGTCTATCCTCCTCCCTTTTTAATACTTAACCGCCAATCGGTTTGAGGCTAAGTGGCGACCGTCGATAATGAAATAAAATTTCCATGCGCGTGCATCCTTCGAAAGATGAAAGAATAATATTTAATTGTAAGGAGGCCTTTAGCGCTTAAAGGACAAGTCCACCCCCAACAAAGGGTTGATTTGAATAAAAAGAGAAGAATCCAACAAGCATAACACTGAACATTTCATCAAAATCGGATGTAAAATAGGAAACTAATGACATTTGAAAGTTTCTTTTAATTTTAACGAAATAGTTGTAGACACATCATAGTCGGCATGCATATGACGGGACGGATGACATCACTATTTCTTTTGTATTTCATTGTATGAAATATTAAATATTTTTTATTTTCTCCTCTTTGTCAAGTGAAATAACGTTTTATTTCTCCCAAAATATGTGGAATTACCATTGTTTTATCATCTTACAGATCAGTCAACTGAGTTGGTCATTATTGTCAAATCAGTAAAAATTGAAATGTATAATCAAAACAATAAAACATAAAAGAAATAGTGAGGGACATCATGCACTCTTTCATTTTCATATAAATGAGTTGTGAATATAATTGTTTTGTGAATAACTAATTTGTGAAACTTAAAATATCATAACTTTCTTATTTTACATCTGACTTGATGAAATTTTTAGCGTTATGATTGTTTGATTTTTCTCTATTGATTTAAATCAACTTTTTTCTAAGCAGAGTTAACCTTAGATTGATGTTCATTCCACGTTTTAAAAAGTAAGTTTTGAATTTGATGTCACTATATTTGAACATTAAGTGCCCTTAATAGCGTGCTGGAATAAGAGCCCTTTATTACGGTTACACTTCGTAATTCCGAAGGTTCGTAATTCCGAAACACGTAAATTGCCTATACCTCGATGTTCGTTAATCCGAAAACGTAAAAGGGTTCGTTAATCCGAGCATTTGTGGCGTTATTCCGAAGGCTCGTTATTCCGAAGGTTCGATAATCCGAAAACGAAATAAGGTTCGATGTTCCGAAGGTTCGTTAATCCGAAAACGAAATAAGGTTCGTTGTTCCGAAGGTTCGTTAGTCCGAAAACGAAATAAGGTTCGTTAATCATTTAGTTTTCGGATTATCGAACCTTCGGAATTACGAACCTCATTTTGTTTTCGGATTAACGAACCTTCGGAATTACGAACCTCACTTCGTTTTCGGACTGACGAACTTTCGGAATTACGAACCTCATTTCGTTTTCGGACTAATGAGCCTTCGGAATCACGAACCTTCGGAAATACGAACCTTCGGAATAACGAATCTTCGGAATATCCGAACCTTCGGATTAACGAAGCTTCGGAATCACGAATGTATGCGTTTATTACAGAGTCTTGTAATTTGCTTCAATGGGTTACCAACATGGCGCAATTTCTTTTGAATTGAGCTTGCCTAACAAAGCAATAAAACGCCATGTTGGTAACCCATTGAAAGCGAAATGTCCAATCTCTGTAATAAAGGGCTCTGACAGGAATATAAGAAACTTGGTCAGTAACTACCGATTCGTCTATTGCCAACTCGTCCACTCATCACATGGTCTACCTTCATTTAGTTGAATGCCATTGCGTCCATCAAAATTTCGTTTATTAAACGGCCTTTTGGTCCAATACCCATTTGGTCCGATGATCACTTTGTCTAATCACCAGTTCGTCTATGACCGTTTCGTTTCATAACCAGTTCATTTCGCCTAATCAACACTTAGTCCAATTACACATGCTTTGGACTGGATGGCTATTGGACCAACTGGTTATTAGACGAAATGATGAGTGGACGAAATGGCATTTAGACCATGTGGATAGTGGACGAACTGATGGTATAAATTGGCATTAGACCATTTTGAAATAAACTGCTTGGTCGATCTAGTTCCACTGGTGACTTTAGCATAAACAGAAGAGTCATTTGTCCTTTTATGTGAACATTATGCTGTGAATATGCCATTCTTCAATAAATCGAACAAAAATTGAACAAATTCATTATCTTATTATCATGGGAAAGGGCTTAAATGATAGCACAGTAACACGAACTATAACAAACGACAAAATAGATAACATTTCTGGAGCTCCAATGAATTTTATTTTGTCCGGAGAAGGCACGTCAATAGATATCAGTTGAATCTGCTTTACAAGAACAGATTGTTATTTTTTTTTTTACAGAAACATGACTCCCCTCTTATTTATACATTGACAAACTACATGGTAACATTTTTTTTCCATTAAGGAATAAGTATTTTTTCCCCCATTAAAGAATAAGTATAAGATTGTAGGGACGATTCTCACTTTCATAGTTGTTCAGGTTATTCATGTGGTTTTATTTCACCCATTATTTTATATTGGTTGCGTTAATTGCGTTACCTAATGTTAGAGAGCTTTAGACGTGCGACGCAACTTCTGTGACGTGGCAATTGTAGCAAAAATGCTGTTGTGAGCATGCGCAAGACTTAGAGTAGCTGGTGCCCGTTTCATAAAGGACTTGCAACTGTTGGAACCTTGCCATTGTGGCAACGACCATGGTAACCTTGATTATGATTGGCTGCTGAGCCCTGTTGCCATGGTTGTTGCCATTATGGCAAAGTTACAACAGTCGTTTATGAAACGGGCCCCTGGTCTTTGCAAGCGCATAACTATTAGTGTTGCTGTCAAACAAGTGCGTCACAGTACTTTGGGTCGCAAATCTGTAGTTGTCTTAATTCATTCAGAATAAGCACTTAGTTGGCTTTTATGAACCACTTACCCTGTATGACATAATATTTATGTCGGATGTTTTGTTATCAATAAAAACTCGAACAGTTCGATCTTGGGAGTTTCGTTGGAGAGTTTAAATTTGAGCGGAAGCTTGAATATGGTAACACTGAATACATTTGAAACCCATCGCACAAGCAAACACAGTTCATTGCCGGGGTTCGTCATAGAGCATCCCGGGGGGGGGGGGGCAGTCAAATATATTGCTGTACACATGTGTGACCAAAAAAACGCGTTGAAAGGGGTTGGTTTTTTCAGTTTTTGACGCGGGCGGCGCGTGCACTCGTTAAGGGTATCAAAAACACCGATTTTCACAAAAAGGGGTGGTTTTGAATGACTGGTCTGTGGTCAATCACGGGGTCAAAAGTATTTAGGGTATCTTTTCCCAAAGCTTTTTCCTCCTTGTTTGCGACAACTTGTTTAGGGGCCAAAACGTGTAAATGAAGCCCGCGTAAAAGTGGTTTATGGGTTTATTTTGCACACAGAGAAAAACTCGTTTAGGTTGTTTCTGGAAATAATTTGGTCACGCATGTGTACAGCAATACATTTGACTGCCCCCCCCCCCCCCCCACGGGAGAGCATCATTCCGTCTTGTACCCAGAACAAACGTTATTTTGTCTGAATAATGTCATGACAAACATGGAATATGATGGAGTATATTTATGCTCGCTCATTCGCAGAGGGATTATGCGAGTGGATTTGCACTGTCCTCTCAAGTACCGCCCTTCTGTCTTGTAACGATATCTCACTACCAATCGAAAGGGATGGCGACTCGTCGGTCTCTAACCGGAATCTGGGCAAGCCGGTTTGTAGTGAAACCGACCTGAGACGATCTTGTTTTATAAATTATTGGAGGTGAAAGTTTAAAGGAGGTATACTCTTTTACAGTGAAGTACAAGCATCAATATCAAACACATATTGGTATAGAATAATGATTATATTCACTTAATAAACTCTTAGCTTCCGTTTGACACACGAATAAACAATAGAACAGAATACGATTGACAATGATTCATTTTCAAAATAAAACAGAGCATAGCATATATTATTCTGATAAACAAAATAAAATTCAACCGCACTGAATAAGAGCTTTTACCTATACAAGCTACATAATATGTAAAGGATGTTCTTCTCTCCCACCCCCCCCCCCCCTTCCGCAAGAAAAAAGGGGAATACTTATATAAAAATCTTTGTCACCTTCAAGCCACTCCTTGACAATAGAAATAATAACCTGCTATATGAATAAAACACTTTACTACCATAACTACAGGAGCATGATTTTTCCCCCTTTTAGACCTCGGCCTATATTATACACAAATCATTATGCCAGTGTAAAATATTTTCGTCATAAGCAAAACAAAATGGGGCATTTTATCGCACTTTAAGAAAAATAGTGAATTTTCGCTATGTATTTCTCTCTCATACATGAACACAATAATAGCCTAAAGATTTCGATATTGCTTGTAAAACTTAAAATGCTCATTATTAAAAAGCGAGGGGACGAAGTGGCGTGTTTGAAAGATATTAGAATTCGACACTGAAGTATTCTGCCCACTATGTTTCGTTATATGTTCCAGAAAACTTTATGAAACTTAATGAAACTTTACAAACAAACAAAAAATTGAAAATTTCGGACAGCAACTGCCCCGTGCAAGTTGCTCATACGCCCTACTAGCTGCGGAACGTGTTTGATATTGAGGATTCGAAAAAGGAGGGGGGTGACCATGGTGAAATTCACAACAACATGATCACTTTTCCGTTTTTCTTTTGTTTATTGAAAAAAAAAATTACCCCTTCCCTAGCTGGTTTCGCGGCCCATGCTTAATCCCTATTACACATTTCTCTCTGCTATGCATTATAGAAAAGTATGTAGCAGAAATAGATATATAAAACACATTTTATTCACCCTTGATAAAAAAAAGACCGCATTTTTTAATAGTGGTGAACTCAGAGTTTTCAGAGTCAATAACCCCGAATTAAATAGGAGCTCAATTAATGACATCAATATGGTTTAACTCCAAGAGGTATAAGGCATTCTAATGTCAATATTGCCTCAAGAAAAAAATACATTGTTCCATGGAAATGATTTTCATTATTATGTCTATGATCATGTCACGCATTGTATAGCTTTTCGGGATGAGCGAGACATTCAGCTATTACAACGTAATCAGAAAGTATGGCAATTTTCTTGCAACCTACATAATTTATTTATGATTCCGTTGAAAAAGAAGGACGGCGATTTATTCACTGCCACTGTAAATTGCGTCTTTTCTGGATCAAACTCTAATCATCGAGCCCTGCGATAGTGGATCATTTCGGCATGACGGATTAGAAAAAGAAATGAATAGGCCTACAGATAAGCTTGTTATGATATACCCGGGGGCTTTTTTGTATCGCGCCCGAAACCATGTATATATTCATGACAGAAAATTAACTCCATTTCGAGGCATCGCCTACAAATTTATCTTCTGATATTCGCTGACAGTTATTCGAGAATTCATTTCTTTAAGCAATAATTTATTTGGGTGAATATTGTGCACTAGGTGCAGTGCCTAAAAGGCAGAGGTTCTAGATTTAAAATTTGCAATTCTCATTAAAAGAAAAAACATGAGAGACGTAAAAATCGTTCGATGGCCTTGGAGTATGTTTTATTAAATAGAGAATTTTCTGAAAGGACTCGTCCATATAGAAATGGAAATAACATGTCGTTTCAGACCGGGTAACATTATTCATAGACAGGACGTATAATTTCAGGTTGAAAAAATCAATATTTTGCAGGGATCCAGAAAGCTATACATTAAGCAGTGTCGAGATAATAACACATTTTATTTTTGGAAAGTCTTCATGGTTATGGGTTAGTCAAAAGCGGCAGTGAATCCAGGAACCGACAGGCACCAAAGGGGAGGGGGTGAGTCGACCCCCACTATGACATTCCAAGTAATATATAACATAGGGGGTAATGAGAAGGCAGGTCCGAGTTTACTCATAATAAAACCACTATTTCAATGAGAAAAAAGCGCCACTTTAAGGGCGTCATGGGTTCATATCCCCCCCCCCCCCTCTTGCCCTATCAAACTACCCTGATGCCGCCCTACGTTTGGTCTATATACTCGATAGGCAGATGATATATTATCCGCAAATGAAGCAGGCATTCAAGTTCAGTGTCAATGGTGTTTACCCATGTCGTATTCATGTAAGCTTTGCTATGAACTCGTTTAAAGGGTCAATATTTCTTCAAACACCCCCCCCCCCCCTCCCTCCTCCTCCCACACACACACACTATATTATTTTTTACATCTTCTATCTAATTGCCAGGCTCCACTAAGAGCATTTTAGAAGATTTATGCCTATTTCCAGTTTGAGAATTAAGTTAAAGGTTATAAGTGGTATAACTGAAAAATCCATTTTATTCTCATGGTTGTTGTCGCGCGGGACAGCGTCGAGGGGGGGGGGCGTAGAAACCAATAATTAAGCGGGAAATCTGGCTATTTTGCATATTTGATTTCAACTTTTTTTATTGCGCATTTATAACCCTAAAAACTTTCCAAACATCACTTAGCGGCAGTTTCCAAGATGAAGAGACAGACACACAAACATTCCTTGCAGGTGGAATTTTGCATTTTTATGAGTTAATCAAGAACTAACATGACTAATAGGCCTAATCATATAAAGGCAGAAAGTGACGGAATAAAATCATGAACAGAGATTACGATCTATTTCTCAATCATACCATGATCACACTTCATTCCAAATGTTAAATCGCAATTTTTAATTTGACGGTAAGTTGCAAACTTTGATTATTTTTCCCCAACCCAACTCCTACAACGCTTTCACAAGGAAATTACGTAATTATACCCTATACACTGTTCATGGAAAATTTCATCCATACTACGAAAGTTCGGTTTAAGAGATCTCAAGAAGTACTCGTGACATTTTAGGCTTGCATTTTATGCAAGGGACTTGCAGCGACTGATCACAACCGAATATGGATTTTTTTTTCAAACTCGAATCGTTGAAAGGTAAGTTCACAGCCTATAAAGCCTTAATGGGATGCTATAGCATAACTCAATCAATATTCAATATAAAATTCCTTTTCCAGTCTTCAAAACTTAGCAGGGACAAAGCCTGACCCCCCCCCCCCCCCGATCATCGCCCTTTCTTCATGTTCTTGCTGATGTTAATGCATTTGAGATTGGGGAAATGAGATGCATTACCAAAGGATTTCAGGGCCCGTCTTACAAAGAGTTACGATTGATCCAATCAATCGTAACTCTATGGAAATCCATCAGTGTCATAATTTTTTCTACAGGAAATTTGCACAATGTCCTTTGTAAAGAAAGAGAAGCACAGTGAATTTTCAAGAAAACAATGAATGCAAGAATGTACATCATAGCTGGAAAATATTTTGAACAAACATGCATAATAGATGTTGACGTTGCTGGCCATCCATAGTTACGGTTGATTGGATCAATCGAAACTCTTTGTAAGACGGGACCCAGATATCATGACAACGGTTCTCTATTGTGCTAAAGCTTGAGGACATGTCACATTAATATTGCCTCCCGAACGCTCCCGTATCGGAAAGGAAAATGTGAATAGGGATGTTTAAAACGATTTCGTTTCCAACGTATTGATGCTCTTTCTTGTAATGCAATGCAATTCAATTCATTATTTAGATATAAATAAATTACTCACGTGAATGGGTACAAATGATTCATTATTGTATTGGATTTTTATTTTTCAGTAGTCGCAGTAGGCCTATGGACTACTGATATTACTAATAAAGGGGAACAAAACAAAAACTGGCATATCCTTGCCTGATTTTTCCCAATTTTGACCGAGGGCGGGCGAGCTTTCAGTTTTCATTACTTTATTTAACCTCAGAACGAAGATTTTAGATTAAAATACAATCCCATAATGCGCAATATGTAGTAACCTTTCTAACATTTGTGGGTACATTGACTTTCCATGCATCAAGTTTCGCCTCGACTCAGAGCAAAATTGAATTCGAACGCTGAAAATGTCAGAAGAAATACATTTTCAAATTCATCATAGATCCGATTTGTATCGATTTGCACCCAATTTCCTCATCACTTTTTCGTGAAACTACGTGCACTTGGCCAAGCATCACGCCCAACGTCACTTACTATTTGCGCGGGAAAATGAATGACGTTTGGCGGGAAAATGAATTATGGCTCTTGCGGGGTCTCGCTTCAATTTTTATTACAATCTTTCGCAGCCGGGTTCGATGTATGGGTCTAGATTTGACACCTCTATGTCCCTACATGATTCGATGTGGTCAAACAAGACCGCTAATGTAATATCCATGTAACAGCGGATACTTGTTTCATGAAACACATAATCATCGCCCCCAAGCTCAATCCCCTTCTTTCGGGTATCATTGTTAGAACTGCATGACTTTGTCTATTCGATAAAAGAATAATAACTTTAAAGAAAAGTACGCTAAAAGAACCCTAAACTGGCAATTCACAGGTTACATATTTTGAAAATATAAACCAATTAATTTATATACGATGTATTTGTTAGATTTTACCCGTTTCTTTGTTAAATTCATCATTCTTAATATACTGGGAAATAGTTCATTACAAGGTTACATTCAGCATCAATTTCGAAACCAAGTAGATAATAATTTGAAAGCCACAGACGTTTCCGATTCATTTTCAATAAATGGGAAAAAATGGCAGGCTAGATTAAAAGCTTTGAAAACGGCTCATTGAAACTATTCTGTATGAAACTAATCATCATTAATGGTTTTACTTTTTATAACAGGTATCAAATGGTGCGAACAGCGTGACAGACGCGTAAAAAAGCTAATCAATTTGGCGGTTTTCACTATTTTTTGGTTTATCAATCAGCCATTATCCATTCTTTCCGGTGAATGATATTAATTGGTTTTCTTGCTTTATCAAGTTTTGTACTATCAATATTTTTAAGTGAAATGTGCTTTCGTCAGGTTTATAATATCATGCTGCAAAGCCTTCTTATACTGAAGTTAGTATTAAAAGGTCGAAGTTGAAAATAAGAAGTAAAAGTAGCAATGGTACCCTCGGAGAGGACCTTAAGCCGTCGGTCCTCTGGTTGCTTGCTCACAGGCATTCGTGCTTTCTTAGCAGTCAGGTAAAAACCTCGGTATAACAAAAGTAGAAATAGCAGCAGCGTAGCCAAAATGAAAGAATTACTGAAGAAGCAGCAACAACAGTAGCAGCAGTTGTATTAGTAGTAGTAACAGTAGAAGTAAGTAGTAGTAGTAGTAGTAGTAGTAGTAGTAGTAGTAGTAGTAGTAGTAGTAGTAGTAGTAGTAGAAGTAGTAGTAGTAGTAGTAGAACTAGTAGTAGTAGTAGTAGTAGTAGTATTAGTAGTAGTAGTAGTAGTAGTAGTGGTGGAAGTGTTAGTTATGTTGGTAGTAATGTTTGTAGTAGTGGTAGTAGTAGTAGTAGTAGTAGTAGTAGTAGTTCTTGAAGTAGTTGTTGTTGTTGTTGCTGCTGCTGTTGTGTTGTTGCTAATGTAGCAGTAATATTGAAGATGTGGTGGTGGTGGTAGTAGTAACAGCAGTAGTCGTAGTAGTAGTATAGTAGTAGTAGTAGTAGAAGTAGTTGTTGTTGTAGTAGTAGTAGTAGTAGTAGTAGTAGTAGTAGTAGTAGTAGTAGTAGTAGTAGTACATGTAGTAGTAGTAGTAGTAGTAGTAGTAGTAGTAGTAGTAGTAGTTGTTGTTGTTGTTGTTGTTGTTGTTGTTGTTGTAGACTGGTGGTAGATGGTGGTGGTCGCAGTAGTGGTGTAGGGGTGATGATGGTGAGCTGCTGCAGCAGCAGTAGTAGTAATAATAGGACTGTAGGATTATATAGTAATAGGATATGGACCTACTACAAGGTCCATGGTAATAGGAGTAGATTTCGTACTGGTAGAAGAAAAAGTACATTCATTTCTAATGGTTGTAGTGGGTACCCCCCCCCCCCCGATTGGCCAGTTAAGGGGTGTGTGCACATTATATGAATTGCGTAACTCATTGAAAGGAGGGGTAAAAGTTGCACATTTTCACAAATATTTCGAAAAATACACATGATCCTTTCTTTATTTTATTTCAGAAATGCTCTCTATATTGACTGTTGGGCAGAGTTGTCTCTATGAAACTCAACTATCATTGGCAGAGTTATTATTTATCACAATTTATTGGAAGTGAGATACTGAGAAGTCATTGATCATGACATTAAGTATCAGTAATTTACTAAGGTATTCATGACATTTTTTGATGTGTATGCCTTTACCAGGTTTAATGAAAATATGCAGGTGCTCGCGGGGATGCAAATGGGATCTATTTATATATTTTCTTCTAAATTATTGGTATTGGACCACTCATTTGTCCAGAACTCTATCAGTTTCAAATGAACTGGCGAGAAAATTGCTGGTATAACTTATACAAGTGATTTCGTTTGACTGAGTAGCATAGTTACTATGGTAACTGTATGATAAAACATACTTTGAAACACCCGACTAGCCTTTTTATGAATCACTCCTCACGATTGAGGCCAAAAATGGAGGCTCAAGAAAAAAGACTACTCTACTTTTTTCAAGTGATATAGATTTTTATCAAGGTGATATCAAAGAATACCAACTGGTTAGCTATATGATACTACTTTCACTATCACACACACTCAAAAGACGTATGGAACGCTGTATGTGGTATATCTAATTCAAGTACATCATTAGTTTACCCTGCACTCATATTTAACAGGAGCGCTGTTTTAATGACTTTCCATATATTTCCTTTGCCTTTTATTTTTATATATAAATCTCAAATTTTTATCACAATTCTTTTGGCAAAATAACTATTTCGAAAATCATAATCAAAACATATAGTGTCTGTGAACATTGTCTTGAATACAAGAAAAACAATAATCTTATTTTCTTTGATTACTACAAACCCTGGTGGGAGGGGTCACACATTGTAATTTAAAGCAATTTCAAATTCAAATCATAATTCTGTTGGTTATTCCATTATATACCCCTTTTTATCAGGGTCAATATTATCAGCTTTTTAACATAGCGTCCCGATTAATCGTAAATTACAGGTGAAAGTGAGGTTTAAATTCCCATTCAAACTTAACTTGAATGGAGTTCCACTTACCTAAATATTCACATTGTGAACAGCACGAACACCACCGTGATTTATATATACATCTTCCCCCACCCCTGGAAACATTACACTAAGGAAAATAAGTTATTTTGATTATCTAAGTGTGCGGAATATGGTTCTCGAATCATTTCCACTGCGCATATCAATTGGATTTTAGTTTGTATGTTATTTCAGAATAATTTACTTTCTCGGCATACCAGAGGGGAATACAATAAAACAAAGTCAAAGAAATAAACTGTTATCAATTTACACCTTGTTCGATCATCCACATGACTGCTCGGGGGGGGAATAACCCGAAAGAATTTTCTGCAACAATACTCGTTGAAGAGAATAGTCGATTTACAAATGTATACAACTTTTTTTTTCAAATGCTAACTACTAATTCTATCTACAATATAGAGTGCTGTTCCTGGGCATTGATTGACGGTGAACTTGATGATGACGTCATCGCATTCTGCCAATGGTAGCGTCTTGGGTCTGGGCTTGTTCCCTGCATGGGAAGATAGAAAACAAAAGGAAATCACAATTTATGAGAAAAAAAAAGCTCATGTTAACTAAAAACTATCGATTTGTATCCGATTGAACTGGAAATTCATATTTTCCGAGGTCAATCCCAACACCAGCATCATTTCAAGTACGGCGTTGTAGCCGGTGTTGGTCTTGCGACAACGATTCAACAGTGTGGAGATATTTTCACACTGTGGACACCTTGACAGCGTGACTGTTCCAGAGCGTATTCACATGGACGACTATGTGAATATGTGATTCACACTGTTGGAATGCTCGAATTCACCAGTGTGGAGATATTTTCACACTGTGGACACCTCGACAGTGTGAATGTTTCACAGCCTATTCACATGGTCGACTATGTAAATATGTGATTCACACTGTTGAAATGCACAAATTCACCAGTGTGGAGATATTTTCACACTGTGAACACCTCCACTTTATTACTGTTCCACAGCGTATCCACAAGGTCGACTGTGTGAATATGTGATTCACACTGTTGAAATGCTCAAATTCACCAGTGTAGAGATGTTTTCACACTGTGGACACCTAGACAGTGTTTACAGTTTACAGCGTGTTCGTGTGGTGGACTATGTGAAAATATTATTCACACTGTTGAAATGCTCAAATTCAACAGTGAGAAGGTGATTTCACATTGTGTTCCACACTATGCACACACTGTGGCAAACACTGCGGGACACAGTATTTTTCCCAGTAGGGATATCAGTCGGTTTGGAGTCAGTGTCGTTGGTGTAACCGTAGCATGATATAGTGCTTCCCATCATCAAAATGAGTGAAATATAGTTGTATGACAGACAGATCTCGACCCCCCCCCCACACACACACACACACACACACTTTCGCAATGATTTATCCTATAATAACAACTAAGCAATCAATATTGTATCATACTCTTGCGATGATAATATCCCCATATTTTGTTCAACAAAATATTAAATGCATGCTTATAGAGATGAAAAACGATAAGGTAGGTACCACACACAACCACACCCTCTCCCACACACGCATTATGTATATCGACAACGATATTTCTTTCGTTTATTGCTATATTAGTTTAAATAGGACGTGCTTCCTGACGTCAAGATGGGCTTTGAGAAGAGCACAATTAAGAAAAATAATGTATTATTTAAGATCTGGGAGAAATCCACATAGAATAACAAGTTTTGCATTTAGATATAATCGGGTGTTACATACGAGCAGCTTATCCGATAAACACGATGTATGCCTAATATGAACTCCATGAAATGGTTTTTTTTTCACAGAGTTGAAATAAACAGTATTCACCTATATACATTATAATGTAATTATGATTAGACATTTCATACATTCCTCTACGAAAATATACATTCAATCACCAGAAAAGCTGTTGATTGTCGTTACCATGACAGTTAACATTGGATGGCAAAGTTACCGTAATAGTAACGTCTATGCAACGGGGCCCAGATCTTTTTACGATATTTCACACTCGCACCAGCGTAAACAACAAACAGACCGAACTAGACTTAAACGTTATTGCAGATGACATACCCACCGTCGGTTTGGGATATGTTTCGTTGGTGTCTCTGGGGCATTATTTTATGACATGACCTAATATCAGTCATGTCGGTCGGTTTGGAATTCATTTCTTTGGTGTGATCGTTACATTGCAGCCTTGATTACAGAGTTAATCTAGGTCACTTCTGAATATAGAATTCATTCAGCATGTGAACATGACTTGAAGAATATATTCCACAATGGCGCACCAATTACAGTTCCCCTTGCATTGAACAATTAGATTTGATTCCGGTCTGGCCTTTTGTGTAATTTCATGACAGTAAATTTAGTCACGTAACCGGGATTTTATGACAGAGGTTGTTAATTCGATTTAAGTTCTCCATAACTAGGCATTTGCTTGAATGCGCCTCCCATGTCACCTCTTAGCCGGAATGCAAACATTATTCATTTTGGAAAATATTACGGACACCTAATATTGGACATAAATCGTAAATATTCAGGCGTACATTATGACAGATTTCATATTCACTTTTTACGATCATGATGGAAGTTCGGCAAAACGATTACAACATATGCACGCAAATGTCACAGTCGCACTCAAGAAACTAACTGGTGGTGTGTCATCATGGTCATTGAAAATAAGTAAAAGTTTTGATAACACATTTCACAAGACGTTTTTTTTATGACACATCTTTCTTTTCTGATATCTTATCTGATATCAAACTTATCAAAAACTTGAAATGGGCTTTAACAATCAAACATTACATTACTAGAAACAAAAGGAAATGATAGCTAAAGTTGGCAAAATTCATTTCAATATTTCTTATCATGGTTATTCCAGATCAATTCCAAATACTATTACTGAATATCTATTTACGGAAATCAAATCAAGTGACGAGAGCAAAACTTAAGGGACTATTGCCGCCGTGTAAACTCATCAACGAAACCACTACAATTTATTTCTTGTTGATCATGATATTAATATTGGATCTATTTCGGGGTAGATCGGATAAATTGTATTCACTTGCAGGCATGAATTTTACATGAGTCAAGCATCAAGGGCACACAAGGACATCTGATAATTTATAGATTCACCCCGTAGTTTCCAACAGAACCAAAAAAGGGGCTTGTAAAAAAAACGGTTCAGTTATAACCATTTTAAATTAATTGAATTGATATTTTATGACCTATCTTTACATGGGCGGATCGAACCACACAAGACCGCCCCCGATGACTTCCAGGTAGTGAAGTAAAAAGAAAAGGGGAAAGAGGGAGAAAGGGAAAGAAACAAGGAAGAAGGAAAAAAGAAGAGTTGTCAGTTGAGGAATTAATATATCTAGAGGTTATGAGTAGAAAGGGGGTTCGCCCCAGACATGTGTTTGAACCCATTGAGTGAGTGTCTTCGAGACGGCTATTGCGCGTGCCAAATCCTGCCGAGCCGGTTCGGTTTATCGGATTCGCCCGTAGTCTTCCACGTGGATATACACGGAGGCTTTAACAATTATATTTCATTATTATTTTGGCGTTCCCTTTTTTTAAGGCTAATCACTAACCCGATTTCACTGTCAACAAAACCAACCTACTTTTAAGGACCACTCAAATAATGTATTCTTGCCGCGCAACATTATATACACCCCCATTTTTACTGAAATAGAACTTTCACGTCAAAGTTCGATCCTACTACTGCCCCGATCCTTCTTTTTACTTAATTTGAGTGGTTTTGATGCCAACTGACAATACTCCAAGAATCCCGATAAAATAACACGTGTCAGAGCCATCTCGACATTTTTATCTTCTCTCTTAATGGAGAAAACGAAAATTAATAGAGTATTTTTGTATTAGTCACGTTTTGGTCCATGATTCTGGAGTGATGTAATGTTAGAAAAGGAAGGGCAAGCGATTGATCAGTCAACACGGTTAAGATGACACTGTCGGATGGGTTGCCTTTGAACGCTGCTTAAAATTTTAAGCACGTTTGTTTAAGCCCGTCACTCTGATAACTATTGTTTACGGTTTTAAACAAGTCGTTAAAAAAGTTTAAAAAATGAAAATCCCCATTTTATTGTTCGAAATAGAAATCTGAGGATAGAAATATTCCGAAAAATTCATTTTGCCCAATCGATCATGGGCCATCTTTTACGTCTTCTGGTCTGACAACCTCCCGGTGGTGAGACGGACGCTCTACCAACTGAGCCAACACTCCGGCTGGATCAGTTACGACAATGATTAAACAACTGTAACTTTGTTATAGAGTGACGGGCTTCAACAATTTGCAAAAAATTTGAAAGATCGTTTTTTTTTTTTACAGTGAATCATAAAATCATCTCGTTCTTCCAGATTCGGGAACCATTTTTCATGTTTTACTCCTTCTAACAAGATGATTTGATTTGTTGTGTGATATTTCATAGGAAACCCTTTAAAACGGAGGGTCCAAACAAAACTCCGAACAAAATTAACGAAACACAGATGCAGATCAATAAAATGTTTGAACGAAATCAATCAAACACTTGAAATTTTACCGACTTTTAAAGATTTTATTCGTTATTCATGGCATTATTATCTATCATGATACTGTAATGTAGATTATGGGCAGATTCTCCATTATAACAAATGATGAATTTTGTCAAAGTTCTTATCAGAATATGGGCAGATTCTCCATTATAACAAATGATGAATTTTGTCAAAGTTCTTATCAGAATGTAGGGCTTTTTTTAGTAGAGTTAGGATCACTACCATGATGCAGAGGTTCTTAAAGGGACGGTCCGGGCTGAAAGTATTTATAGCTTAATAAATAGAGTAGAATTCACTAGCAAAATGCCGAAAATTTCTTAAAAATCGGATAATAAATGTGAAAGTTATTGAATTTTAAAGTTTAGCAATATTTTGTGAAAACGGTCGTCATGAATATTCATATTCAGATATAAATATTTTCAGCCCGGACCATCCCTTTAAGAGAAAAACACAAATTTGTGATAATGAAGAAGATGGCAAAATGGTGGATTTTTTTTCCTATATCTACCCATCAAAATGCAATTCAAGATACATGTAAATCTGTATGATAATGGTTTTCTTTTTTATACAGCATCCTTCGTATTTCTGGCCGATTCTCTTCGAACTTTTTCCATTCTGTTTTTTTTCCGCATTGGCATCCGTTTTGGCTCATACAAGGTAGGGTTCCCATTTCCCAAGACTTTGATTGGAATCATGTTTATTCAAAACCTTCTTTTCATTCATAGTTTCGGATAAAGAAAGTCAGTGCGCATCAAAGATATGTTTTGGTTAGCTGTTTTTATTTCTTTTTAATCAAAACTTCTCTTTAATCAAAACTATGACCCCATTTAATGATTGTTTGCATAAGACGAGGGACGAAATAATGAAACCACCATTAGTAAAATTATCTAGATTTACATTACAGTCCATGTTGAGCTAAGCTGGTTGGAACAATATATTCTTGGTGTCCTTGCCAATAAAGCTCTGACCGCCTTACATGCAAAACATAATTTCCGAGCTGCAATCAAAGTCACGAGTGGCAAGGTTGATCCTTTAAAACATGAAATACTTATAAGTAGCCACAGTGATCCACACGTTTCCGTTATCGATTTGCCAATGACTGACTGGAAGTGGCTTCTTTTATGAAAATGCTTTTTACGAATGTGGCAAAGAATTTAATTCGAACTGTTTTCCCGATCAAAAATAAAATGTTGCTGCTTTTCTTATTGGGAGATGGTGTTGAGCAGAGTTATTACGTCGCGGTCACATAAAGGGACGCGACTCCAATCCGACTGATGACATGTCGTTAAAAAGAACGTAATACTTTTGATCGGTCTGTAGAGTCGGTTTCGTCGGTGTGACTGTAACCTAAGGCATGCTCAAAGGCGATATTGACCTTCATACATTAGATTGTTGAAATAATACACGCTATACACAAAGACCGGAAACACAAGGACGTCGCACGATTTCTAAGTTGTTTTCAAGGGTATTGCAATAATGTCTACCATTTGATGACCCAATACTACCATCGACTGATCTAATAACATTTTTTTGAAGAAACTTTCGTTTTCTCTTATATTATTGTGGCGATAAAAGTCGTTTTCTCGAATATCAACAAATTATACACACACAAAATATGTAGTGTTATTCAGTGTGCATATGGCGTACCGGTCATTCTACACCAGTGTTGAATTTGTGGTGTTAGGTCCAAAGTCAGCTATGTGACTGTAATACATTGGATAAGTCTCACTCTTTGATTCAATTTCCTGGGCGTTAGTGCAACACCTTACACTTGAAACTCTCCAAGGATTTAAAATAAATCCAGAGCGGATGGAAATGTGGTACGCAGCTGAACATTGGGTCCATGTCGAATACTAAGGATGTATTTTTTTAATCTGAAAGGACTTCAATTCATTTTTTAGATTTTAATTCAAATCTACAAGATTTAAATCAGAATCTAATGTTAGACTGGTTGCTGATATTGGTCATTCTTCATGATGTTTTTTTCGATGAAGTCCGCAGCGTTATCATATACTCACATGTATTTAGTATGTGAATCATCATATACCATTCTTAAAACAACACACAAGTCGGACAATCGCCACTAATTGTATATTCAATGATAGGATGAAAGCCGGAGACGTTTTTCCCGCAGCACCCAAATCTCACTTTATTTTCGTTCTATCATTATAATAATCCTTATTAATAACGCTTTTAACGTAAGACAAGAACGTACGTATTCCTTTTAGGGATTAATATGACTTTATTTCTCCAGATTTGCCTCGCAACTGCATAATTATACAAAGAAACGCGGTATTTTTGCAGGGCCCTGGGAACGATTTTATGGAAATCAAATTGGTCCCGATAAATTTGAAAAGAAAAAAAAAAGGTTTTCACTGCAAAAAGGAAATCAAATTGTTCTCGAGATATCTGAAAAGCATAACAAAATTTGTTTCACTACAAAATGAAGGTCATTTTGGTTACATTTTTTCTTTTTACACCGCTTCAAGAATACCTGGGGGTGCTGCCTATGGAGAATAATACACGCAGCACCCCCAAGGAAATTTTGGGGAGCTTCAGCACCCTCTGCACCCCCCACCCACCCCCCCCCCCCGCTTCCCAGGGGCATGTATTTTTGTCATTCACCTTAAAAAAGGTATACACTCGTAGAAAATATGTGGACTTCAATCTTATTTTGTTGGGAAAAAAGCATGAAAGTTGTAATCTTATTACTCTGAATATATTCCGAATATAACATAACGCTATATCAGTAGTCATGTACAACATTGCAAGAAGGATTCGCTTATTTTTAAGCACTTATTTCACTGTTGCAAATATTTTTACTCAGGTTTGCTAATCTGTTCTGGAATTTGCTTACTCTTTTTCAAATGATATAATGTATTGGCTGAAATAATATACCTAAACGAGCATATGCCCAAATTTTCTAAAAGGTCAAACATTAAATTTAAAATATATTTACTTCCTAAATTTGCAATCGGAAAAAAAAACTTTCCTTGAACTCAAAATCCATATTCGTGATATGAAGATAATAAGCGCAAACATTTCAATAGCACTCAATATACGTATTCAAACTACTGGGAAATGTTGGAAATTGAGGGGTTGGTAAAATAGCTCAAATAGCTTACATGTGATTTGGTAGATGCGTAAGGAATTATGGTTACCCGCTGAAGAAATCTAATTAATATATCAAAAATAAAATAGTATATCAGTTCGTTTTACCCAGATTAACATAATGAATTGACGTCGTCTATCAGAGCCAGGGGTTAAGTGAGACCAAAATCACTCACACGGGCGAATCCGACTCCAGACAGGCAAAATATTCTACGTTATTTCCAATGACGTAATATCGGTCGATTTGGAGTCGGTTTCATTGATGTGACTGTGGAGTTGAGACAACTAATATGGCAGGCCGTCCTTAACATAAGGTCGTACATGAATCTCATCAACGGAGACGTTGTCGCGACGTTTTCACCCGTTATTACGCGGCAAAAAAAATGGTTTGCGCTGTCCCCAAGGCGCACTGACTTTCAGGAGACATTGGAGACATCTCCAAGCCAGATGTAATGCAATCTTCCCTCCCCCCCCCCACCTCCCCCCCCCCCCTCTCTCTCTCTCTCTCTCTCTCTCTCTATCTATCTATCTACCCCTGCTTCTCTCTCTCACCCAGAACGGGTCACGAATTTCAAATGGAGGGCGAAGAAAGTTTGTAGATTTTTCTCACAAGCAAAAATAAAGGATAATCTCCTTCAAAACGTTATCCTTATCAAATAAGGGAGACACAAATCACAGGCAGGGGGTTAAAGTTTTGACGCAAAGGGGGCATGTGTCCCATTCCTCTTCCCCCTTCCCTGCTTGCTACCATTTAGGAGAAAGTGCCAGTAATGTACTCATCAAAATCATGAAAGCCATTAGAACACAGTCACGCACGACAGCGCAGCGGCTGATGCCCGCTTTTGGCGGCAATCGGATTGCGCGCGAAACTTATAGACACATTACCATCTAAGTCACACATAGACCTCGACAAATATTTGGAGATCATCCTCTCGTGGAGTTAAAAGGACAACCGAGACGAAAGGCAAATGACAAATGTAATGTCAAGAGATGGACTTATGCTACTTTTCGTTGATGATTGCTTGATCTAAAGTTCAGTTGGTTGCCTACTTGGTAAGATATATGTAATGTTGAATTCTATTTGTTTAAGATCAGTGGCAATAAGATCTTAGTATGATTTTTTTACTCAAGTTTATGAGTTTATTCAACCAAGTATATAAAAAAAATGAATACTGACAGAATATTTATACAAATGCAAAAGAAAGTAAATAAAAGGTTGGGATCCTATAAGAAGAGGCGCTTGTGAATTAGGGCAAACATATACACACACAAAAAGGGGGAAAGTAGACTTGGCTGGTCATCATTGACATACACACACACAAACACCCACTCACACAAACCCTATCTCACACAACACACATCTAAAAGCAAATCATGAGTTTAAACGATGAGATAACTTACGCACGATTTTATGAACGACTAGTGACTATCCTATGCGCTGTATAAGATTCTTACTCGTCTTGATTCGTATCAGGCTATCAGCTACAGTCGAAATCGAATCTTTGTAGATTAAAATTCATTTTTCAATAATTATCTGGATCGGAAATCCTTATTTATTCTTAACTGATCAAAACAAATATTCTGAGTATATAATTTTTAGCGCAAGAAAGGATCACCGGTCGTTCGTAAAGTAGCGCGAAACTTACGAGCAGCTTTCTGAAACACTACCAAGACAGTTGAGATAAACAATAGCGGGTACATTGGCTTGCCTTGCTGCTTCACCATTCATAGACACTTAGAAAAAAAATAATTACACTGCAGAACTGTGGTGTTAAAATTACACCACGAGTCTTTAAAGAGGACCACACCATGCACCATACATCATTGTTAAATTCATGTACTGTACTCTCTAAATGCAAAGGAGCTAATCTGGCCCCTAATCACACTCCTCTCAGGGTGACCTGGACCAGTCCTGATGGAATGAGATTTCAATCTTTCAAGAGTGAATTTTTACCTTTTTGGAGTGAATGTAAGTATCTTTTTACATTTTCACTAAAAAACTGAGCTAATCTGGCCTCTAATCACACTCCTCTCAGGGTGAGCTGGACCAATCCTGATGGAATGAGATTTCAATCTTTCAAGAGTGATTTTTTACCTTTTTGGAGTGAAAGTGAGCATCTTTTTTACATTTTCACTAAAAAAAGGAAAACTTCACTTTTTAAAGATTGCGATCTTATTCCATCAAGACTGGTCCCTCATCTCACTCTGAGAGGAGTGCGATTAGGGACCAGACTAGCTCCGTTGCATTTAGAGAATAAGTTAAAAACTTATTCGTGTTATGATAGCACATTCTGCTTATTAACTTTAAAAGTGCACTTTTTTGGTGTTATCCTCAAACTTATTGGTCTGTCTTCTAGCACCTAGAGGCGTAAGTCCTCTCGAAACACCGACTGCGTGATGAGTTTAACA
Source organism: Lytechinus pictus (assembly GCF_037042905.1). Taxonomy (NCBI): domain Eukaryota; kingdom Metazoa; phylum Echinodermata; class Echinoidea; order Temnopleuroida; family Toxopneustidae; genus Lytechinus; species Lytechinus pictus. Next base: position 10,307,508 of record NC_087255.1, read on the forward strand.
CCTTAGTTTTTATTCATACACCTACCTGTACATAAATGTTACTGTCTCAGCATATTACTCAAGATGAGCAGTTTTTGCCTTTCACTTTCTTCTTTTCTTCGCTCGTCATCTGTCATGATATCAGATTTGCTTTCTATCCTTTCCAGTTGTTCCTTTTCGAACTGCAATTAAGGATTTTGAGAGGAAAGAATGATTAAAAAAAACCGGAACATCAAATAGATTTTCTACCATTTACTTTTCTTATATGGTTTCCACATTAAACTGGAATGCATTGTAACTTTGGTATTGCTAACGGGCCAATTTTCACCAACTTTGATGGAAACACAAGCTGTATTAAAACATCTGTAAAGAATAAATGAAATTGGTACTCCCGGTCGAAATAAACACGAATTGAATAAGTAGAGTAAAATCGCCTGACAAAAAACCTAATGATATTGTTATTGGATAATTCACAATCATTGAAATATATTATTTCGATCATAAATCTAACATTAAAAGTAACCATGAAATCTCATCCTTGATATGAGTCCAAATACCCAGTTGGATTGTTCACGCATTGTGAAGTACAAACAAATTAGAAAGTCTCATTTAGAGATTAACGAAAGAAACTTAACAAAGAATACAAAAGATATGATAGTGAACCATCCATTTCTAATGTAAAGTCGTCGCATCTTTAATAAATCTCGACCTATTTTTCTGCGCAACTAGGTTTTGACATTGAATTTTCAAACTCTTCTTGCTCATTTATGCGTGAATTATTCTTATAATACTTGGTATCAAAATAAATAAAAGACGGCTGAATTGTATGATTATATAAATGACAGATCGTAAGTCGCTTAACTATGTTGAAAAATCAACTGGGAATCCTGTTTTCCTTTTTTTTGTGGAACGCACTCTACATTTCCGAACAGATCATTAGTACTTGCTATAATCACTGAACGGGATGATATATATATACAGAGGGTTCCCTACCTGTAATAACCTAAGTACATCAACTAACAAGTCATTAGTACTTTCTATCATCATGGTCAAGTATTCTGCATCCGGATCCATTTGCCTTACGTCTGACAAGTCTGAGTCTGAGTATATGGCGGCATCAGATGATTTTTCTGTCAGCAAAGAAAATTTAAAAAAAATCAAGATAAGAACATGCAGCTCTAAATCGTTTCGATATCGAAGTCTGCAAGAAAAGTGACCGTATCCATTGTTCATAATTTCCCCAATTACAGTTCTGTATCAGCTTTTGGTAAGAATGAGGCCGCTACCCTAGTCAAGCACTGCTTATGGTAGCGGTCTCCAGCATTTTTTTTTTCTACTCAACAAAGTACAACTTATAATATTGCAAACTAATACTATCTATATACATTTTTGCAAATGAATGATTATTTGTATTTTTTTTTGTAAAAAGAAATGTATCACTATTTTTTTCTTTATGTTGTACATTATGTTTGTTAATTATTTCTGTTGGAAAAATGCTGAAATAAAATCAAATCAAATCTATGAAGCTCTGCATATTAAGTTTCTAAAAGGGGATTGATAAACTGTTCACTTTTTTCTTCTTTCGATTATTAAGTTATGTATTCATTACAATATTGAGTAGATTAAAAATCACATCATCATTCGTTTACTTAAACTTTATTTAAAAAAATAATAACTCGTCAACAGATTAGATAAACAAGCATTATCTGTAAAATACGTTTACTGACGAACTAAAGAGGCGTCGTCCAGAATCAGTGATATCTCAAACCAGGGGGCCGTTTCATAAAGCTGTTCGTAAGTTGAAAGCGACTTTAAGAACGACTGGTAACCTTTCTTACGCGCTAATAAACCATCGCCAATGAGAATTTTGGTGGTTACAATTTACCACAAGAAAGGATCATCATTCGTTCTTAAAGTCGCTCTTAACTTACGAACAGCTTTATGAAACACCCACCAGGACACATTTATTGAATATGTTGACAGCGACTTGCATAACCCAATAACCACAATAGGCCTAACCTTCAAAAATTCGAGAGCAAACATGTCGGAATGGTAGCCTGATCTTAATTGTAATGTTATACCCTTAAAGTAAATTATTGAATTTTGAATCGATAAATCATACAATAAGGAGCGAATAAAAGGTAAAACTTATACATTAAAACAGAAATAAGAACATGAAAAATAGTAAGAGAAACCCACTATTAGGAATTAAAATTCATATTTCATGAAAGGCGAAATTCGAAATTGCATCAAGCTTTTATTAGATCAATATGATTTGATATCAATACATACATGTATTTCAAGACTACAAACCATCAAGCAATGTGTTTTATTTGTGCCCAGGCATGAAACTAATAATCTCGGAAGAAACTGAGTGCACAAGAGATCAAAGCATTTTTTGGTTTGATCCTTATTAATTTACTGAAAATTCTATCCATGCGAATTCCCCTCCTTAGAGCAGAGTTCAAGTTTTGAAGAGTTTATTTCTTTTCTCAAAAAAAGGACAAAGAATAATATATAGATTGATAGAAGGGATCATAATTTCATACATAATAATTTCAAGTATGGAATGTATTCAATCGATGTAGAGTGTTTGCTCTAATGTAAATCCATAAACCCACTAAAAAACAAACTAATGCTTTTAGGATATGGATACTCAAGTAGCAAATATTTTTTAAACATGATTTGTCAAGGAAAAATACAGCGATCCTTTTTTCTAGGGGCAAAAGTATCTTTCTTAACAGATTAGGATTATATGGAAAGTTGATTTTATTTGTAACTTTGTACACTATGAGTTATTTTCATGATTCTAAAATCCTACGGCAGGTTATAGAGTGATAAATGAAGTCCTGGAAATTCACGTGCCTAAAAATATCACGTGGTTCAAATGGTCATCGGTGACCAAACAGAGGAGAAAAGGTAATTATATCCAGAAATTCATAAAGGGGTATTTATCATCAACAATTCATAAAAAAGTTACACGACATTTGCCCCTGCGACAATTGCTAGGGGCTTAATATCTCAGAGGGCATAGGGTGAGAGTTAGGATTATTAAAGATTTTTTGGTTCGGAATAATGTAAAGATAAGGAAAAGGGTTTATTTTGTTTTGAAGGTTAGGTTTTATGTTTGTCTGAACGTGTTGATTTTCCATAAATCATGCATACTTTTTTTAGCTCTCTCTCTCTCTCTCTCTCTCTCTCAATTACTTCCGTTTACAATATCAATTTGATAATTGATAATGATTAAATTGATAGCTTGTCGTTAAAATGAGTACAGGCAGTTAAAACAATTGACTAAATTAATAAGTGTTTATCCTAATCTTCTTAATGGCGGATATTGACTGCTTGGCTGGCAAAACTGCGTGTTTAGCGCGGTTTGCGTTAAATTATTCACATTAGTCGTATCGCGTTATTAATATATTTCATTAAGCCTTTTTCAAATTTTGGTTCCAAAAATTATTTCTAGAATAATAAATGGTGGTTATATTCATAGATAATGAGTAAGAGGGTAACATGAGAAATGATAACTTATTAGGAAAATGTGGCGAGTCCCGCACTTGTGCTGTGTTGTCTTTTGTATTCCATTCAGCTCAAGCTTCATTATCAATGTATTCAACCAACCATAAAGTAATTATACTCTTGAAATATAGTTTTGCAAAGCTAACAAGCCGGAAGCTACCCGTTGCCTTCGGGCTTGAAGATAAATACCAGTTGTGGTAATGATCTCAAAATGAGTTCGAACAGAATCCAATAAAATTACCACCAAAATGTTTGTTTATAAAAACAAAAATATTTGTGCAAAATATCTCTGGAAGAAAACGCGTAATAGCTGAGAAATGGGCAAAATAATCACGGAATTCCATCAAACTAATGTCGAGCATTTTTCGAAGCAACATTAATACACTGTCCCACATATGCTTTTCTGCATTACTGAACAACAGAATTATCGATTTTGAGCTAAGATTTCATGATTTTACAAAGATAAGTTTCATTATTGTACCAGATCTAGATGTATGATAATATTTTGACAATTAACCTTGATTTAAAAGACTTTCTCATGAAATACATGTCTACTGCAACTGCAGTCTGTCTTTTACATTTTTATTAGAATTATATGATGAAAGGAATTCTATGCACCACCACATTTCACTCTCCAAAAGAATTTAAAAAAAAGACAATGCATATTTATGGGCAGTTTGAGCCAAAAATTGCATAATTTTAAGATTACAATACTTTGCTGATTTGCAGCGAAATTTGCGCGCATGGCTAAAAAATAGAAACTAGAAACTAGATCATTTGAAAATTATCATATTACAATAATAATAAATATGATTATATATTATTTTGAAGGTGACCGTGACAACCTCCTTGCTAAATTTCTCTCTTTCTCTCTCTCTCTCTCTCTCTCTCTCTCTCAACCAACCAACTTATTCTCCTTTACTGATGGGAATCACCATACGGGAGCGTAAAAAATATTTCATTTTTTCGCAAAATTACTTTGATTATTAAAAAATGAATGTAAATACTGCTCACTAAAATCTAAAAGCAAAGGAAAAATCCATTTCCATTATTTATATTTACCATTGGCGGTCCACGGTTTGATGTAAAGTATACTGAGATAATGACTACGCGATGCTTAAAGTATAACTATTCCAAGGTCGTGGTTCTTTTGTGTATCGAGGATGTGTATAACAGGGGCAAAGATGTTTCCTTGACGGACACCTCCTCCGTCAAAATTAAATAACGAATAAAACAGGTTTAGAACAAGATTCATCATTAAGATTCCCACCCTATGACATGATTATCCGTGAAAATGGTAGGCTTTACGACGCAAAATGGACAGAAAGGGTAACAAGTGTTTTAAAAGAGCGTCTTTCTTTTTTTATTACCTAAACGCTTATATATGATCAAATTTGTTATTATCCCACGCACTCTTTCCCCTGCCATCACGGATGTAAGATAATTATTTTCTTCACTGTGTCATCAAAGGCTGTCGATAGGTGCGAATACTTGTTAATATTAAACGCTGTCAAGATTCTGTGACCTTCCCGGAAATTTTCCGCCAAGGTGGTCATTTTACTTCTCAGGTTGCGTTGTACAATGCATATCGTGCCGAGGTTTTTAAATAAAGCTCACGGAGGAGTGACTAAAATCATGTTAATAGCGATATTCGAGCAAGATGACACCTTCCAAATCCGAAGCCGAGATGATCCTACCAATGAATATAAACAGGCTAAGTACCCGAAAGAATATTCTGTGATGTAAACTTCACAACGGGATAATCCCCTAACATAGCGCACGCATACAATCACGCACACCCTCAAAATTGAACTTTGTTTAAATTGATAGCTTGCAAGGTGTCTTGTCTTTTTACTTTTATATTTGCTGTTGTTTGTGTATATACATATATATATATATATATATATATATATATATATATATATATATATATATATATATATATATATATATATATAAATGTGTGAAGTTATACAAGTACAACAGCTTTGGCAACTCTTTTTATTTTAAATATTGTAAAGAAATGAATGAAGAGAACAATGGTAGGCGTAGCTTAAATCAAGGTTCCCCAGAGCTATCTACCCTTTGGAAAAATTGGTGATGCCGAAAAAATGTCTCTGCCGGGAATCGAACCCGGGCCCCCAGCTTTGAACGCCGCACAGTGGGCCGGGGCGAAACAAAAGTGCGCCAAAAGTCATTTTGGGCAATTTCAGATTTTTAATTTTTGTCATGCCCAGCTGAAAGACAACACTTTGAAGAATACTTCAGCAAAATATTTCATTCCGGAATTTGCATAAAGGTTGTTAATTTCCTACCTCAAATCGTTAAATGTGACATTTGGCGAAATCTCGCGTATATGACAACCTAGTTGAAAAACAGGCCATTTCACGGGAGGTTTTTCATGTAGGAATCTGAAATGGCTCCCACATAATCCTGATATATTCTTTTTTCGTGTGAAAGGGTTCAAAGTAGATAAAAGACACCTTTCAGGAGGTTTATAGGATGATTATTCCTCGAAATAGGCTGAAAATCCATGTTTTTTGCATTTACATTAGAAACGTTTGGATTTCCGTGGATTTCCGTCTAAATTCTATAAGCATCATTTTTCCCGATGTCTAAGCTTTAAGTTGATACCAAATTTAGCTGCCCGTTTTTGCCCGTTTTCATGTTAGAGCCGATTTTACTTGACACAACACCCCAAAAACCTGTTCAAAAACGGTCATTTTTATACCGCGCAGTCGTCGTAGCGCACCGTATGGGTGTACATTGCCGTCCGCTTTTGCACAGCGAGGACGATTCCCCTTCCATTCCATGAAAATGACATGAATTCCGGGCCTAATGTAAACAAAATAAAGGTTGCTAACTCAAATAAGGGCTATACCCACAACTCTTCTAGAGATAAAACATACTTGTAGAATAATTTCAGCCAAAAACCCTCCTCATAGTGATACATTCGTGGTGTTATATACTCTGCGTTTTACACAAGTCAACACAGCTTGATAAAGCACGGTTAATATTTTTCTGATTTTAAAGTTTTTTTTATAAATCTAATTAATGATCATTTTGATGCCATAAAATTATTTTCGGCATCTCATGTCTTTTCACAGATAGGTTTTAAGTAGCTTATCAAAATTTAGTATCAAGGTGACGTCACATCGGCTTTAAATTATGTTTAGTCGATTCTACGCCTAAAATTACCCTTAATCAACATGTTAAAGTAAAAATATAACTCGGAATATAATTTTGGCGCACTTTCAACTCATTCTGGCCCACTGTGCGCCGGTGCCTTAACCACTAGACCACAGAGACGGGTTAGTGGCTAGGGCGACCCCGATCCGATTGACCGTCAGATAGACAGATTTTCGACACTATACCAATTATAATTTTCTTTGTCGGGTGAAGGTGGGTTTTGAACAATGACAAGCCGCCATGCCTCAGCTGGATCAAAGCTATTGCTTTGATACAGTACACGTATGGGAGAACCGTATGGGTGTACTGTATCAAAGCAATAGCTTTGATCCAGCTGAGGCTGGATTCGGCATCACCAATTTTTCCAAAGGGTAGATAGCTCTGGGGAACCTTGATTTAAGCTACGCCTACCATTGTTCTCTTCATTCATTTCTTTACAATATATATATAAATATATCCAAATGAACTGTTGCTTGGCTAGCGCCAAGTGGCCTAGTAGTAGTAGTAGTACCCGGGGGGCCCCTTCCATTGACGAGTGGATACCATGCGCGACCATGGGGTCTCGAAAAGCACCCTAAACACGTATTTTCCATTTTCTGAAAATGCAGTATTGGCGTGTGAAACCATACCCTTTACAAGTATTGGAAACAAAACGATTCTCTTGGCTAGTTCCCTGAATTGACCCCCTAAACAAGTACAGCGATATTTTTATTGTTATCACACGGACGTCGGTTGTCGGCCTACCTTCACCCACATCATTGGGTTTAGTACAGCCCCACCTCCCTCATCTCGCCCAAATCGTACTCTAAACACGTAGTCGTGACTCTTGGGGCAAAAGTACAACCTCTTTAAAACATTTTAGTCTTAATTGTGTACACCCTCGCAAATTTGATCCTAAACACGTAGCTTTCCTAGCGAAAATAGATACCCTTTTTTCATTATTTTAGTGTTGTTGACACCCTTATCACGTTACGTACGTAACGTGCCCTATCTTGGAAAAGACATCCTTTTTACGAGTTTTTTTTTGGTCGCGCATGGTATCCAGTCGTCAATGTAAGTACCCCCCCCCCCCCGGATAGTAGTAGTAGTAGTAGTAGCATGAGGAGGAGTGGGGAAGTAGTAGCGGTAGTATAAGAAATGGAAGTAGTAGTAATAGAACTAGTAGTAGTAGTAGTAGAAGCAGTAGTAGTAGAAGTAGTAGTAGTAGTAGTAGTAGTAGTAGTAGTAGTAGTAGTAGTAGAAGTAGTAGTAGCAGCAATAGTAGTCGTGACGGTAGTATTGCTAGCTCTCCAGCAGAAGAAGTGGTAGAGGTAATGGACGTAACGTAGTATAAAGGGCAGAGTAAAGACTCAGAAACTATCGTGTATCGCAAAACGAGGTAAGATAATATGAAGGGGGCTTATGATTTATTGCGAGTTCAATGACTAATTGTGTACTCCATACGTCACTTCGATCATGGCACGTCACAATAAAAAAAATCATCTTCAGTTGAAGGCCCAATAACCACGTCATCTTTCAATTAGAAAACTGATACCTCCCCCATCATTTCAAGAATGGTATACGCGCTGTCTTCCCGAGACCGATCACTATAAATGCATCTATAGCCGAGGAAGGAAATACCCTTTCAAGGTTCGCAAAGATGGCATGATGATGTTTATCCCCCTCCTCCTCTCCATTTTGACCGATTCCATCAACACACCTTTAAATTGAAGCAGATCAACGCCTAGGCAGTCCAATTGGAATAGGATATGATCACGATGATTGAACTAAAAATACTGGGACGCTATTTTAGAGCGCGGACAAGAAAAAGCAGTGGTAATGGGGGGGGGCTGCATGGCATTTTCCACCATGAAGAAGCAATATTGTATCCTTAAAGTGATTGGTTAACATTGGTTCACCATCTTAATTTCATCCCATACACTTATGTGTACTATTTAGGCGTCTATAAGACGCCTATTTACAAAATCGGGGTTTGCCTTGTAGTTTTAGCTTTTCATTCTCAATAATGGTTGTTTTCAGGGTTTATTAGTTCTAATACATGCACTTGTACACATGTTTCATCTTGGTTTGATAATTTTTTTAAATCGGCTGCTCACAAAGTTAAACAATACCTTTAAAACAGGCGTGAACGTTTTGAGCATTTAGTTCTAAAAAAACCAAGACATACGTTTATGTGTATACATATCAATTATTAATGCACATTACTTTTTTATTATTTGTCATTCTTCGGGAGATGAATTTTTATTTTCAGACATTCCTGATGAAGTCCTAATAGACAAAGCTCAAACAGCCGACTTCTGTCGTCTCTATCAATTATGTATACATTTATGTTATACATATCCTAATATGAAAGGGTGTCTATACTGCATTTCAAAAGCATGGATCATAGACAGATAAAAATAACACTTAAAATACTATAAATTGCATTAGGTATTAAAGGATGAAATTCTAAACATTCTTCAAACGTAAGAATTCAGAAGAAATTACGATATTTGTGGGAAATCACCCTAGGTATCATTTGCAATTTTATTTATTCGTTAAAGGAAGAGGTAATGGCTACCACATTCAAATAATATTAGAACACTTTGTGGGAAATGAAAAAATATATATATTAATCCGAAGTATACTATTGCAATTCCGGTCTGAAATCCTTGTTATTATTGGAGCCCTTTAATGCATTGTGGTGGTTACAATACATGTCGATGGTTTTGTGGGTGTAATGTCATCTTCGAACCATTTGAGGCTTGTCATTTTTTAAGATGAAGCTCCTAAGGATGACATCAAGTGGATTTCCGCATTAGCCGTTCGAATGGTTTCACTTGACTTTTCGAACTATTTTGCCGAAAGGTATTTTCTTGTTAAACAGGTGTTAACATTAATTTTCTACGATTTCTGTCATATCCTGACAAACAAAATACACCAAAACTAATGGAGCCAATTGAAATATAAATGTGTAACTGCACATTTCAATGATAGTCGATGACATTGTTTTATAGTTGTTGAAATATTAACTTTGACCATATTTTCGTATGGGAAGTTCCGAAGCATTATCTGCCATTATTTGGTGACGGTCGATAGTTTTCATAATTTTAAAATCCAAAGTTAAGATATTTGTAAATAAATGGTGTGGTTGATTTAGAGACGAGGGGGACTTAAGCTCTGTATTCCCAAACTTCATCTGTCCACTGTAACCATAAAATGGGTTTCAACCTTGGAAAAATATATTCTTAACAGACATGTTGAACTGAATGAAGGATGAGGAGGGGTCCTTCAAGGAAACATCTTTGCTCCTCTCATCTTCACTAATAATATTCCAAAGAACAATGACCTCTACATTGATGCCTTGGTTGTACACACAAAACCATTAAGACTAAAATATGGCACAATGTAATAACACTTTCTGACCCAGTACTTGCTTTAAATAACTTTCAGTCAGATCATACAGACTTTCCAGATATTTTATATTTTTGAAAATATGAGCAAAGCAAACTTAAGTAGGTTATTCACTATAGAAATCTTGGAATTCTTACCATGCTTGCTATTCAGAGATGGGTAACGACTATTAATGAACAAGAATTCCTTCAATGTTACTTTTGCATTTAATCGATCTCTTCCAAGATGTTCTATTAATTTACACATTTTCTTTGTCCGGCTAATGCCATAATTTGCAGCAATTTCTACATTAAATCGGATGATAACATGACATGCTATTCATCTCGTGGAACGGATCATGATAAATAAACACTTATTTCGATTAAAGTCGACATTAAATTTCTCATTGAAATGTACCAAACTTCATTTTCTAATGGAGTAAATCAAAGCGGTCGATCAATCAGCAACTTCGAACATCATGTTGTAAATGCTTGGGGTGATGTCCTTTCTTATTATAGAAGGCCCTGTTTCATTTTGGATTGGATAACGGAACTATAAAGCGTTTCGTCCCTTCCAGTTCTAATGTTTCAGAAAGCATTCAAAATTTCTCACTTGATCGCATGCAAGAACGTGATCTGTAAATGAATGATGCACTAATAACGGACGAAAAGATGTAAAGCAGATAACAGGGTTGATTCGAGGAGAGTTGATCTTTTCTCAAGAGGAAGTTTTATATTGGATCGAGCATATTGTGTAGGCGATGACATGAAAATACTTCCGTGACTTGAAAGCAAGATTTAAAAGTACAAAAAAGGTAGCCAAACAAAAGTGCCCAGTATCGAACTGAAAGGTGGACCACCCCCCTTCATTTCCACGTGATTCATTTTATACTACTTTTCTTTGAAATTATTTTTGTATGATGTTTGAATGGAAATGAAATAAACAATTGAATTGAAATTGAATTGAAGGTTGGGTGCATCTTGCATATTTTGGCACATGTTAACGCATGAATACTTTACTGAAATGAATACGCATCTAGTTGCTATACTGTATCATAAGAAAAAATATTTAATTCGAGTCCAATTTCAGCGATTTCTTGACCACAGAATCTTAATATCGAAGAATATTGTTACCATTTCATCAAGTCAGTTTTTATTTCTATTAATGTGCATTTCTGCATGTATTTCATTTTATTCGAATCGTGTGTTAAAAATTGTCATAAATGCCGAGAGAAAACAGAGGATTAAACCTCTTCTTTTTGTTAAGAATATATTAAGGTCAGTGCTGGCTCACACATAAATTGATTAATCGATCGATCAATCAATTGATTGATTAATCTTTTTTTATTTATTCATCGATTGATTGAGTGGATTGATCCGCGGACTGTTTGATTAATTGGGTGATTAATCGATTGATCGATCGATTCGATTGATTGATTGATCGATTGATCGATCGACTTATTGATTGATTGATTGATTGATTTATTTATTTATTGATTGATTGATTGATTGATTGATTGATCGATTGATTGATTGATTGATTGATTGATTGATTGATTGATTGATTGATTGATTGATTGATTGATTGATTGATTGATTGATTGATACAACATATACTTGTTAAAGCCAATAATAGCTCAACAACAGCACATTCAAGTACAAGAGGTATACAGCTACATGCAGAATTCTTATCTTGGAAATTACGGTATGATCATATTCATCAGGAATCAGCATGATATCAAAGTACTATCCTGCAAAGCATATAAAGCAGACTATCATCAATGTAAATGGGGGTGGATTGTTCTTATTATTTGGCAACCGGTCAATTTGACTATTTTCACCATGTATTTTCGCCATTTGTGACTATTATTCTTTGTTCCATCCGCCACAAAGACTATTGTAACATGTATTTAGTGAGGGTGTGAGCGTGTACAGAGCGTGTGTGGTTGTGTGAGTGGGTGTGCGAGGGGATGGGTGTGTGTGTGAGAGAAGGAGGTTCCTGTCTGAGTATCTGTGTGTCTTTTATTAAGGTTAATACAGACAACGCACATAGATATTCATACCGAGCAGGTATGAATATTTGTCTTTATCTAAGTTCAGATTAAACTTTTTATCTTGGAAAATACGGATTACGACTGATAACTATAAAGGTTAAATAGAGGATCATATTAATTGCAAATACGAATACAAATCCTGGTTTCAATACATGGCGAAATAACGAAATTTATATTTTCAGCAAAATCGAATCCCAAAGTAATAATGGAAGAAAACATTAAACAATTTAAAAATAAATCATTCACATGATTTATGGTTTTCATTGAGCAATGCAAATCTACTATTGTCGTTCAAATTGAAAAAGTGAACCTCAAAACTTGAGTGAATTCATGGCTTTATCTTATTACCTACACTTGTATATATATGTAAGTAAATAAATTATGTATTTAAAGATAAGTTGGTGAGTATAAAATTAACAGTTCAATTTACATGAAGTCTAACAAAACATTCCTATATTAGATTTTACGGAACTAATGGATATTAAAGGCAGAATTCTGAAATTCGTTATGGTTTATATAAAAAAATAGTTATGAACATCAAACTGAAATTAATATCATCTTCAATACTTTCAAGGGCAAACTTGACCTCATAGAAGGAGCAATTAGACCTTGTAGCCGAATTTCGCTTGTCTCAATCAACAGTTTATATGCTGACATTGCTCTCCATACTTTATCCATAGTTAGAAGTCATCGAAACTGAGTTGCTCGATAGAACTCGAACCCATCGTTTCGTTTACCAAGTGTCGACTCCTCAGCTTTCTGATGCATCTTTTCGTTTTATCTCGACGCGAAATGAAGACAGCGTGAAGGTACATATAAAAGAAGAATATGAATGAGCGGGCCGCCATGCCATAGCACGAACCCTTTGCTAAAGATAGACAGTTTAGACAGGGTTACTGGCGTTCATTAAAGCTAGATGGAGACATCTTTTATTGTATTGATATCGAGTTATTTCACCGTTTGGTCACCATTCTGATGTTAACCCCCCCCCCCCCCTATTATTATTCATGTATGTTTGTAGATCATGCCACTTCGAGGCCTTCAGAAAAAAAGTATTAATTTTCAAATTTCTTTCAGGGAGACCGGGGCACCCGAGGACATACAGGTCCCCCACAAATACAAACTCACAGCATATATACATATATATATACACATACAACGTCCACACCCACACACACATATTTATATATATATATATATATGTCCCAACCATGGTACGGCTGTAATCAAATTTTCTGTGATGCATCAGCTACTAAATGATTCCTTTGGCAATGGTCATGGCCACCTCCAGTACCCCTTCTATAGATTATGTTACTGAATTCAAGGCTTTAAAGAGTATACAGTTCCTTAACGACAGATAAGTCTTTATTTACTTTACCCATTTACCCATTTACAAAAAAAATGGAATCTGAACGTCTTATCTTCCAGATATATTCATTCAGTCATGGTGTCAGTGGTACAAATAATATATCAATAAAGAAATAAAGAGTTGCTCTATTATTCAATGATTATTCCATGTCTAAATTCGGATCACCTTTATTTCGATAAGCAAGCACAGAACATTAAGTGTAAGAAGCAAAGGCAGGACATGAATCATTCGGAGAAACATATCATTTATAGAGAGATGACACCAGAAAGGTATCTGTCCTTTACCAATCAATTAAAATATAGGATTTATTCTGCTCCTACATCTTGGTAAATCACACCCTTATACTTTATTCTCTCTTCGGGATGTACTAACTAACAAATAATTTAATATATTTCGAATGGAATAAAATAAATATATTTTCAGACATTCACAACATTGATTTGTTTCTTGTTTAAAGGGGTATTCTTCAGGCAGAAGATAATATGACTTGAACAGAGGAAGAAAGATCAGACACACCAAACACTTAAAATTTGATCAAAATCGGACAAAGAAAAACAAAACTATGGCATTTTTCCGATGAAACAGTTGTAGATATGTCTTCATAAATATTCAGTGAGCAAACTGATGATGTCATATCCCCGATTGTTCTTTTGTATTACATCATATGACGTTAGGTTTATTCACAAATTTTCCTCCAAGAGCTAAAGCAAATTGATTGACAGCTGGTTTAGTGCATTAGGTATTCATTGCTGCAACATAGTTCATTATATGGGAGACATATCATTCACACATGTAAGAAAAAAAATGAAACAGATATGATTTCCTGTAATAACATTTAAAAAAAGGAAAGTGGCATCATCAACCCACCTAATGGATATTCATGACAAGGTGCGTGTAACCGTCTTCGCAAAATATTGCTTAAATTTGAAATTCAATAACTTTGTTATTTGTTATCAGATTTTGATGAAGTTTTCAGCATTTTGCTTTATGAATTTATTTATTTTATGAATCTATTTATTTATGAATCTATTTATTTGAATAATAAAAAAATCAGCCCGGAGTACCCCTTTACTTTTTAAATCTAAATGAACATACATAAAATGAAGTGAGAGAATAAATCATATTCTTAAATGTATTTTTGTTTTTCCAGGAAAGTTACAAGGGTTGAATTGTTTGTAATTGCAATTTGATACTTACTTCTAATAGGAGAGGTATGACAAGCACGGCAATAATTCAGATTTTCGGTAAAGAACATTGCTGACGTTTTACATGGTGTACAACCTGTAAAGAATGAAATAAGATAAATAAGGGTCGATATATATTCAGAAACGAATAGTGTGTGCACTTGCTGGAATTTTTCTCTGGTGAAATATTTCTGCTACTTCAATACTTCGAGTCAGCACAGTCAAGAACATTTTTGGGAATGAACTTCATAATTCAAATTTGATTGCAGTCATAATTTTATTTGAATACTTGTCTATAAGCTTGACATTTATAATCGGAATTGTTATCTAACATAATAATTGAGCTGAACCATATACATTCGGATTGCATGACTTTTATATAGGAAATTCTGTTTTGATTATTTTGCTGAATTGATTTGTGGTCAGAATAATTTGAGTGTTTTTTATTTTGTTAGCGCTTTAGTTTATGTTATGTGATAATGGCGATGATGTCAAAGATGGTGACAATTATGATGATGACTTGAATAATGATGATGATCATGACGCGGTCGGTGATGAAAATATGCAAGAGCAATAACACTTGTACTAATTCACTTATAACAATTTACATTAATTCAGTTTGATTTACTACAAAACAAAGAAATAAGAAATTTCACCTGGAATGCAGTCGTAATCAAATTCGGAGCGAAGAGTAGATTTATCAAGTGCGATTGGGCGAACTGACTTTGATTGAATACGAGCTAATACTACAATGACTGGATGAAAATTTGATTATCAATCTAGTGTATTTTTACCAGCATTTTACGTTTTCCACGAGAGTGTATTACGTGACGAGAATAATTCCTGTCCGTTAACGCCTCATTTTCTGAGATGACTTCTTCTTTTATTCAAGATGATAAAATGGTCATCATAGCTTATCTATCATATTTTTTGTTAACATATTCAATTTGATTCAATTAAAATGGGAAAAGGGGAACTTAGATCCTGACGATCAACTGCGAGGAGGATGTATCACCTCGTGATTCTGATGTCACAATACTTGTTCACTGGTTTGGCCACGTGAAGGTACCATCAATGACCAAAAGTAATGAAGAGATACAACAGAACTACAATACGAAAGTAGTAAATATATTCTTATCATTGATTTTTTTTCAAATTCATTTAAAAATAAATTGATTGACGTGAATCTATGCAGAAATAATTTTGAATAAATTTGCGAATGAAGTAAAGGCACGATTCGTAAATAAAATGTTTTCCTTTTATTTGTAATGAAAAAAGTCTGCGGAATTTAGTCTTTATCTGTAAAAAGATCAACAGCATTGTGATTATTATTTCTTGTAATCGTATTTATGAACGTGATACTAAACCTAGTAAAAGATTTAAAGATAAGTGGAATTGTATTTGATTCATTTATGGCAACTGTCACAATTATAGCAGGTATCAAGAGCTGTAACATATCGGATCTTTGTCTTTAACGGCATCGATTAATGGCTATCGCCACCCATAAATCATTTTTTTCAAACGCTAATTTCAAAATAAATTCCACACCTGGGATAATGAATAATACAATTTTTTTCTGACCTCTGCATAACCGTGTAAAAGGGAAGAATTTGCTCCTCTGACTTGGATGGTTTTCACCCTTACACGTAGGATTTTCGGAAATATATGAGTTTATTTGTTTATTATTGTGCTATATTTCATTGCAATATGGATTTGCAGAATATCGTTGAAGTGATGCTAAAATAATTTTCTACTACTTCCTAGTCAGAAACTACTGTTGAAGAAAATATTTGATTTTGACGAAAATTACAGTTGTGGCCAGCTGACCTTTTCATTTAGTCGTTTTCGACTAAGTTGTTTTAAAATCATTATAAGACACGTAAAGAGATAGAGGGGAGGGAATGTGTGTGTGTGTGTGTGTGTGTGTGTGTATAGCTGGGTGTGTGTATGGGTATGTGTGAAACAGAGAGAGAGATAGTTTGTGTTTGTGTGTGTGGATGTGCGCTCTTGTGTTCGTGTGTGCGTTTTACTCAAGAGCATGAGGGCTGACCATTTGGGATGAGTGTGTGCTTGCATGAGTGAGAGGGTGTGTGGGGTGGGGGTCAGGTGTGGGTGCATGCGTGTGCGTACGTGTTGCACTATATGTGAAGTGCAGACATGAACGTAAGTCGGAGGTTATTAATGGGGGCGGGTGAAGTACGTGAAGGAAGAAGCTGGTATGGTGGGGAGGGGTACAATGCAGATCTTTTGTGAATATGTCTTTTGAAGGGCGGTTGCGTATTTGGCTGAACAGAAACTAAAACAGAAATTATAACGAATTTGTTGGTAATTATGATGTCAATTACTGAATTACTCTTACCACTCTTAACCCCAAACATTATTTTGGAGGGGTCAGAACGTACGTCCATTTTGGAAGTCTCACGAGATAGAAACTATAATATGTTGTATCCCATCCATTCAAATCTGCAATTTTATTTTATGATAAAATGTCGTCTAGCCTTTCACATACCTAGTGATAGGCAATGAGAGGGTACTGACAGGGGCAGCACCTTTTAAAGATTTTCGTGATAAAAAGATGGAAAGAAAGTTAAGTGGGAAAATGAAGAGAACTGAGTTAGGATGGGAGAGGGTTGGTTCTAAGAACTATCTCATAATTATCCTTGATTTCAAGTGGTTACGACGCTCGTCTTTCAATCTGAGGGACGTGGGTTTGATTCCCAGCCATGGCGTGTTTTCCTTCAGCAAGAAATTTATCCACTTTGTGCTGCACTCAACCCAGGTGAGGTGAATGGGTACCCGGCAGGAATAAATTCCTCCAGTGCCAGAGCGCCTGTAGGTAGCACGGTACAGTTATTAAGAGCTAAAATGGCTACCCTAGATAAATAAGAACTATTATTATTATAACGTATCATCAGAGTAATACTTTTTCTAAAATCATTCCACGAAATCCACTGTAGAACAAATCAGATATTCTAATACACGACTGGGAATTGAAATCACATCTCAAATATGTTTTAGAAGAATGCGACAAGCGTTTTTCATTGGCCATGCAATGACATGATCAATCATTAGACCAACAGTATGGCGAGACGATGAAATATTACAGAGACGGTCGATCTATGATCGTCTCTATTTAATTTTCATTTTCACTTCTATTAATTAAAATAAGTGTCCGTGGACACGTCATGAGCTCATAGCCTAAATTCATGTTTGAATTGACTTCAGGCATGAAGGACAGTGCTGGAGCATATTAACAAGGTCACGTGCATATTACGAGTGTACTATAATGTTCATATTGATGCTGCCTGCAGTCACACCAATGATACCGACACCAAACCGACCGATGATTGCTATTCGAAATAACGTGATATTGTTCGTCGATTAACGGTTGGTACTATTGGCGTGACTGAAGTGGAAAGCGTGATATCAAATAGGCAACCAATGGGCGTTTCCTACCCGACTATTATGGTCACGTGACATTTTAAAAAAGAACGATGCCGACGTGGATGCTCTTTACTTAGAAATCCGTCTACTCCAGGGATCTTATGCATCGCTAGCCGTCCTTGCTGGTGTATGTTTGCCATCTCCTTTCTCATTTTGGTAGTTTTACTTCCAAATATCTCATTGCATTGACTGGCCTGGGGTACATGATTTGGACATGGCCAAGGAAGTCTGCTCTAAATTGCCCCGGGATGCCTTTTTTGGTGGGTCAAAAGTACCGTAGAGTCTATTGCGAATGAGTGAGCACTTTTTCAATTACTTCATTCGCAAGTGCCCCGGGATATCTTTCTTTAATTAATAAAAGTAGTTTCTACTGAAAAAGGGTGATTTTTATTTTCAAGTACTCGGTTCGCAAGTGCTCTGAGAGACCTACCTTTGGCTAAAAGTAGATTCCAAGACCTTGGACACTGTCTTTGCCCAGGAACTAAAGCGTTTTAACAACATTTCTTGTCTGGCAAGTTGTCAGATCTGACAACTTTCTTCTGATTTTGATTGGGTGTGGAAGCCGACTGTCCGATGAAAACATCCGACAGTTCCTTTCACGAGGCTCTCCTAGATTCACCCCGTTTTATATCACACCTTTTTTCAAAAGGTGTGATATTGTTCGTTCCGAATTTCGAGTAAATAGGGGTTCTCTTGCCCATGTTCGTGAATATTGAACACGAAATCTTGAAGAAAAGGCGAGTTTTCTATGAAATTGTCAACGAAATTCTGAAATTCTTTTTTGCTTAAAAAGAAGAAGAAGAAGAAGGGTGTGCATTTTGAACTCTTACTCGAAATGGGTAAAGATGGTGGTGTATATTGTGTCCTAGTTTGCCATCTTCTATTTTCACTATTAGAATTTAGTTGGAATACGAAAAAGGAACATCTAAAAACCAGTTTGTACTCGTTTTGTGCAGAGTAGAGGTACAAATTGCTAATATGTATCTAAGATCCTCTTCATTATAGGGGTCAAATTTGTAGTTTGTGGGACAGTCACGGTCACAGCTATAGATGGAGAGTGGGCGAGATCCGCATCAATGCAACCGCCAGAAATATTCCCCCGTCCTGCTCCCAACCCCACTCCAATCCCATGTGTATACGACTGGGAGTTTGTTTTAGCACTGATTTCTCTCGTTACTACTGTCGTCTCTGTTGGTTGCTCTCTGCGGCTAATTAATTTCTGAGCGGCTGGCGAGGCGTCAGTAGAGAAGGGCTGTACAAATATGAGTAGTTCGACCGGTGTGCCCACTTTGTCTTTACTCCGATTTCAAGCGTCAATTTGGGAGACTGCCTTTATTGGGCATTCGGATGGTATTTAAAAACATAACTTACGCAAGGTCAATGTTCACCGCCAGTGTACACATCATCTTCACAAAAAAGCAAATTGTTTGCGTTATCGATGACTGGAGAAGTCGAGATGGTTTGATATTTTAAAGGGAGGACGGACACTCGAAAGATGAAGTGTGTGGTCGATGTTGCTACGTGCAACAGAACATCATCAAGCGTTTGGTATGACACGTATAAATTAGCAATGATAATAATATGTAGGGTATTTATATTGCGCACATATCCACCTTGTTAGGTGTTCAAGGCGCTCCTATATTACCCGGCTAAGCTAGGCGTTCATAGCGCACACAGCTTTTTAAGGAATTACTTCCTACCGAACCCATTTACCTCACCTGGGTTGAGTGCAGCACACTGTGGATCAGTTTCTTGCTGAAGGAAATTACGTGACGGCTGGGATTCGAACCAACGACCCTATGTTTAAAAGTCCGATGACTAATCCACTGGACTACAATGCTCCACATAAGCATTGGCGACGGAAGCCAAAACATTTAGGGGGGACTTGAAATTTTGGGATGGACACAGGTAAAAAAAAATTGACAAGCATAAAAAAGGTTATCAACCTAAATTTTAGGGGGACACAACAAATTTTGAGAAGCGAAAAAAACCGGGAAAAAAAGGTTATCAAAAAAAATTAGGGGGGATCGCCCCCACCTCAAATTTAGGGGGGGAACAGGTCGCCCCTCCCCCCCCCCCCCCCCCCCCCGCATCCGCCGCCTATGAGGATGAGTACAAAACTAGTAATTTCATGGCTGTTTCCGACATCGGATTGGGTGACCAATTTTGGAGCGAGGGGGCTGAAAAGATAAGTGTAGCCTAACATTAACTGTTTGAAACTGCACCCAGAATCGCGTTCCGAATGCGTTTTAGAGAATATATGCTCCATAACATTTTTTTCATGAAATTATCCTTTTAAATCCTGTGTCAAACGAATAAATTTGCGAGAAGGGCGACGGGATGTATTATGGAGTATCGTTTGCCGTCATGTTAGCCACGTGGCTTAAAGCGAGGGGTGCGCAGAGATAAACGGGGTGTTTTGTGAACGAATATTTTGTTTAATTGCAAAGTTGCTCCTGTAAAAGAACCTCCAGTCATACACTCTTAAAATGTCGGGCAAAATACTGTCCACACTACAATTGGTTGAAAAATTTATCCAACTTTGGGTAGTTTTCAACCAATACTGTTTAGTTTTCACCCAAAGCACACGTTATTGGTTTAAAACTACCCAGAATTGGATAAAGTTTTAACCAACTGTTGTGTGGACAGTATGTTGGCCAACAGTTTTTAAGGGTGTATCAGTCCAGTGTTCCCTTAAACCATCCAACACTAATTTTCCTTTCAGTATGTGTTCTCGGCCTTGCCCATGTACATGCACACAATTATGCCTCGTGGCGCCGGTTTGGTATTAAACCCTCGTCGCGATGTCACAATCCCACCGAATTTGCATTCATTAATCCCTGACTACCGCATGCCGATTATATCAATGTATGATTTCCTAACTGAATTTACCGACTTAACAGCTAGATGACACTTTTAGGATACCATACGCACCATGTTACTTCGTTAGAATTAAAGAAGTCTGGGTCTTGCTCTCTTTCCTTGAAAAACATCGTCTCGTTTTAAACTGCGAGTTTTATCGTTTTCCGGGTTTAGAAAATACATTTCTATATTGTTTTATGGATTTGATATCGTGTCCATAAGTCCCTTTGATATTAATAGGCATTTTGGAGACGTTTTTGCTTATGATGACATGGATGGCTACATCGATTGTGATTCTGAAACCAGGGTTGAATGTACATGAATTTGATTTAAATGAAAATCAACCAGTGAAAATAAAGCAAACCTTTGCTTTGAATGACAAAATCTAGGATTTCTTTTTTTACGTAGAGTGGACAATGATTTTTAGATTATATTTACGTTAAGAAATAATGAAATAAGACACGGGGGTTTATATTACTTGTTACACAAACAAGGTATATACTGTATAGTTAAAAGAGATTATGCAAATAAAATAAGTTAAATTATGTGAACTAATGGGAATGGGAAGGTCTACACAATGATATAACATATTCCAAATATTTTTTTAACACAGATTCAAATAAAATTGCTAAAAAGAAAAGGAATAAAAACTTGCTTCATAAAATACAACATATTCAATATGTGTATCGAATTACTAAGTAGTAAAAAAAACGTGTTTTACAGTAAAACACAGCTTTAAATCTTAAAAACATGTCACATTTAAACATGTCCTGTGTCATATTCCAAATCGATTGATTCCTTTCTGTCCTTTAAAGGGATACTCCAGGCTGAATATAATATTTGAACAGATAAATTAAAATCAGACAAACAAAACACTGACAATTCTATCAAAATCGGACAAGGAATAACAAAATTATGGCATTTTAAAGATTTGCACTATTCCGGTGAATAAGTTCCAGGCTTGTTTTTCATTTCATTTCATTTTCATTTATTGGTTTTTGCAACATTTTTCATAACAAAATTCTGGACAAGAAAATACATATCTGAAACTTGACATCAAGATAATGAACAATAGTTTTGCATATAAATCCTCAACATATCTTACATAAATGAAAATCATTAAGTGGTATTTTCTGTTACACAATAAATAGGATGGTTGCAAGGGTCGTCACAAAAGCAAAGCTTGAAAACGTAACAACCCTGGAATATAGCCAAAATAATTAATATCTATTGTCATTAAACGTGCAGGTGCATGAGGGACTGGGGGAGGGAGATGCTTGGTCCTTAGCATGGAATTTTAGAAAATAACACGTTTTGTTGTTTGATTTTAATTTATACATATTCTAGATAAAAGTCAATGTCTAATTAAAATAAAGATAACAATGGTAATGATTTTCTTTTTTTAATTTGTTAGGTATTGGTTTAATTGCATTTCTTTTATAGTTCGTTTAAAGGAATAAAATGATCTTGTCAGCTTGAGTGAATCTGGCAATGCATTCCAAATATCATGTCTTAGTGTTTTATGTGCAAATAGTGTCCTGGGATTGTTTAAGTGAATATTATTGCATGCTCTTGTTGGATATGAGTGTAAATTGCTATTATATGAATATGCTATGAGCAAACTGATGGTGGCATATCACCACTTGTTCTTTTGTATTTATGTAATTAGGTTTTTTTTTTTCTATCAAGAACTATAAAAATTCGATTGACAACTGATTACGTGCATTATGTATTCATTGCTGCAATTTATTTCATTATAATTTAGGCATGTCATTCACGCATGTGTGACAAAATGAAACAATTATGATTTCATTCAATAACATAAGGAAAGGGAAAGTCGGGATGTGAAATCATCAGCCTACCTAATGAATATTCATGACGACGTGCATATAACTGTTTTCACAAAATATTGCTAAACTTTAAAATTCAATAACTTCGTTATTTGTTATCCGATTTTAATGATATTTTCAGCATTTTGCTCTGGGAATTTTACTCTATTTATTTAGATATAAATATGACAAAATGAAACAATTATGATTTCATTCAATAACATAAGGAAAGGGAAAGTCGGGATGTGAAATCATCAGCCTACCTAATGAATATTCATGACGACGTGCATATAACTGTTTTCACAAAATATTGCTAAACTTTAAAATTCAATAACTTCGTTATTTGTTATCCGATTTTGATGATATTTTCAGCATTTTGCTCTGGGAATTTTACTCTATTTATTTAGATATAAATATTTTCAGGCCCGGAGCATCCCTTTAAGGTGTGTCATATTGGTTTGATCTGTCGTTACTCAGATGAATTGAGTTTTAGAGTGACTGGAGTGTGCTTTACAAACAGCCCAGACATAACTCCCACTCATCTTTTAATCGTTAGAAAGAGGAAAACATTGGAAGAACACTCAAGTATAATTGACGTACTCGGGGAGAACGGTGGGGTAAACCATTAACGTCTTCTAAACGCTGTTCTGCAATAAATATGCCGCCTTTTGAAAGACAAAGACCAAATTACAGGATGAATTCAAAATATAAAAGTTACATAAAAGTGCAAAATATTACAATATATATATATATATATATTTCATACTTAGAGTAATTATTATAATATATTTCAGTTTAAGAGATAGCAACCTACATATAAGTTCCAAGTCAAATATAATTATTACAAACCAAGTTGTTAAATATGAAACCTAGTTATGATTGTCATCGACATTGCAAAAAGCAGAAACACCTGTTACCTTTAAGACAATCACAAAGATATTATGAAATATAAAAGTATTAGCGCTTTGTAACTTTTGAAAATGCGTTTTGTAAGAACTAGTTATTTTTATCATTAAGGTCTTTTTGATTAATCATTTAAATGTATCAACTCCTGTTTGCAATATCTTTCCAAATTACCTCTTTTTTCATATCATTTCCCCTTTTTAATTTTTTTATAACTTTCACATGATTATTCAATTTATTTTATGCTCTTCCACTCTCTAATTAATGTTATTTTGTATTGATGTAGCTAGGCCTATTGTATTTTATTTGATTTTATGCAATTTATTTTTTTTATGTTTCATTTATAAGTTTCATTTTGTATTGATATAGTCACTTGTATTTCATGTAATATAAGTTACAAGTTTCAAGATCGTCTCATTCGAATTAAGCCTATTTATCTATTGCATGTTGCATCACTAATTCTTCTTCATGTGCTTCATCGTTGTAAGAGTGGTAGATAAACTTGAAACTTGAACTCAAATAATAAAGACATTGGTTCCACTAGCGTACATACGGGGGGGGCAGTCTGTCCCCCCTGACGAGCCACAACCCATGCAAAGGACGTATCCCTGCCCCCCCCCCCCCCCTGACGAGCTTGAAAGACCTTTTTTGCCCTTCCCCCTGACGAGCTTGAAGACCTTTATTGCCCCCCCCTGACGAGATTGAAGACCTTTTTTTTTTTTTTTGCTTGTCAAATTTTTTGGCGGACGGTTTTGCCCCCCCCCCCCTGTGGAAAATCCTAGGTACGCCACTGATTGGTTCATTCTATTTTTAAAGGCTTGTAAAAAGACTGAGGAGCGTGCGTATTAATGGCCAGAGAGTTGTATTGCGCTCTTAAAAGGAAAAAAAAGGAAATGTATACTTTTGCCAAGATTTCTACTACTGTTTTTAATCCGTTGCGGTCGAGTGCTTTATGTTTACTTTTAAAAGCATCTCCTACAGAGATTAGAAAAGGTATACATGTGTACAAAATATACACTAATCACCGAAAATATTCTTGAATATTCGCAATACGATTAGACAGTCCTCCTTAAAAAAAATAAATTCATATTCAGAAAGCATAGAAAAGTCACTTTCAAGTAGTTTTTAGTTTTGAAATTACATAAGTTTATTTAATGCAAGCGCTTTTGACTTCATGGAAAAGCGCAGTATAAGTAGTAATGATAATAATAATAATTACAGTACTTATAAGAATTTAAATATTCCCACTGTTAAACGTACAAATATCTTTGATTGCATATTAATTCCTTCATTATTCGAGTTAAAAGGTAAAGATTAATACTAGCTAACCTACACTTTGAAAAGAAGTTTTTACCCAATATTGGGTAGAATGGAAACATGCATGTTGCTTGGGTAAAAAGATACCAATTATTTTGTAAATTTTACGCAACGTTGCGGTAAAATTTACCCTATAATAAAACAGGCACTTTTCCCAACATGGAGTAAAACAAATACCCAGCAAACATGCGTGTTCCCTTTCTTCCAATATTGGGTTAAATTTACTCACTGTTTTTAGAGTGAAATAAAGATGAACTCTATTAAGAATTGCAATTTAGGATGGAGATTACGTTAATATACAGATAACATTTTTCGATTATAGCTCAGGTAACTATGAATTATGATGAATAAAGGAAAAATTTCCAGGATGAATGTAGGCTTACGTATCCTCTCAAAACTCAAAACAGATAGGGATTTTCAGAAAAAGATAATTGATCCGTAACTTCTTCCACAAGTATAAGATACGAGAAAAGGAAAAGTCTGCGAAGGAACCAGTTGTTGTATGGGAAAGCATAAAGCAAAAACTGTTACGGCGGGAATTCTTCTTTACAGTTATTATATATATATATATATATATATATATATATATATATATATATATATATATATATATATATATATATATATATATATACCTTTAATTTTTAACACTACGCTCCTTTTAACGGAAACGGAATTTGAATATATATTTATACAACAGCTTTGGCATATATATATATATATATATATATATGTATTTGTGTGTGTGTGTGTGTGTGGGTGTGTGTGTGTGTGTATGTATACATAATCACAAATGTAAACTGTAATCTTAAACAGCACTATCTAACGAAAGAAGTAATTGCAGTGCTTGCGTTCGTCTGCATTTCATGCTTTCGGAGCTGCGAGGCGTTTCATATATCGCTATCTTTAAATTTTCCTTAGTAGCTTTGAATCTTAAGAATTCGGATTCGGTGAGGAAGGATGCACATTCTTTCCTGAAGATTGTCTTGAATGACTTTTATTCACATGGAAGGGCTTTCATTGCGTTAATTACAGAAAGGATGTAATTATCCTAAACATATTCATCGTCTTGCCTTTAGGCTTCAGGATATGTGCTATAGTCGAATTCAAGGTGATTTATTTCGAGTCACCCGAAACCCAGTGTTCTCTTCTAAATCCTTGTGCTAAAGGAGGCACTTTACAGTAATCAGTAGGTGATTTGCCAAGCTTAAATCGGAAGACAGAAACGCATCAAGATACCACATTTGTTTTAATAAAATCAGAAAATGGTCTAATGAGTTGACAATTGGGGATTTGATGTAGACCATCGGGAATTTTTGACTTTGCAACAGGAGAAAATTTGTTTCCTTGTCAGGGTGTCCCCGTATATATGCTTTAGAACTTCATATTTATAGAACATTTCCTTAGACATTGATGAAAAAATATCTAGTCTTTGGAAGGATTATTGATAAAACTATGTGTCAAATAAACATAACTTGTTTCATGCTATTCTGCATATTTGAAATAATTCCAGAAGTGCTCTCACGGGAAATCTCTAAGCTGTCCATCTACGTTTGATCGATGGCAACTTTACGTTTTCAAACTCGCACTGATTGATATTTGCTCGATATTTCCTCCAAAAGTGCCACATTTTGGGGACAGGTCTTCCCATGTGCACTCCCGACGTTGAATACTCGACATGAAGCGATATGTCTTTCTCGCTATGTTCCCGCAAGTACTACGCTGATTTGGGGGACAGATCTTCCCCTGTGCACTGTTTGATGTAAGACATTGTTGGAGTAGAAAATGTGGATGTACAGTTTCTTGGTCTGGTCTTATAATCATCCCAGACTAGAAATAAGAAAAAAAAAACATATCACTGAAAATGTCACCAGAATCAGAAGGAGAATAACAAGAAAACGAATAACACTCCAAAGTTTTGCTACTAACATTCAAATGAGAGGGCTTATATCGTCTCATATTCACTATTTTTCGCATTTCATTACATGGAATATCATTTTCCTTTTTGTACGAAATAATAATCTCATCTGACTCACATTGGCTACGATGATAAAAATTTTACACGTCAAAGGAAAAGTTCAGCCTTATTATATTTCATTGGCAACACAGAGTAAAATCGCTGTTTAAAAATGTATACAGTGCTGTTAACCATATGAACCTTACAGTATTTGCTTGACAGTTTAAAGTGTTTAAACAACTATTTAAGTTTAATAGTAAACGGGGTTGTAGAAAAAAGATAACCAATGTTTTTACTGCGCAAATAATAGTTTTCTCGATTAATGCTATTGTTCAGAGACGGGTGCGAATACGAAATGTTCAGAAGTTACAATACTTGCGTATACAATTATTGACTAATAGGCCTACTTGAAATTAAAAAAAGATTAAATATTTTGTGGTGACTATTTCATATTTCACGC
Source organism: Lytechinus pictus (assembly GCF_037042905.1). Lineage (NCBI taxonomy): Eukaryota > Metazoa > Echinodermata > Echinoidea > Temnopleuroida > Toxopneustidae > Lytechinus > Lytechinus pictus. The sequence goes on from NC_087255.1 coordinate 10,334,945, forward strand.
ATCAACAAAAATTTGATTTGTATTCATTTGTTTACTTCGATTTCAGAGCTATAATGGGAGCATATTGAACATTAGTGTACAGGATCAATCACGATTTGATTGTCGGATGTGCCTCGTGTGTCATTGAGTCAATGGCTCCCTGGCTCATCGTGATCAGTTCAGGAAATTATAATTCCGATATGAACGAGCAAATAAGGCCGTAGTCAAACCGAAATACCGATTGCGATGGAATCAAAACGATACGTTGTGTTAGATTGTGCAGTATCGGTCGATCTGGGGTCAGTCTCCTTGATGTGACTGTGACCTTAATTGAACAGGACTACACGGGGTACTGTACTACGTGATAATCATGTATATTGTTACCGTTTCAAACCACATGTTTGACGAAGTTTTCACATCGCGCCCCGAACAAGAAATTGAATTATAATATTTCGCCCTTTTTTCTATATCGACAATAAAAATATGAATCCGTTCAAATATGATTCTTTATTTAAATTAACATACAACGGAGAGCATTCAAGATATTATCATGTCAGATTCTTCAAATTATGGATGAAGAATGACGAAAACGAGGCTCGTGTTTCATACATAAAATCATGTTTGTTCTCATTTTTGGATTTAGTTTATATATATATTCATATATTTCATATATAGTTTATATATATATATACATGTATATATATATATATATACATTTTTTAAAACAAGTGCACACCTAGTTACCCATAATGGGTAAGTATTTCCATTTATTTGAATACAGGATAAAAGAGCAATGTCGATTAAATGCCTTGCTCACGGGCATAGGTGCCGTGGCCGGGGATCGAACCCCGGACTTTCCATGTATAGCCAGGAGTCTAGACTACTCCACAACGGCACCTCATGATATTGGAAGTTGGATATCATAATGAATGCTACTGTCATACCGATAAAACCGACTCCTAACCGACCGATGGCATGTCATTGAAAGTAATGTAATAGATTTTTCACGGTCTGGACTCGGTTTAGTCGATGTGACTGTAGCTTTGCGTAATAGCAATCAAACCTTGTTAGCGCTGGTTACGATAGAAATCTGAGGGGTTTTTTAAGCAATCTCGTCTTACTCCTAAACATCTTTGCTGCTGTGAATATATTTTCGAATTCTCTTTCTAGCTAATTTTTTTAATTGAATTCAAGTTTTTGATCAATCATCAAACAATCAGTAGACATATCTGCATGAATGTTTTCCTTCAATTCTTATGACATGTACGCTATCTCTGGTTGTGAAAGCAGGAAAGGTTGTTTTGTTTTTCATTAATAAACTTAGAAATTCAATGTCAGTCAATATAGGGAACCGACAGTTGTCAATGGAATCAGTCACACGCGTTTCATGAGACCGCGGCTCATACTTTGTGCGAAAGGGAATTAAAGACCTGATCCCACTAGGCGAATGGGCGAACAATGAAATCACAGTGGACAGATGGATATAGAGCGTAAGAAACACGTATGCAAAGAGTCCATAACGGATACATAACGTTTTCCAACGGATGGCAAGATTCTTTTCCGTTTTACATCCTCTCTTCATCCGTAAGTGCAGTGGGACCAAGCCTTTAGATTAAATGCACGATATCGAGAAATCTAATCACTATTCTGCCTTTGGTCACGTGTCAAGTGATTTTCAGTGACAACAGGAAGTTTTCGCGTCGCGACGAAGGACGCTTTCAAGAACATAGAAAATATATTGTCAAATGTACTCAATCGTAACAAAGAGTAACCGAGAAGTTATTGTCAAAAAATCGTGAATCAAAATGGCAGATTCGTCCTGGACTCTGGACAAACGACATATATTTGCTCCGAAACTTAAGAGGAAACTGCTGTTCCGGTTCACCAATTTTCGACAGATCCTCCCTGCTGTTCATTGTCATTTGGCGGGCACTTTCAATACATTTACTATGTTCTTGATTTCGTTCTGTGTCGTGGAAGTGACAAGTCCCTACAATTGATCCCGATTACAGAAACGATTGACTTCAGACGTGTAAACGGCATCAAATGGAGAAATTACCAACGAGATTTAAGTGTGCATAACTAAAAATGATACTCAGAATGAGCACAAAACCTGATGGGCATAGCGTAGTTACATATTACATTCTTAAGATACGGAAGGACTGTTGCCTTTTATACATCGTAGGCGTACTCCTAAGGCTATATAAAATATATCCATTTAATTTTTAGTAATAGCGTCGCTCTCGCCGTTATCGTTTCAACAATGGGGAAAGACTTTGTATATCTAACCTGTCATAAAAGGGTATTATACCGATAGAGTGACAGATTAGCAGGCCTGGAAATTAGCATCTCGAATCAGTTTTTGCTTCAGGAAAAATCCATTAACTGTAAATTGTATCGCATCGAAAAGAAACCGTCGAGTCCCACGTGCTGCTCAAAAGCGGCATCAAAGGGTAAATTAGAATATCGATACTCCCAATCTCACGATAAAATAGGAAAAAGGAATCCCGTCAATAATGAGATTTGGAGGAGCCTGCGCGAGTACGATTACGATATCGCCGATCATCATGTTGCCCCTTGGAGGTCATATCGTCATCGAATAAGTCACGTGACTATATCTAAATCTGATTATTTGAATGAGTATGTGTCCTTCACCCCAAATCCATCGACCCTACAAACGGGCTACGGAGTATTAGGCCAATAAGTCACTTTTACTATTCAACTATATTTTGAAAAAAATGATGAATTTTGATAAAATTTTCAGGTGAATTCACAATGGAGTAGAAGTCGCTCAAAAGTGAAATATACCGATCATCATTCCAAGCTCACTCTCACGAACGTACTTATTATATATCAGGACATGGATAAACAAAGGTGAATTACATGCTCAGATAATATATGAAATATATAAAGTATGTTCTTCTGCAAAATAAAATTATTACCTTAATTTGCCTTGATTCAAATAATATGCAATACACAACACGATTCTATTTCTGCTTCATGACATTGCAAAGGTTGGCATCGACATTTGATTAATTACTTGGCTCAGTGTTGGTTGAAGCAACATATGACATCTAATAGCTTGTCAATTACCATTTATCCGGTTTTATTTTCTATAGCAACAACCAAACTTTAAAATGAGTTAATCAACACTGTTAGAAAATTTATCCTTAAAATAAAAGAAGTTCCTGCAGCAGAGTCTCGAGAACACCTGTAATCTTACCAGATTGTGTAATCTTACAGAAAATTGGTATTTGGTGTATGTAATCTTACAAATTTCCTTAAATAAAACACCCTTTTCCCCTTTTTAAACAGATCTGTTCTGTTAAATTGCAGAAAAATTCATGTTTTATGAATTTACAGAATGATTCTGTTATTGCTTTTTGCAAAATCTTCTCTTTTTCTGTAAAATCACGGGGTTTTTTAACAGTGGACTCTAATAGAATATCTTTGTACTGAATGTTGACATTGTAAAGATCAATGATCTTAAAGTTTTTCGGACGTCATACGATATTTGTTTTGATCATGAATTGGCGTTTAGCATCTGAACTATAATTGCTCTTCATATCGTGTCCCGTGGTGGTTTCCGTTGCCTGAATGACTTGCCTTGTACTATAGAGATGAAACACTGTAAGGTTTACAAAGGTGTATCGGTTTAGACCTGAAGATGGAACCTTCCTGTGCGGCTACCAGAACAGCATCAAATTACATCGTGGTTTGCCTGGAGGTCTGCAAACACTTTTCATATTGGCGATCGGGTTGTATACAAGCAAGGTGAATTATTTCTGTCTTTCGGTAACTTAATTAGTGAAAAGAAATAAATATCGATCGGCTGTATGGTATGACAAGAGGAAAGTGAATATCGAAATCAAGTTATACGGCTAGGACATAGGAAGAACGTTGGCTGTGCATGGCGCACGTGGTTTAAGGAAAAAAGAAAGTTCTCGGGAATTTATTATAGTTTAACGTTTTCTATATAAGGCACTTAAAATGCGCAAGTTCTTATTACAAAAAAATAACAAAAAGTTTTTTTTTATAAGGACCTTCTTCTTCCAACTTAGGTGGTCAGTATCAAACAGCTAGATTGGAGTGGACTTCAATCTATCTAAATATTTTTTATTATCTACAATGGTGTTTATATCCTGTATGTTGCCGTTAATAGTTTCTGTATTTTGGTTATGTTATCATAACGGATATCCTACAAGCACAAAAAGGTTGGCTCTTGGAACAAGGGAGTTTGCACCCACATCCATTTTATGTCAGTAGCGGTCCCCCTACGCGATGATGGCGAAAATATTTCCAGCCTATTGCATTCCTTATCGCACTCTAGTGACGAGGGTCTGGTAGCATACATCAATGTAAACAAATTCCACGTCATTTTAAAGAAATGCTTTTTTCGGCTGCTTCACGGAGTACCAGCCCCTAACGCGACCTGACATGCGACGATAACTAAGTGCGACGAAGGACATGCCGGCAGCTTTTGTCCACCTCTAAATCATATCAAAACCCACTCACTATCCCATTTAGCCAGCAACCCACCTCTATCACCCCACACCCACGTATTAAGGCACCCACCACGGGAAACCACGCACACACACTCCGCCTGCACATAGCGATGCGTCTTTCGACTATTCGCTATTGTTTCTTTCGGGGAAAATGGCGTCTTTAATAACATTTAAATTATTTTCCTGCATCCAAAAGATGATAGTCTTTTGGATGCAGGAAAATAATTTAGAGCATGTAGAGTATTACATTCAAATAATTGATTATATGTCCTTTTCCATGCATGATCATTCTTTGAAATGAGCAAGTTGTAAGAAATCCATGGCTACTCTCTAGAAGCAGTCCACAGTATTAGGCCTACACAAACAAAATGCATTTTCAAGGTTTTCTTAATATATAAACGGAGAAACTACGAACAAACAGATGGTTATTCTTATTACTGATACTGACAATGACATTTCAGTTTCAAAGGGATGGTCCGGGCGGAAAGTATTTATAGCTTAAAAAATAGAGTAGAATTCACTGAGCAAAATGCCGAAAATTTCATGAAAATCGGATAACAAATAACAAAGTAATTGAATTTTTAAGTTTAGCAATATTTTGTGAAAACAGTCGTCTTGAATATTCATTAGATGGGCTGATGATGTCACATCCCCACTTGTTCTTTTATATTTTATTATATGAAATTAGGTTTATTCAATTTTTTTTTTCTCCAAGAACTAGAAAAATTGGATTGACAACTGATTTAGTGCATTAGATATTTATTGCTGCAACTTATGTCATTATAAGGGAGACATGTTATTCGCATGTATGAAACAATGAAAAAATTATGATTTTATGTAATAACATAAGAAAACGGAAAATGGGGATGTGACATCATCAGCCTACCTAATGAATATTCATGACGACTGTTTTCACAAAATATTGCTAAACTTTAAACTTCAATAACTTTATTATTTGTTATCCGATTTTGATGAAATTTCGGCATTTTCTCAGTGAATTCTTCTCTATGTATTAAGATATAAATATTTTCAGCCCGGACCATCCCTTTAAAGCTGTACAACCACTTTCTGTGAAAAGTTACCGGGGCCAGACTCTGTAACTAGCAAGTGGGGAGGTAGGCGACATGCCGCGTCCTTTACGCACAACACGCGAAGGGAGTGGAAAGTACAGAGAGATGTGACATGCCCATGTCTGGAAGATAAAGTGCAACTTAGCTCGGTGAAAGTGGTCCTTAGGGCCCGCGTGGAGGTGGGAATCCATCATTTAGAATTTTAGATCAGATGCTTCGGGGGGCGGGACTACGGGATTCCGTGTTGTGGTCAATGTTGAGGTTATGTACATAATGGATCAATAACCGATATTTCGATGGGGGAAATATCTTCAAGGGTGTGCATTTTTGGTTTCTAAATAAGATAATTTGTTTCGAGGGGAATATGAGGGGGTTTTTAAGACGAATGGTATAGATACAGCTTTGAAGGAGAGCGCACTTCTTGTGTTTGGTTGGAGTGCGCAAAAGCAGTTTTGCCTCTTACTCTTACAGATACGCACACAATCAGAAACACACACTGTCTCGTACACCCACCCTCACACACACTATCCCTCTCTGTCCCCCCCCCCCATCTCAATATATATCTAAATATGCATCACACTCTCTAGCTCTCCCGTTCCCTCTCTTTCTGTATCCCACACACACGTGTATTGTCTCTCTCCCCCTCTGTCTGTCTGTCTGTCTCTCTCTCTCTCTCTCTCTCTCTGACTCACTCTTCCTCTACCTGTAATCATTATATTCTCTTTTTTAATTTTTCTACCTTTCTCTCTTTCGCAATATCGGGTGAATCCTTGTAAATGGTCCTTAATGTAAATGTCTCCATACAATTATTGTTACAGGAACGAATTGTCTATTTCATACTAAAAAGGTATGCATTATTGATACCAACGTGTGCATGTGTTTAATAAAAATATATAATAATACATATTTTAAAGTCTATGAGTTCCAGTCTAAAGTGTACTTTTCATGTGCAATCTCAATATTTTATATAACATAATACCATGCGCTCCTTGGCGTTTGATTTATTTTCAATATGATTTAGCGCATCAATATTTACATCATTGCAGCGTTCGATATTCGGTCTTCATTAGGCCTACATTTCTATAACCTATTTTATAATTTGTCACTGTGTTATTAAGTTAAGTTATCAGTCAATCGCCATTCTTCTTTCAAATTGAAACATAATTTATTCACCATCTTGCCTCTAACCATCCTCCTATCTCTGTCACTAAATGCCGTTTTCGTTCTCAAGTTCTCAAATATGCTCGATTATTGCGTTTCTGGAGGGTTTGCTCTAGAAATCCGTAACCTGTCTAAAAAAATCATCAGATTTATAAGCTACAAGTGATAACTTCAGGCCCGTAACTCCCTACCATGCAATGCCAAGAAATTTGGATAAAACCGTTCTCTCTGATTTCCTTAGATTGAAAGCATATCTCATAGATTGTGGTTGGGGACCAATCCAGATTGAATTCTAAATCTATCAGATTGAGAACTTCAATCCAACTTTGGATTGGTCTCTGAATGCTATCTCTTTCAATCTAGGGAATTTTTAAAGAGTTCACCGAATTCTGTCATATATATGCTATATAATTATATAGATGGGTCGTCCTTGATTGGCACGTAGAACATAATCTACGTTGTGAGATGGCATTTGATTTGTGTGGGGTGAGAATGCATTATACTTGTACATGTACATTATTTTATCTGCATGGATACTCGAAATTACCCTGAATATTAATGTCCGTTGATTACCTACTGAGACTTTCAGGCATAAATTACGGTATCACTGAAACATTATCATCAATAGCTTCCTCAGGGTGAACATTTCCGCTCCATGATATGTATTTTCTTCTTAGAATTAACTTCTATAAGAACTGTCTATGGATACCTTCCGACCCAAATACTTGATCAGGAAATAGTGTGTCCCAGATAAACGAAACCGAGAATTGTGGATGTTTTATCATAACTTTAGCATAAATGTGATTTCAAAAAATGACCTGTAATTGTCAAGCCTATGGTCTATTCTTTTACGAGATACGATATTACATATTAATGCATGATTATGTACAATCGATATGTAAGAGGCATGAAGTTAAACAGCAGATATTAAACGATTTTAGACATGCGATTTTCTTCTTTTTTTTTATTCCATATAGATTTAAGTGTTATACGTTATACCTTTTTTTCTTTTTGAGTGGTCCACCCTTTACAAGCTTTGCTTTTTAGTGGGCCACTCCATTATTCCAACATATTTTATATCTTGCATATTATTATCAAATTGGAAATATTATCTTCTGTATCAAGTGTATATTTTTTATATTTGGTTTATTTGAATATTTATGTCATTTATATTGTCTGATGTTATGTTTTATATATTGCTATTATTGCATTGTAAAATTTGTTGGAAAAATGAATAAATAAATGAATGAATGAATGAATGAATGAATTCAGATGCAGTCCGCCGAATGACTTTGTGATATCCTTTCTTCAAATTGTTTTTGCTCACTATTGCGTACATGAAAAATGATCTATTATGATTATACTTCATGAAGGAGGAGACTCTTCTATTTACGATAGGTCGTTTGTCTATGATATATGTGATGACGTTATGATAAACATCGATAATTTCAGTCCCGTTTTTTTGGGGGGCGCACTATGTTTTGCAAACTTCCAATTAATGGGTTGAAATAATAATAAGTTCGTGATATAGGCACAGACATACAAATATCCGTCAACACCTTACAACTAAAAACGAAGGTTATGTGAAAGGAGTAATTTTCTAAGCAGGGGTAATGCTATGATATTAGATGGGGCAAGAATAGAAAGATGACCTTACTATTTTCTTTTTCATTTTGAATTGAAGTATCATAGAATCACATCGCCCAGCCTTCCCTCCTTATACTCTTCTTCTTCCTAATTTGTATCCTCTTTATTCACTACTTGAAAAATCATAGGAAGGGCAGTCACCCCACCCAATCTGTTTCACCCCTGCTTCGAGTTACTTCTGTGTCTCCATCTTATATTTGTATTTATAAATGAACGGGGTAATTAATTCATCAGCATCAGTATTTTGTGGGATATTAACTATTGTATACTTTGGAAACCATGGTTACGCATTATTTATGTCAGAAGAAACAAAGGATTTAATTATACATTGTTCAACCGGTAATGACAGAGTTACTAATTGGTATATATACGTATATTCGAATTTTTAGGTTACACACGTCTTTAATGTCATATAATTAGCTTATTAGAAAAGTATTCCAGCAATTTAAATTGTGTCTTTTTGTTGACTTGAACGTCAACCCTCTACGTCATAATTCTTCGTCCATCAAGCTGTCAACCAGATTTCAAGTGATTCGATACACGTAACGACCATTGTCTCTTTGAATTTAATTTCTCTGAATTTTTTTTTTTTTTGGGGGGGGGGGTTATAAGTGCATTAATTTCTTACAAGTCGTAGTTCAGTTTATTATCTTACAGGTGAAACCAAATACAGATCTACACTTCGTAACAAATATCAATTAACACCTACCAAATTAAAGGTTAACTTTAAACTTATTACAGCGTCACTGCGTTTTTGTTTTTATATTCTATTTCAAATACTCTCTTCATAAATTGTTTGAGTAAAAGTTTATTAGATATTAGGTAAAGGAAAGAAGTATTTATTTTCGTTGAAACACGTCTCATGTAAACTTCTTGACCAACATACCGAAACATATACAAAGCACTTGGCGTTATTTTCCCAAGCAAATATTTACTGGCTCTTACCAATCCATCGCAGGACGGTATCGGCTAATTCGCTCATCGATATTTTTTCTCGTCTTTGCAGGGACATGGGCGGAAATCCCAGGGGGCAGGGGGAGTATCCCCCTACTCAAAATAGTAGGGGGGCATAATATAAAATGTCCCCCCTACTATTTGTGATCTTTTATGATGGTAAGAAATACATCATTTGAAATCGCAATAAAACATGTATTTTCGTCGAAATCACCATAAACTTGGAGTGATAACCTTTTTTTTTGCTTGTAAAATTTTTTTTCGTCGAAATGACCTTACATTTTTGGGGTGATAAATTTTTTTTTCGCTCGTCAAATTTTCCAGCCCCTTGACCCCCTACCTTTTGGGAGAGATTTCCGCCCCTGTGCAGGGGTTTTTCTGTTCAATTATTCTGTTCTCTAAAAATATCGCATTGGATCATATCCCACCTTTAGTTAAGTCATGTGATCTTTCGTATTTTATTAAATCATGTTTCAATCTAAACGAATGTTCAAAGTAAATTTTCATGAATAAGTACATAAAGATGAAATATGCATAAGCTCCTCTCAATATACTGTAGAGGTGATATTTCCTTCTTGTGGATATTTCACAGCACTTCTCATTACGAATTGCATATCACTTTATATTATAATCCTTTCTCTACAAAAAAAAACCCACTAAAGTCCTAATTCCCATGCTTTTTTCACCTTTAAATAGTTTTTGGTGCTCTGACTTGAAAGCTCCCCGTTGCTGAATCAGTGAGAACTGTAAGTTCAAAATAGCCCACACCTTCAGGAACTTATAAATAATTACTTCTTAGATGAAATAAATTTCAAACATTTCATTTCTCTAAGAAATCTGAACCACTTTCTATCATTTCATTGAGTAATGCTTTAGTGTCTCTTTGTCATATCAGTTATCATCACTATTTGAAAGTGAAATATTCAGTTGTGACTGGACTAACTGGCCATGAATAGCAGCATAATATTAGTCAGAATAACTAGAATTTTATTCAATCTACCACATATGATCGCAAAAATTCTATTCTAGACATTAATGTGACCTGAAATCCGAATCCCAGGGGTACGCTTGTGGTCAAAATGACTAGCATTCGAGTCAATATGACCACATTTTGGGCTGAAATAATAGTCATTTCAGATTCATATATATATAATTTATTGCCGGGTGATCCGGCGACCTATCAAATTATTTTCCCTAAAAAAATCTAGTTAATAAAAAATAATCGAAATGATTAGAGAAAGTGTCAGCAGGCTGCAAATAATATGACATTCATATTCTTCGCCAGAAAATCTTTTTCTATTATGCTGACTAAAATAACAATCGAATTTAGCTGACAAAACCGCATCTAGTTGCTGAACAGAGTATGATAAGAACCACCATAGGAGTAGAAGTAGAAATTAGTCATTTCTAAATAGCTTGTTCAAAGAGTGCATTAAAAACGACCAGCATTCGAGTCGAGATGGCTTGCCACGAGAATTAAGTAATGGTGAGTTTTTACACCTCGATGAAGAAAGCTTTCAAGAACGTAGAAAATATATATATTGTCAAGTGTCCTTCATAACAATAATCAACATAGAAGTCTTTGTCGTAAATCGATGAATCAATACAGCAGCTTCGTCCTGGACTCTGAACACACGACATATCTGCACATCACCAAATTTCGACAAAAGCTTCTCAGCTTGTCATTATGATCTGACTTGCATTTTCGATACATTTACTGTGTTCTTGAATACGGCCTCGCTTTTGTCATCAGAACGTAAAACAATGTATGTGGTGGCCAGCTTTATCTGCAATCCGAGGCATATTAAACTTTATTCCCAATTTAATCGCATTTTGACTTGAACAGTTTTAGTCAGTCGAATGTAACTTTGATTCATGTGTTTTTAATGTGTACTGGTTTGTAACAACCTTTTAATTATTCAAATATTACGACAAAAGGCGGCATTGATATGGTGATTATATTGGGATAATGTATGTTTGTTTCCTCAAGCATATTAATTTGAGTGTGGATGAAAATAACTCTACGTCCAAAATTAATTCAACAATATTAGGAAAATGATTTAAAGATTAGACGAGGTTTCAATGTCTGATTACGTGTCTGTTTTTGCGTTTGCTTCGTTATCTTTATTTTGTCAGAGAGAATATTTTTGAAAAGCTGTATAAATTCTAATTTTGGCAGATTCACCCCAATGCATCATACTACCATGGCTTTGATGAAATGTGTGGATGTCAGATGTATGAATAAGTAATAATCTAATTATACGAAAATATGAATAGATATTACATGATGACATGTAAAGATGAATAGATGGGCATACAATATTTTGTTTCTCAAGTTTCTGAGAACTGACTGTTAAGTACTAACATGATTAATGCATAGAGGCCAATTTGTCGAAATCTATGGAGGGTAAGACGATATAAAGGAAAATATGTCCGTCTTATAGTATACAACATTTTAGTTTTAATTATGTGCAAAATTACTTAGACCTATACTTTAGACCCCACTTGTACATGACTGTTAAAGTACTCTTCACAAGCCAAAGGTTAATAATGTTCATTTCGAGAATACAAATTAAGTTTTATCTTTCAACTGTGTTTCAAAGGGCAAAAAAATTACGGTTTTAACCTGTCCAGCAGTCTTCTTGTTTTATAATTCATGTGTATATTGAAACAGAGATAACAATCTTAGAAGTGAGATATGAAATCTCGCATTCATACTTACCATCTCTTGTAACCCTCGTCGACCCCTCCACGATCAGTATTGTCATCAGCGTGACTCCAAAGACTCGAAATATAGCCATGGAAATATTCATATTTCAAGTTCAACCAATTTCAACCCCAAAAAGGTTAACCCTCCAGACTTTCCTCCCGACAAAGTTCCAGAAACACAGCTTCCCCTTTGCCTCCCAAAAGACACTTGCTCCTAACTCGCTGTATACATGAAGATTGCAGTAAATACTGCGACGCGTCGACAATGCCGTTTCAACTTCTGACTGGTATTTCCCCAAATAGTTTCACCTAGTTTATCTCTTCTCCTTTGAATGGTATAATTTGTACTTTGCTGTTACTGGTTAACTGCGAAAGCAGTGACGTCTCCGTACGAGTGTTGAGGTGAGCGAATTATCTTCTTCTGTGGTGCCCTGGCAGAGAGTGGCGCGAAGTCGATGAGGTTTTATTTGTTGAGGTGTATTGATAGCGGAGGACGTCTCTACAGTTTACCAATGTGATCTGGAAGTGGCGGCGGAACAATACGCCGGAACTGAGGCTGGTTCCTTCGACAGTGAGGACTTTCCTCTGTGTAATACCGTGTGTGTGTGGGTGTGTGTGTGTGTGGGCGCGCAAGTGCGGGATCTATTGGTGTTTGCGCGGAAAATGTTCACAGCTGTATCGATTTTTCATTGGTGTAAACTTGCAAAATCATTTTTCCTCATGAATATGCATGCTTCTTGGTTTAATTGTTTTTACGAGATTCCTGTTTTCAAGGCCCATGGTGAGTTTAACTGGATGTGGAACAAAATACACAGGAATACTAAAAAAGGATCCAAGGGGGCAAAGGGGCCTTAACCCACACCCCTCCCCCCCCCCCCTCTCTCTCTCTCTCTCTATCTCTCTCCCTCGATCACCTCTGACTCAATTGTATTGATTTTGTTTTTGCCTTATTTTTACTTTTACAAATTGTATGTATCTTGATGACTTTAGACTTTTTCATATTTCTTTTATTTCAATTGTTTGTTTTCCATTTATTTTTGCAATATGCTCTCTTTCTGGTGGTGATTTTTACTTGCTACTTCTTCAATAAATAGCAAGAGCCTAGTAAGCCTATGTAATTATGTCAAAGTTATAATCTCAAAGAATTTATATTTATGTTGTTATTCTACTCATTGTTAAATTTCCTCTATTTTTTGTCGTAGAAAGAGGCAAAATGACCACATTTGGTCATTATTTGAAAGACAAGTCCACCCCAGAAAAAAGTTGACTTGAATTTAAAAAAGGAGAAAATCTTTTAGAAGAATAGCATTGAAAATTTTATCAAAATCAGATTTAAAATAATTTTTTGACATATAAAAGTTTAGCTTAATGTCAGGGTATGAAACTGATGAGACTAATGACATCAACCACAACTATTTCTTTTGTATTTCATTATTTTTATGTAGAAGATTAATATCTTAATTTTCTCCTCATTGTCATGTTTCATTCATCCCTGAATATGTGAATGACCATTGTTTTGGTGGTTCTGTCAAGTACACTGTTAAAAAAAACGTGATTTTACAGAAAAAAAGAAGATCTTGCAGAAAGCAATAACAGAATAATTCTGTAAATTCATAAAACAGGAATTTTTCTACAATTTAACAGAACAGGTCTGTTTAAAAGGGGAAAAAGGGTGTTTTATTGAAGGGAATTTGTAAGATTCCATACACCAAATACCAATTTCCTGTAAGATTACGCAATTTGGTAAGATTACAGGTGTTCTCGAGACTCTGCTGCAGGAACTTCTTTTATTTTAAGGATAAATTTTCTAACAGTGTAGGTCATTATTGTCAAGTCTGTAAAAATTGAAATAGTGTATGATTCAAATAATTAAAAGAAAGAAATAGTGAATGGGGGATATCATGGACTCTCTCATTTGCATATAATTCAGTTTGATCTATCCTAAGACAACTTTATTTCTTCTACTTCATCTATCGCCACGGTGAACCTCTTCCACATCATCACTCAGTTGTGCATATAAATGTTTTGTGAAAATTCGCGAAACTTTAAAATATCATAACTTTCTTATTTTACATACGGATTTTATGAATTTTTTAGCGATATGCTTGTTTGAATTTTCTATGTTTATTCAAACAAACATTTTTTTCTGGGATGGACATGACCGTTAATTAAAGAAAACCTTGACAACCAAAATATAAAAATATATGGTTAACAACCGACTTGCCTGCGTCATCCGTTTAAATTCAACTGGTCCTTCCCAATACCCTCACGCACACAATCACATGCACACACACACCCTCTCACGCCCACCCACTCAAACGCATTCGCGAAAACATACACACGCGCACACAATACTGGATGCACTTGCACATCCAACATTACCATCTTAACACAAACTGTGTCCAGTCGACATAGCATATACATGCTGTACACAATGACCCCTTATTTCATCCATTGTTTTGTGAAAATCTAAGTTTTTTCTTAAATCGAATTTTAATCCTTCTCTCAATAGTGTTAAAATGTTTCTATGAATAATGGCAATTCGAATACATTTTCCATTTTAATTTCCGATTTATATATATATTAGAAAGATGCATATGGATATTTTTTTTTTCGTCTTGTTCCCTTTATCTAAAAGCAGTTTCATACCAAAATAAAAATGCAATCGTATCGAGAGCAATATACTATTACCTTATATAAATTCTCATTAATATGCCATCGCATTTTCACTTAACGTTTGAATTTGAAATAACCCTTCAGTTATATCTGAAATGAATACAAATTTTGGAAACCAATAAGTTTTAGTTTGGGCAAGATAAAATGCACGTTTTGATATAAACTCTTCATGTCAATAAACATTTTCCATTTCAGTTAATATGATTAGAGTGTAAGAGATATCTATAAAAAAAAAAATGGAAATCTGACTTTGATCGATAATCCCTCCTCGGTTTTAGTGAATATTAATAATTGATTGATACCAATGAATAGATCATTTGATTTTCTATAAAATAATATCCTACATAATATGATTATTGTTCACATGGAGGTGCAGTACCTTGAAATGTGGGGCAAGGTCAAAATTCAAAAGTTGCAAAATGACACGATGTTGAAAGTTACTGTTCTTTTTTCCGTGGTGATGAGTGGGTTTCTCAGCGGTTTCTTTTGTTTTCATGCACCTTTACATCAACGTTTAACACCTCTGCACAAGCAAACACATATCAAAAAAACAAACATGCATGGGTATTTCAAACCACGACTCAAACCATGTTATCTCACAGAACCATCACTACATAAGCCACACCAAAAAATGAAGAAGCAGGGGCTTGATTTGAATAGATTTTAATAGCCATTGACACAGACAAAAGGATTATGGATTATGTTATTCATTGACCCTTCATGATTTTCTGCTCGTTTTGCAGCGTTTCAATTCAGACCTATTCCAACACTTTGAATCCTACTCTTTTCGTGATGGCATGATCATAACAAGTATGGTATCATTTTGAAGAGAATTAAATAATCTTTTTGAATGATATCAGATATGCGTTGTGTAAAATTGGGAGTTGAGAGAAATTAATGGCCAAACTCAGATTTCCAAACTTTTTTTGAGGGGTATATTTAGATTGTTTGTATATTTTCACAGTGATCTATTGCTCTGCGACGTAGGGAGGAATTAAGAATAATATATAATATTCCGCATTTTATATAGCGCTTAACACATCGGAACGACGTCTCTAAGCGCTTTACAGATATATTATTACCCCGGTCATCGGATCCTTGCATGCCCGCATACAATGTATGCACATTCTCCACTCCCTGGGGAGCATTCCAACAAGAGTTCCAAGACTCGCTTGCTAGGCATACTACATAGGCTTTCGCATCCTACCGGGTACCCATTTAACACCTGGGTGGAGAGTGGCAAATTGTGGATTGACGCCTTGCAAAAGGACGGCTAGGCCATGGTGGGATTCGAACACACGACCCTCTGATTACAAGGCGAGAGTCAGAACTGCTACACCACAGCGCTTCCAAGAACAGAGTAAATGCATGGTCAAATGCCCTTCATGACAAAGAACAAATAAGAAGTCTTTGTCGAAAATTAGTGAATAAAAACAACAGTTTACTTAGTCCGGGTTATAATTGAGCAAGGTGCCACACGGAAAAGGAGAAATTTTCATATAGTGCTTCTAGACCAGTTTTTTACGCTGGATATGAATATATGAGGTAACCAGGCTGTATCCTGAAAATTAACCCGTGAGGGCGCTTTTTTCAAAATGGCCGCCAAATTTTCAGAACATTTGAATTTTCGTACATAGATTTTGACATAAATGTTCCATTGCCACAAAATTATTGTCATATGAAAAACAAATAAATTTCCTACAATTTGGTACTATTTATAGGGGATAAGTAGGTCATTTGGCTGAGATTTTAAGTAGAAAACTGCATTTTTGTCATTTTTTCCCAAAAATTGAAAATTTTGCAAATACATGATTTTACATAATTCTGAGAAAAATAAACCAATTACCTTGAAATGTTCCAGAAAACTTTATTGATATACTATTATCATCTGGATGAAATTCCAACTCTGTATCATTCTTCTTAGCAAATTCATAAGGTGTCAAACTTGAATACTTCAATTTCAGAAATGTCGCTTTTTGTATGCATTTCCATAGACTAATACGTATAACATGTACATGTATAATATGTATAATGTATAGTTTGACAAAAATTTAAATGCAATTATCTCCACTTTTTAACCACTTGGAGAGTTAAGAGGAGGCTTTTCTCTATCAGCTACATACAACAAAATGTTGGCACATCAAGGCCTGACCCTCTCATGGGGTGGGGGTGTCGAAGTCACCCCCTCCCCTTTCCCTTGGCTATATTATGTTGTTGTATATTGCCTATTTTGTTGGAAAAAATCAGTTTTTTGGAGCACCCATTGAAGCAAAAACAGGCATTTCTACTATACAGTTCAGCCACTTTGATTGCTTTGAAACCACTTGGAGAGGAAAGAGTATATAGGCTTTGTTCTACCAGCTACATCCAAAGAAGTGGCACATTGAAGCCTACCCCTCTCGGGGGGGGGGGGCTTTTGCTTAATATTGCCAATTTATTTGAAAATTCACAATTTTGGACCCAACATTGAGGCCAAAAATCGTTTGTGCTTTGTTGTACACCCCATTTTATTGATTTGAAACCACTTAGAGAGGAAAGAGTAGAGTTTGTTCTACCAGCTACATATAAATAAGCGCTGGCACATCAAACCCTAGTCCTCTCAGGGGCTGTCTAAGTCACCCCCCCCCCTCTATATCATTTATATTGCCGATTTATTGGATATTTCACCATTTTGGATCACCCATTGAGGCAAAAGCGCGTTCCTACTGTATAGTACAGCCAATTTTATTTTCTTGCAATGACTTGAAGAAGAAAGAGTAGACTTTGCTCTATCAGCTACATATCAAGAAGTGTTGGCAAATCGAAGCCTATCCTCTTTAGAATGTTCAGGGGGCTGTAGAATTTACCCCACCAATTTTCGGTAATTGACTATCTATTGGACAGTCACAATTTGCATCACCCATTAAGGCAAAGCGCGTTTCTACTATGTAGTACAGCAAATTTCTTTTCTAGCAATGACTTGGAGAGGAAAGAGTAGGCTTTGCTCTATCAGCTACATATAAAGAAGTGTTGGCAAATCGAAGCCTATCTCCTTCAGGCGGCTGTAGAAGTTACCCCACTAATTTGGCTATTTGTTGAAAAGTCACCATTTTGGAGCCCCCATTGAAGCAAAAAGGCGTCTCTGATATATAGTTCTGCCACTTTTATTGCCTTGAAACCGCTTAGAGAGGAAAGAATAGGCTTTGCTCTATCAGCTACATAATTTTGTGCTGGCAAATAAAAGCCTATCCCCTTCTGGGGGCTGTCAAAATCACCCCCTCACCCCTTTGCGTTATTGCCTATTTATTGGAAATTCACCCTTTTTGAGCCCCCATTTAGGTAAAAAGGCATCTCTGATATATAGTTCTGCCACTTTTACTGCCTTGAAACCAATTAAGAAGGAAAGAATTTGCTTTGCTCAATAAGAAGTGCTGCCACATTGAAGCTTACCCATCTGGGCGGCTGTCAGATCACCCCACCCCTCTTGCATTATTGCCTAATTATTTGAAAATTCACAATTTTTGAGCCCCTATCTAGGCGATATGCACTTCTGCTGTATAAAACACCAAATTTCATTTTCTTGAAACCACTTGGAGAGGAAAGAGTAGGTTCCCCTCTTTCAGCTATATATAACGAATTGCTGTCATATCGAAGCCTGACCCACTTCAGGGGGCTATAGATGTTACCCCACCTTTTTTACGATTTTTGCCAATTCATTGGAAAACTCGCCATTTTGGAGCCCCCATTAGGCAAAAAAGTGTTTCTGGTATATAGTAGAGCCACTTCTTTATATTATGTAGCTGTTAGAGGAAAGCCTACTCTTTCCTCTCCAAGTAGTTTCAAGGCGGAATAGTGGTAGAACTATATATCAGAACCGCCTTTTTGCCTCAATGGGGGCTCCAAAATGGTGAATTTTCCAATAAATAAGCAATAATGAAAAAAAGGTGGGGTGATTTCAACAGCCCTCTGATGGGGATAGGCTTTTATTTGCGAGCATGTCATTATATGTAGCTGTTAAAGCAAAGCCTTTTTTTCTCTCTAGGAGTTTTCAAGGGTGAAAAAAGGCAGAAACATAATCAGAAATGACTTTCTGCCTCAATGAGGGCTCCAAAGTGGTGATTTTTTCAATAAATAGGCAATAATGCAAAAGGGATGGGTGATTTCGACAGCCTCCTGGATGGGGTAGGCTTTTATTTGCCAGCACTTCTTTATATGTGGCTGATAAAGCAAAACCTATTCTTTCCTCCCTAAGTGGTTTCAAGGCAGTAAAAGTGGCAGAACTGTATATCAAAAACGCCTTTTTGCCTCAATGGGGGCTCCAAAATGGTGAATTTCAAGGGGGGGGGGGTAATTTCGACAGTCCCCTGAAGGGAGTAGGCTTTTATTTGCCAGCACATCTTTATATTTAGCTGATAAAGCAAAACCTATTCTTTACTCCCTAAGTGGTTTCAAGGCAGTAAAAGTGGCAGAACTATATCAGAAACGCCTTTTTGCCTAAATGGGGGCTCCAAAATGGTGAATTTTCTAATAAATAGGCAATAATGCAAAAGGGATGGGGTGATTTCAACAGCCTCCCGGAGGGGGTAGGCTTTTATTTGCCAGCACTTCTTTATATGTGGCTGATAAAGCAAAACCTATTCTTTCCTCCCTAAGTGGTTTCAAGGCAGTAAAAGTGGTAAAACTATATCAGAAACGCCTTTTTGCCTAAATGGGGGCTCCAAAATGGTGAATTTTTCAATAAATATGCTATAATGCAAAAGGGATGGGGTGATTTGAACAGCATCCCGGAGGGGTAGGCTTTTCTTTGCCAGCACTTGTTTATATGCAGCTGATAGAGCAAAGCCTACTCTTTCCTCTCCAAGTCATTGCAAGAAAATGAAATTGGCTTTATAGTAGAAACGCCCTTTTGCCTCAATGGGTGATTCAAAATGGTGTAATTTCCAATAAATAGGCAATACACATGATATAGAGGGGGAGGGGTTGACTTAGACAGCCCCTGAGAGGGATAGGTTTCGATGTGCCAGCGCTTCTTAATAATACGTAGCTGATAGAGCAAAGCCTACGCTTTTCTCTCCAAGTAATTGCAATAAAATAAAACTGGCTGTTTGATATAGAAACGCCCTTATGCCTCAATGGGTGATTCAAAATGGTGAAATTTCCAATAAATAGGCAATATACATGATATAGAGGAGGGGGTGACTTAGACAGCCCCTGAGAGGGCTAGGGTTCGATGTGCTAGCGCTTAATTATGTAGCTGGTAGAACGAACTCTACCCTCTCAAATCAATAAAATACTATAAAGCACAAACGCTTTTTGCCTCAATGTTGGGTCCAAAATAAATTGGCAATAAGCAAAAGGGGAGGGGTGACTTTCCCAGCCCCCCCCCCCCCCCGAGAGGGGTTGGCTTCGATGTACGTGCCACTTCTTTTGATGTAGCTGGTAGAACAAAGCTTACTCTTTTCCTCTCCAAGTGGTTTCAAAGTAATTAAAGTGGCTGTACTGTATAGCAGAAATGCCTTTTGCCTCAATGGGTGCTTAAAAAAATAGTGATTTTCCAATAAATAGGCAATATACAACAACATGATATAGCCAAAGGGGGTTGGGGGGGGGGGGCTTCAACACCCCCACCCCATGAAAGTGTTAGGCCTCGATGTGCCAACATTTTGTTTTATGTAGCTGATAGAGAAAAGCCTACTCTTAACTCTCCAAGTGGTTAAAAAGCGGAGACAATTGCATTTAAATTTTAAGCTATACATTATACATATTATACATGTACATGTTATACGTATTAGTCTATGGAAATGCATGCACAAAGCGACATTTCTGAAATTGAAGTATTCAAGTTTGATACCTTATAAATTTGCTAAGAAGAAGGATACAGAATTGAAATTTCATCCAGATGATAATAGTATATCAATAAAGTTTTCTGGAACATTTCAAGGTAATTGATTTATTTTTCTTAGAATTATGTAAAATCATGTATTTGCAAAATTTTCAATTTTTGGGAAAAAATGACAAAAAATGCAGTTTTCTACTTAAAATCTCAGCCAAATGACCTACTTATCCCCTATAAATAGTACCAAATTGTAGGGAATTTATTTGTCTTTCACATGACACTAATTTTGTGGCAATGGAATATTTATGTCAAAATCTATGTACGAAAATTAAAATGTTCTGAAAATTTGGCGGCCATTTTGAAAAAAGCGCCCTCACGGGTTAATTTTCAGGATACAGCCTGGTTACCTCATATATTCATATTCAGCGTAAAAAACTGGTCTAGGAGCACTATATGAAAATTTCTCCTTTTCCGTGTGGCACCTTGCTCAATTATAACCCGGACTAACTAGTCATTAATTCTAGACAAACGACCTTCATGTATTTGCAAGTTTTCGTCAGCTTACGACGAAACTGCTGTTCCGGTCACCAATCTTCAGTCGAGATTTCTCAGTTGTCCTTTGTCATGTTTGTCACTTGATGGGAAGTTTACATGACGTTTATTCTGTTTTTTAAAGCTTCTGTATGTCGCCGAGCGAAAACGCCGTTATGTAATTTGTATAAAAAAATGTCGATTTGAATAAATAGAGAAAAAAATCTAACAAGAATATCGCTGAAAATCTTATCAAAATCGGATGAAAAGTATTTTTTTTTAAATGTGATGATTACGTTATGTTTTCGCCAATTTTTCGCCAATTTTGTCCATTTCTGGAGCGGATGAAAACTGATCAGTGGAGCCAACCCGCGAAATTTGTGGTCGTCCGCTGTGTCCTTTATGAATACGTTTTGTTACCGTCGGCCAGTGGGACCAGGCCTTTACTGAAAACATGAACCTACTACAACAAAGGAATGATAATTATTGAATTATACATGTATGTATTATCTATATGGAACATTACGTGCATGATCAATAATGCATTTACATCCGATATTTATAATCGCGACAACGCTATTTATGACGTAAACAGTACGTATTGTTCATCAAGTCTGCTTGAATTTGAGATCTGCGTGTGCTAAAATCAGCACCAACCGTCTTGTTAAGGAAAATGAAACCGTCAAAACAAGAATAATCAAAGAAACAGATCAACGAAAATTTGAGAAAAAATGAATAAGTAATAAGAAAGTTATAAGCATTTAATGTAGATCCTCACATCGGCAATGTGACAATTATTTGAACAACTTTCCCATTACTTTTGTATATATTTCACTTATACTGCCTCTTTTATCACATCTATCAGTAGATCATGTATTCTTTCTATAGGAGGGCATGTAATACAGATTTTCAAAGAATACATTATGGATAATGAAAGAGCAAAAAGAGACATTTTTGGGGTATTTCATAGTCCATCAAAGGGAAAGTTGATCACATGTGACATCACACATCTTTGTCGCATTGCCAATAGGAGGATCTCCATAGCATTAGTGATTGTAATATTATAATAATAATATATAATAATAATAGCGGTATATTTACCCAGGGTAGCCGCTTCAGTTCCGCTGCAAATGCTCATAAGTTTTTTTTTTTTTTTTTCTCAAACTTTCTTTGATCTTATTCTTTGATTTTTCTGTTTCCACACAGGCTAACTTCTTCCAAGGGTTTCATTCCCCTTTAAGGGTAAAATTTTTTTTTATAATTTGATTGCCAGTATTTATGTGCCGGTATACTTACTTACTGAAATTGGAAATGTTGTTTTCAACTGTTGGATTATAAGATAAGATTGCAGACGGTATTCTAATAAATAAACATTTGTAAGGGATAAGGAATAGATAGAACGAGAATAATTGTTTATAAAAGTTATTCGCCGAAAATTTATATCATGTTTAAAATCCCGTACGTTTCTATTACATTTTATTTTGTACTACTATTAAATATTATGCATAATCTGCAACAGATTAGTAAGGTCTAGATTGGAATTGAAAGCTTTAAAATCTGGAACACATTGAAATTGCATGTGGATTGTTTATCATCATTTAGATTATTGCGTTCCGGTTAACTGCATACATTCTAAGCGGGGTCTTCTTATTTAAAACAAAGGCTTAAATGTATCCGATTGTTCGAAATTTCGACGAAATTGCAAGATGTTCTGAAGGATTATTAAATTTCTTTTGAATAGATGAGTACAGCGTGGAGATGCATTCAAGTCTTTAGTCTTTAAATACCAACAATGTATTCTAGTACACAAAATGTGGAATGATTCTGCACCAAAATACTTGAAACCACAACGGTACCTAAGGGGGCAGGGGGCAGACTGCCCCCCCTGAGGAGTCACAACTCATGCAGGGGACGTATTCCTGCCCCCCCCCCTGACGAGTCACAACTGATACAGGGGACGTGCCCCCCCCCCCTTTGAGAAGCCAAATTAATAATTTGTAATGTAAAAATGCAATAAAAACAGACGTGTACCCCCTCTTTTGAACCTGAAGACCTTTTTTTTTATTTTTTTATTTTTTTTTCTTTTCTTTTGCTTGTCAAATTTTTTTGTGGTAAGAAATCCTTTATTAGTGGTTGAAGACCTTTTTTTTTTTTTGCTTGTCACATTTTTTCGCGGACGAAATATCCTCCGAAAAATTTGCCCCCCTCCTGGAAAATCCTAGGTACGCCAGTGTTTATAATAATAGACATTCCGCCCCAAATCATTTACAATTACCATACCCTAAATCTGAATAAAAAAAAGATCATTCTCATTCACTGCAAATTCTTTATTCAATAAATTACCGTTGTCCGTAAATAACTTCAAAAACTTTGCAAAACTTTCATTAACATGCTTTAACTTTACAACCGTGCCCATGCAGTTTAGGACTGGGTAGTATGCCACGTGCTGCCGCAGTTAATTACGGTTTATGTTTATATCTGTGTTTTGTTTACATTTTCAGTTTTGGTTTATGTTATCTTATCTATTTCATCATATTTATTTTCTGTTATTTATTCATTTACCATGTATATGTTCTGCTATTTGTTTTATCATGTTATGTTCTTTTTTATTCGCGGAGGGCTCCGTTTTAAAACCGTTTAACTAAACCGGGCTACCTTCCTTTGTTTTTATCGATTTTGTTAAATAAAACATGAATAAATAAATAAATATATAATTAAAAGAAGTAATAAATAGGTACATATAAGGTGATACTTTTCTACTCAACTTCACCATGACATGCCTTGATATGATTTCTTTAGGATGAACTTGGGCGTAGAAAATCGAAGACATTGTAATGATATTCAGTAAATGATATAAACTGATAGTTATCTTTATCATGTTCATTATTATCATTACTGTGTATTATGCAACATAATGAATTCATTAAAAAAAAAATTTCCTTGCTCGCTTTATTCGGCCGCA
The DNA here is from genome assembly GCF_037042905.1 of Lytechinus pictus. Taxonomy (NCBI): domain Eukaryota; kingdom Metazoa; phylum Echinodermata; class Echinoidea; order Temnopleuroida; family Toxopneustidae; genus Lytechinus; species Lytechinus pictus. The sequence goes on from NC_087255.1 coordinate 10,358,954, forward strand.
ATATTATTTTGTGAACAAGTAGTAGGATGTGTGTAAACACACACACACCCTCACCCACACACCCACTCACACACCTAGACGTGTGATTTGGGCTTATGAGAGCACTTAAATTCCCCTCAAAAAAAGCTTCACGACCAAGAATGAAAAGAAAAAAAGGTCGAAAAGGAAATGGAAGAACGCATAAGCGGTATGATGTAAAATGTTCCCCATATTTTATATCACAATCTACAACGAAACTTCATTTTCATTTTTATTTCAAAAAGTCAATGTTGATCTATCGCAACTTTTAAGAATTTGTTTCCAATCTGCAATTGTTCGTACGGTGCAAATCTTCGGATGATCTGCTGTCCCAGTCCACCAACTTTCGACAAAAGCCTCTCAGCTCTCCATTGTGAGTTTAATTGCATTTTCAAAGGAATCGATGCGTTGTAGGGTGCGTCTCCGTAGTAAATCCGTAGTAAATGCAAAACCCCTCTATTAATCTGAGTGATATACCAAACGCAACTGGGAATTTAAATTTAATCGTGATTAGCATAATATAAATCTGTGTGCGACACCCCTTCGAATGTGACAATATCAAGGCAAATATTAAGAGTTTATTGCTCCTTTGTTGACGGAGGTAAAAAAGAAAGGTACTTTGACTAATCAACCTACACATGGTGCCATTATTTTCCTTATTTTGTATATTTTCAATCCCATCATCCCCTAAAATTATAAACCATACATCAATCCATAGCCTATAAATTCAAAGTTATAATAAATTTTCAAACGTTGAAATGCTAATGTAATTAATAAGGATTTGAACATTAACGATCATTGCATCTTCTGCACATTTTGTCGATTCCAAGTGCGGCTAATAGTATCATCTAGAGTCTTTCAATTTTACGGTTGGAATTTTAAGATTATGGTAAATAAGAATATAGATCAATCATCGGGATGTGAAAGGGATCATTAGGTGATAACGTTCCATATGACAATTTCAATTATTATTTATATTTGCTATATATATATGTTTGCTTTATATGTTTGTCATTTTGCCTCCGACGAAGATTCTGCTAGGATCGAAAGCTTAGGCCCCTTTTGACTTTCCTTGTGCCATTTGCTATACACACTAAGAAATTTTTGAACCAAAAGTGAAACACCTGTACCAACCTTTTTGGGATGTTATCTACCAGCCTAAATGGAAAAAGGTGCAAAACTGCACCATTTTATCATTATTTGCACCCAGAAATGCTAGTTTACATCCTAAAAGGTGTTAATCTGAACCTTTTAAGGTGCACAATACTTGACATTAAAAAGGTTAAAATTTGAACCCTTAATACACGAATCATTTCTACACCGTATAGGGTGCTTAATATTCATGTAGCTAATCGCACCCTTATAGGTGCACAAATGAGCAAAATTGCACTCATTTAGCACCCCTCGGGCTGCTGCTATCGTACCAACCCCTAGTGTTCAAATTTGAACCCATATTTCTTAGTGTGTATAATATATTCATCCTTCAATTTGTATAACCTGTATCTTTTTCATTTTTTTCATCGTAACTGTTTTTATTGCTGATATTATCATATTTTATTCATATAATCTTAATTGTATTATTACTATTCATCATAACTAATAATTGTCACCATGGTTGTATGCTACAATCATCCCGTTCTTTATTGATAATATTGTTATCATCATCATGGCCGTATGCAGAAATGATTTCCTGCATGGGGGCAGGATGCATACAAATTTTCGAAGACATTCGAAAGGAGGGAGTGAAGCGACGGAGCTTGTCATTGGAGTGCTTTTGCATTCTCTAAGGTAAGTTGAAGGATTTTGTCCATCATTTTGGCGAATTTTAAGAAAATTTCAGTTAAAAAATGTACGTTTTCACAATTTTGGGGAGGGGGCAACTGTCCCCTGCCCCTACCCATGCGGCGTCCGGCCATGATCATTATTATCGTAATTGTCTGCCAAGAAGCTACCATAAGCATAAGGGGAATTGACGTAAGGGAGAACAATAACGCAAGAAACTTTCAGGGAGGGCTTTGAACAATCAGGGGGAACCTTAAAATCCTTTAACATTTCATGTATTTATGTATATGTATATATATATGTATATTGAGTAAATATATGTATGTATATGTATGTATGTATATATGTCACCTGCATGCTTATCACTCCATTTTATTATTCATGCCATGATGCATTTACTATTTATAAGTAGACATAAGTTGCTTTTCTTTTTTGACGAAATACTATTTTGTTTTTGTTTATCTGTTTATATTCCTTGAATTGTATATTTGTTTTGTATCATTTTGTACTTCTTGTTTTGAACAAAATATTGGCGAATGCCAGTGACGTTCTAATAAATTCAATTCATGTAACGTAATTATCATCACTATCATTTTACTTACTTTCTCACTTTCTGTTATCATTATTTCTACCAATTCCACCATCTCTAATAAGCCCTATTATTGTTATCATTATCATTATTTTCCCTATAACCAATATTATCGCAATCACTGTTACCCCCGTAATCACCGCCATCGTCATAATCATCGTAATCATATGTTCATATTGTCAGCGTGATAATGGCAATTATGATAATGAAAGATTTAAATCCGTAAATAGAGATGACAAATACTTTCATTTTCTAATATTTTTCTTTCGATAGGGATATAATTGTTATCGATAACAGGTTTTATTCCTTTTTTATCCTCTATATAGTTTTGAATTATTCATAAAGAATACTAGTTTTCCTGAAATTATTTGCAAACATCAATTTAGATTATAGATATAAATCTCAAATTGATTGAATTGTGCATTTGGTTTGTTTTGGTAGGCGAGATAAACCCTGTATTACTAAAACTACAAACAGATTCACGACAATCCAGTTCTTCAACTCATCAATATTTTCTGGTTTGCAGTCCTTTTCAGGACTACATTCAAGAAAGATTACTCTACTCTCAAAATTCTACTTTCTCGCCTATCCATTTATTTTCTTCTTCTATCCACTGTTTCTATAACACTCCACATGGTGTACCGTAAAACACGTCAGCGAATCCAGTTCTTGATGGCTCGTTTACATTTCCAAAGAGCATCGTACGAGAGAATCGATTAGTCTACGATTTAAGATCATAGGCATCGTAGATGGCCACGAGGTACAAGTTTTCAGTATTTCGGACATCGTACGAGTTCATGTATATAAGGCATCGTGGAGGACTAAAGAAAGAGCCATACAGAGGCCGTACGTAGATCATAAAGATATATTACGATGCCCCTGCCTTGATCTTAGGATGTCCGCTCAATATACCATGCCCTTACGCTGCTCGTACGATGCACGTATATTGATCGATGCCCCTATATACGATCCTATTATTCTGAAAATTGCATATCTTCTGGCTTAACGAAATCGTAGACCCTACTATGTTATAGCTTAATGTATATACAATGAACAAATTTCGATATTGAGTTACAATATAAAAACAAAATAATTAATAATGCCTCTTTAGTTTTTGACATCTTAGAAATGTTTCAACTGAAACATGTGATGAAAATTTGAAACTGTTAGTTCCGTTTTCAAATTAATCTCACGAGGAATATTAATTCAATACCTTTCTACTCGATCGCTACATTATTACCTTTTTGTCTTAAGTTGCCTCTCCATCCCCCTTTTCAGTCTTCTAATGTTAATATCGGATAAATAACTTTGATTTATCTTACTTTGCCCTGAACAGCATAATCTCAGATTTTCTTGATTCTCTACCCACGTGATAAGTCTTCCTAAAGTGATTTGTCTCAATATAACTTCGAATGAAATGGCCCGTCGATATTTCCGCAAGTTTCCCTTTCTTTCTATACGTTTATTTACTTTTTGTACACCTCATCATTTTCTTCATTTAGTCTTTGCTCAGCTTCCCTTAAATGGACACTGTCCTCACTGGAGACATGCAGGGGGTTACATGAGCTACTTTTGTCTTAGTTTGTAAATAATGCATTTTGATCATTATACTATAATGTGAATTCAGAATAATTACGACTATCCCTTATTTTTAAATGGTGGAATGTTTTGAGGATGGGTATGATCTCTTTCCTTATCAGTATATTTGGTATTTCTGAAGAGTAAAACGAATGATATTATAAAGAGTAAATCGGATAAATATGTTATGATTTTAGTTATAATACTACAAAAACAAGAAGGTTGCATTGTGGGTAAAGAACTGGAGAAAGTTTGAGTAGCTGGTTGTGTCCCGTTTCCTTTAAAACTGCACTTTTCTATTTGTAACCCCGTCCCCGTTTTTTCAATCTCTCTCTCTCCCTTCCTATCTCTCTTTCTCTACCTGGTATAAGGGGTTATAACATTGAATTACTTATATGTTTTTAATTTGTATTGTTTGCAAATGTTTGGCAATGTCGCTATTAGCTTAATCTCCTTCTCGTTCACACCTCGACTAGACCCATTAATGGAATGGGTTCATTCGATTAAAATGGTCGGGGCAAATATTAATCACATCATTCATTTTCAAGAATTTTACCAGCCAAATCGTGCACCGCTCATCATGTGAAAAATTACCGAGAAGTCACGTCATCGCACTTGAGCATTTCCAGGCCATGACTTTCTATTTGAACGAGTTGCAATTGGTATAAATTAACTTCATGTCGTTAAACATGGAGTAATTTTCTTTGCATATTGCAAACACTTGTTCCTGTGCCGATTTTTTTCCAAAAAGGATATGATGCCGATTTAAATTCATATCTACTATTAACATTTTTAGGACATTAACAATGAAAACGGATTTGAATACCGGGCTTTATTAGACCGTGGCTAATTCTTTGTTGAAGGATTTTGCCAAAAAAATTGTTAATGAACGATGAATGGGAAAGGACACATACTAATTCACCAAAATAAGGTCATATATGGACACGAGTTTCGACCATATATGATCTGATTAGCTTTATCATATATAATTTCTAGTATAGATGAAAAAGGTATAGGTTCTTGTCATGACATTGTGCGGTTTATGTAACTTACTTTCTTAATTCCAACTGCGTGGTTATAAAATAAATTCCATTGTCGAATTAATGTGGCTTAAACTTATCGATCATAGCAAAAAAATCAATAAGGCCAGAAAGAATTATTTGGGACACACTCCCACCCACCTACGCACACCCACCCCCTACACGCACACATGCACACACACACACACACACAAGCCCTTATATTATACGTATTGCTTCATATCACTGGCGTTGCGAGGACATGTATTGTATACCGTGCCGCATGTCCTATATCTACCGACACCCATATGCACACACCCACCCTCACGCACACACACACACACACCATGACCCAACACACACATATGTATGGTTAAAGTTCGCACTCTAAATGCAATAACGGCAGCACACAAAGGGAAAGGGGGAGGTGCAGAAAAACACCTTTTGTTACCTATCGCACCCTGGAAGGTTCTACTTTTTACCCTTTTGGTGCTCATTTAAGTGTGTTCAAACGACGCAAATTTGCACCTTTCCCAAAGGGTACGACTCTGTGTCCAAGAAGGGTTGGGTATACGGCAAACTGCAATAATACATGTAAAAAAGGCGTCTTGGGGCAGTTGTTTCTTAAAAGGAACAACCAGCGTCGCATTTGAAGGGTGCAAAATTTCACCTTTTTTTCCAAGTGTGAACATGGTTGAATGGTGAAATCAACAATAGCCCGTCAATACACTGTTAAAAATAATTTAAACAAGTGTTTAAAATCTTAAACAGCAAAGTTTAAATTATTTTAAAAATGTACAGATCAAGGAGCAGGTATATATTTTTAAGTGCTGTTTAATGTAATTTCATTATTATTATTATTAGTTATTTATTTATTGTAATGCGCTTTTATCATATTTTTGGTAAAGCGCTATATAAGTACCTGTAATGTATGCATGTTTGTATGTAAGTATGTATTATTTCTTTTTGCAATCACTATTTTTTTTTTCAGAATACGCTTGACAATTCCTCCTGAAAAAATTGATACCTCTAATGATCTTTGCCCACGCTCTACCAAAAAAAAAACAGTTTGACCATGATATTATAGCTCTAACTTGTTTTGCCCAAGCTTCCTTTAGAAATCATCCATTATTAAAGAGAACTTCAATAAGTGTAAGCACCTTCCGTGACTGTGTATTTCAATCAATCTAATATCCGTTATAAAGGATTATAATATATTGCGGAAAAGTCGTCGGCATAGCCTTGGGCAAGCTGGTATGTGATGGGGGTGATGATAAGTTTGATGACGTAGAAATCTTCGCAGGAATACTCAGTGGGAGAGTAAATGAAGTAACTTTTCAGCCTTTTTTATTGTGTTTTTTACGTTTTAAACTCTTTCGTTCATACATTTTCTCTCAATTCCTTTATTTTGTGGATATTTTTTAATGAGGGGGCTCGTTTTGTTCCCGTTCCCCTTTTGTGGCGCCGACAGAGGATTAGCTTCCTTCTTCCTGACATCGCCACCGCCACTCAATCTCACCAAGCAATTTGAATTGACCAACGGTTTCACGACCGTCTGCAAATACACGCTTGCCATTGTTTATCCAACAAACACGCTTCGTTTTCCGCTCGCCTCGGATAAATGACACAAATCGCATTCTGTCTGTGGTGTCCAATACGCGAGATCGAAAAAAGAAAATCAGATTAATGCAGATTTATCGTCATTGGTCCTTAGCCAGAACTTAGCTTTGGTGAGGTTTTCTCAGAAGAACTACCAGAAGGGGGGCGTCGTCATGATTCTAAGAAAGTGCTGTTAAATTCGAATGTTTATATTGCAGACAGGTTCTGCTTGACGCATTTAATGAGAGAACGATTGATGACGATCATCACGTGACTTTGGTTGGCAATGAGACGCCTTTATTGGATGAACGCCTGAAATGATTGGCATAGAACATGTAGAACGAGCAGTCATCATGGTCATTGGGGTCGAGCCGTCGGCACCCCTACCCACTCTTTCCACCTGAAGACAAAAGGAAATGAAGGTTCCTGCATAAGTATTAAAACATAAAAGACGTATGTCCCCTCAAAGAAAATGACTTAAATACACTTAACCGACTCCGTATAATGTAGAATCGATCTGTCGAGTTATGCAAAAGTAAATAAAGTTAACAACAATTTCATAAATCACAAGTCCTTTTCGATATTCTTTTGGTTAGGTTATTCTTTTTTGGTGAATATTTAAATGCCGTGGTTCTTTATTTTTGTTGTTTTGGGGGATTTCGTGGTTTTTTTTTTCTTTTCTTCATTACTTTTCTGACACTTATCTTGTTTTGCGCTGGTAGGGATAGCGCATAATTACTGGTTTAGTTCTCTATTTCGGAGAGAAAAATAAGACATTTTAGTCCTCGTTAAATTTAGAATCCTCAAATCTGTCTATATTATGAAAGAATGAAATAGATTTCCGTAACAAAGGTGATGTAAATCAAATAAAGAAAACAGGTAATTTAAAAACCATGACTGAGTGAGTACACCTCGATAAGATGTATACGTCCCAAGAAAATACCTCGACTCACTCTTGGTAATTATGATACAACGATGTCTAGTTTGTGAAGTGTTTAACAAGACAACTTTTGATTTAATGTGCTCACTCATGTATATATATTTTTCCCTTAGAAAGTTTGAACTGACTGTTGTTTTTGTTTTTCTTTTCTGATACGTTGGACAAACTGACTGAGTAAAATTGTATTCATGAAATCGCTTTTTTCTGAGGCTGATATGGCGCCTGAAACCAGTTCCAATGCATTTGCTCCTGCCGAAACTGCACACATTCAAACCAAACACACCTTCCAAAAAAGCCTTCAAACCTCACCCCGCCCTTAATCTTAAACCTCACATCGTTCTCATCCCTTAACCTCACAGTATACAGTGCGTCTCATAGAAAAACGAAACCGAAATTTCTCGATGAATAAAGAAAAAACAATAGAAAAACTACATGTCATTGTAAAGCTTAGAATATCCTTCTTCACTGGGTATACTTAAGATGATTCTCTATTTACGCATGGGTGAGTAAAAACAATTAGAGGAAAAAATACTAAAAAGTCACTTGTCGTTTGTAACTGAATTTCAAAAAGAAAATCACATTTCTAAAAGGTTCAATATCTGCTCTTTAATTTGATACCTCTATTATGGAAAATATACCACGTAAAACAGGAGATTCTAAAGCCTTCTTTACAATGACAGGTCATTTGTCAATTTTATTTGTGATTGAGTTATGATGAATCATCGATAATTCTCAGTTTCGATTTTTTTTTTTAAGACGCATTGTATATCTTCAGAGAAATAACCAAAAGAGCAGAGCAAATGTTTTTTTTCTGTTTGTTTGTTTTATTTTTTATTTCACCATGCAAAAAAAATATTCACTTATTCAATTGTTGCGTTACCGCTTTGGTTAAGGGTTTTCACCTCTTTGTATTTCACTGCAAAATTGTTTCCATTATCAAGGGGGATGTAAGATTCATACATTTCTGGCAATGTTGACGTAGTCATCAATGCTGCAGTCGCACCGCCAGTGAAACCAACTCGAGAACGACGAAAGCTATTGCATTATTACCAATTACAAACCATTGATCGATATAGAGTCACATTCATTGGTGTGACGGCAACATAAGACTAAACGCTGGAGAGGAAATGAATTCCACCACTAAACGGATTTTTTTTTTCGGTTTTAACTTTTTCTTTCCAATTCGTTTTCTGCGTAGGAAACTAAAAGCATGCAAAATATTCCTCATGCATATCTTATTTTCTAATCTATCAAAATATGAATCATTTAAATGCCTTGTGTCGGCATTGCGCGTGTGTAAACACGCACTATTGATTTAATTTTCTTTTCCCCTTGCACTCTAATGATGATTTTTTTTTTTTTTTACTTTTTCAATTTAATTTTCCGGAAAAAGGCACAGGAAGTCCACACGTTTATGACAATTATCATGATTGTGTATACATTATTAATAATTGTGCAAACTCTATACAACAAAGTAAGATGAGTTAATCTGTAGAGTACCGGGGCGGTATGCTCTGATCCATATGATCTTTCTTTCTTTTCATCTTGAAAAAGAATTGGTATTCTGAAATCACTTTTTCAGATAAAATCCTAATTCAATCTGAGATAAAAATGGATCTCAGAATAACACCCCGATGTGTATAGTTTTTTTACAACTTTAATCAAGCACATGATATACTGAAAACCCTGACAAAATCAAGAAAAACAATATTTATTGACAGGAGTAAGAAAGTGGGATGACCCACAGGTGTGACAAACTCAAGCACATCCTCTCCACACACACATAATCACCCACCCTCACACACACACACCAACACGCACACACGCATAATGCTCACAGACTTTCTTCCACATATCGATGTCATCCACTGTTTTGCTTTGATCTATGACTTCAACTCAAAACGGAAATAGAGAATCAAGATGGCCCCTCTCTCTCAATCACACCCACACCCACTCACTCACTCTTTCATTATCCCTCCCTGTCTCTCTTTCTGTCTATCAGTCTGACAGTCTTTCTCTCTCCCAATCAATCTTCGTTACACACATATACACGTCCTCCTTGTACTTATATTGCTCCTTGTTGCAATGATACTTTAGTTTAAGCCCACACTCACATCCTCCCCACACGCACTCACCCACACACACGCTTTTAGGTCATTTGGTAATGGAATATAAACAGGAAGGGGCCAAACACAGACACTTGTGATACTCCAAAATGATGACTTATTTTTATACTGTATTTAATGGGAGAGAACGATACCATACTTTTGCTCTTTACTCTCCAATACGAGTAGGAAATTGTGTGTGTTCCACCTAATTTTACCTAATATGAAATGACCTACGGATTTCATTCCTCTCAAAGGGCTTGATATAAATATTTTATCAACGAGGAAACTGCATTAAGCGCATTGACTTGGTATTAAAAGCTCTCACACATACTGTGTATTTCAGGCCAGTTTAATCTCTTGTCATGATTATTATACCTATATGTTAATTTCGGAAACATGCATAAACAAGAGTGTAATATAATAAAGTTGATCATAATATGTGGTTGAAAGCGTTTTAAGTATTTTTCTTTCATCTTTTATTTTTTGTCGTTCTTCTAGTTCGGTATCTTTACTTTCAATAGGGGCACTCAGAACCCTAACTTCGAACATGTCATGATGTATCTTTAAAAAAATCATTTAGATTTTTGTTAACTTCAGTCAGTGTTGTTTTAATAGAGATCCATGCATAATTATGACATGTGTGTTTGTTTTTAGATAAATTGTGTCATTCATTCATTCAATATCAAAATAAACGGGATGGCCGCAATTATGAGCACCACCCTCCGCTTCCGTTTTAGGCTGACTCACTCGCATCTGAGAGCTGGGCCGTAATTTAAATCAAAGCCAAGATTAACTTTTAAATGGGTATTTTATTCGGGTGTTGTTCTGGGTTAGAAGGGAAGTCTACCCCAATAAAAGGTTGATCCGAAAAGAACAATCAAACCAGCTAAACGCTGGTGATTTCATCGGATGTAAAATAAGAAAGGTGATATCTAAAGTTTCACTCAATTTCAAAAAACAGTTGCAAGTAATATACAGCCTAGTCTGTATGCAAATGAAGGAACCGAATACCAACTATTCCTTTTGAATTTTATTACATGAAAATGATTTCAATATCATAATGTGAAGTAAAGATTGATTTCTCAGTGAGGTTTGAGTTTCCTTATTGTCAATCTGCGGAAAATGAAATAATGCATAAATCAAATAATAATACAAAAGAAACAGTGAGTGATGATATCGACTCTCTTATTTGCACATCACCATGCGGTGCATAATTATAACTGTTTTGTGAAAAAAAGGCGAAATTGTGAAATGTCATAATTTTATTTTTACATCGGATTCTGATGAAATTTCAGCATTATTTGGGGGGTAAAGGCGGACACAATTTTTTTGCCCTTTTTCTAAAAATCGAGCGCGAAGGACGAGCTATTTTTTTATCACTATAGGCCTTACCAACTTGAAAACGGACCTATTTGTGATTGAATGCATTGACTCGCGAAGATGATATCTCACAAAAAATATAATGCGAGCGCGAAGCGCGAGCTGAGAATTTTTATTATCCTGAGTCGATAAGAGGACGTTCGAATGACTATTTCTAACAATGAACAAGATGGGTATCTAGCTTAACAATTGATGCGAGCTCGTAGTGTGAGCTGAATTTTTTTTTATATTCAGCATTTTTTGTAATTATTTGCATGCAGGATGCAAATAGCGACAAATATGAATCACGAAGAGAAGAATAAATTGTCCATATCGACTTGAAAACTGGATTTCTAAGCCCCATTTAAATAGACCACATTATCATTGTTATTATCATTATTATTATTATCATTATTATTATTATTATTATTATTATTGTTTTTTTTTTACAATGTTATTAAGATACTTTCTTAAGTACAGTCTCCTTGCCTGATCGCTACGCTCTGTCGATGCCCCCCCCCCTTCTTGCATATTTCTGAATTACTGAGCCCCTGATCTCTCATTGAGAATCAGTGACAATTCGCTTCCCCTATTACTACCTTTGGCATTGCTTTCTTGTTCTCTTTCAATCGAAAGACTAATTAAATATTGACTCTTTTGTGACGTCATGCTCATATCGGAGTAGCAAAGGCCTTTAAGGCCAAGTTCTAAAAAACAAACGCTACATGACGTCACGATATTGGTATATGTGAATGGTTTGTTATTTGAGTATTTGAGGAATGATGAGATTTTTTACGTTTACGTTCACAATATTTGACGAAGAGTCTGGGCTTCTCATTATCTAATTTGATTGATGCTTACTTCATCATTGATGAAGAACATTTACTGCATGTAACCGTGCTAAATAACGAACTGTGCATCTTATTTCTGCTCCTTTTCCTGAAGTACAACGTCAAGAAAACACTATTTTGGGTATATTTCTATACTCATACAACTTTAGCAGAAGCAGAAGATTAAATTGATTTAATTGATTGATTGATTGATTGACGGATGGATGGATGGATGGATGGATGGATGGATGGATGGTTGGTTGGTTGGTTGGTTGGTTGATTGATTGATTGATTGATTGATTGATTGATTGATTGGATAGATTTTCTCTAATTTATCAAATATATACATTGTATTTGTACAAACCACTTAACAAATCGGACGATTTCTTCATGTTCTTTATAACACCGATAAAAAGGATCATATTTTTTTCTCGGTCGCTGTGCTCGCTCGTAACCTTTTTAATATAGAAAGTTTGCCCCAAACGCCATGTCTGGCCCTCTGAGATTTCTGGCTCATTACGCCTCTGTATCTTAGCTCACCATGGGTTTTTTGCACAAAGAGATGCAATCAAACGCAGGTCTTGTAAATCAGACGCAACTCGATTTTCAACCAATCAAAAGCACGTATATATTAGACTTGATGTTTATCTGAGGGGGGGAGGTTACACGATACCCTTTCTGCAACTGCCCCCATATGTACTTTCAGGCATGAATTTCTAATGCTTGATCATGCCGTTGGGTACGAAAGATCAACACCAAGGTCCCGTAACACAAAGGTGAGCAATTGATTGTATGTACGCTTGATTTTCACTACTTATTGTACATTGTAGTCAATGCAATCAATCGTAAAGATTTTCTTCTATAATGATGGCTAAGCTTTGTGTTACGGGCCCCAGGTTCCTTTTTTTCTGTGAAAGCTTTATCAAGTTCCAAGATGACAGGATATCTCCGGACGAGAAGAGTGGGGGAACAATTACAAAATGGAGATGACATAGGCTTAATATCAGGTCTTAGTGGCGGGATTTTTTAAAGAATATTCTGGAGAGCAAATATAGAAAGGTTCCCTCTCTAAAAAACGGGCCATATTCTGCCCCCCCCCCGAACAGTGACCAGCAAACAAAAAAACAAAAAAAAAACTTTCTCACTGCGCACTCTTTGCATCCGGTTCCACCTCAAGGGATGTATTATTTCTAACATGTCTAAGGGGATCCCAAATTTTAGCCGTAATGGGAGGGGGTGCAAGTGCGAATTTTAAACGACTATATTCATACATACTTACGTCACACCTTGCGATTACTACCTTTATTATACAAAAGTGATAAGACATGTATTCAATAAAACATTAAGTGTTATGTACCTGTGGAGGGAATCAAATGGTATGCAGAAAACAATTTTTATTTTGGAACTCGTTTATCGTCAAATATTAAAAGACTTTATAACCTCCAATTTCGAGTCAAACCAAACATTGAAGAAAAACTTGAAAAAGCATGAATTTAAATAACACAACAAATAAGGACATCCTTGGTTTCCTAATTTCTGTTTATCTATCGGTAATTCCTTGATATGTACTTGAATTCTAGTGTGAAAGGAGAACATAAACGATAATCAAATCGACAAATTCCATTATTTTCCCCACAAACAAATATATTGAAGCAATTATGAGTGGATTACCACAGGGATACCCATTAGGCCCTAATTATATCACGTGGTGTCCCGTTTTCATGATATTCATTAACCCCTTATATTCCCTATATCACATTATTTGTGTTAAGAAATCAAATCTCGTTGAAAATGAATCTCTCTAAATCCCACCAATTCTTGAAGCCACTATAAAAAACCCAACGGGCCTATCAGATCTTTCTCAAAAATCAGTAGATACCACAACCACTTCCATGCTTTTGATGAATCAGAAAATTTTAAGAAAGTAGTCATGTTCGCATGTCATTGGAGATTTTCAATAAATCACCAAATCGTGATGTAGATGTTGCTCATACCGACAACCTATATTTGCAATCTCATTATCGGAAACAGGAGACGAAGAATAAATGCGCGTATACTTGGATATGGAATGGCCTTGATGGGCATCTTAAAATTTAACAAATCTCAAACAGCTTTTAATAGCAAGGCACGATTAATCGCAAAATCTTGTTGTTTATATAGATGTTTCCTATTTTGACAACTTAGCTACAATCTCTTTATCAGAAACAGCTAGGAGATGAAGAAATAAATGCCCGTACAAATATCTGGGGTGGTCCTGATGATGGGCATCTTAAAATTCAACAAAACCCAAATAGCTTTAATAAACAAGCACGATCTTAAGCATGATGACGTGAGAAACGTTTGTTTTTTCTTTTTTTTTATGTAATGTAGTACTTTTACATAAACAGCGTAAAATGAGAAATGGAGAAATTAGACCCAAAGATACCTGTGATATGTAGGACATGATTGTACATCTGGGCCCCGTCTTTTAAAGAGATACCATTGATCCGATCAACCTCAAGTATTTAGAAATCCACCGACGTCATAATTTTTTGTTCAGGAAATCTGCACAATGTCCTTTGAAAATTAAAGGAAGCACACTGAATTTTCAAGAAAACTATGAGTGTATGAATTTATGCATCATATCTAGAAAATATTTCGAACAAATATGTGTTTTTAGATGTTGGCATTGCTGGCTTTCCACAGTTGTTATCATTAAGTAGTTTTTTTTATTTACAACTACTTTCATTTATATGCAAAATAAAATACATATAACAAATAAAAGTCTCATCTCTTTACAAGTCATATTATTGAATACCTTAAATACTTTTTTTTTTTCATTGAATGAAGGTGTTTTTTTTTAATTCTCGGTTTTTGTAAATAAGATGTAATTGGATCGATTCCAACTCTTTGTAAGACGGGGCCCAAATGTGTCAGATATATAGCTTTTATGCTACAATTAAACCAACAAAAGTTGACTCTAAATTTACCGATGACATGCCAGTGGAATAAGCACTGAAGCTTTGATCTGGACTAGTATTTTGTTTCGTTGGAATGACGGTCGCATTAGATTAAGCTGTGGTAATTGGAATATTATTCTTGTCGATAATGAAATTCGAACAAAATTACATAATAACCACGATAACAAGACTGGAACATTTTGCACCCCTCCCGACCTTCCACACCCTTCTTCTTCTTCCTCTTCTGCTTCCTCCTCCTCTTACTCTTCCTCCTCTTTTTCTTTCTCTTCTTATTATTATTATTCTTCTTCCTCTTCTTCTGCTTCCTCCTCCTCTTACTCTTACTCTTCCTCTTCTTTCTCTTCTTATTCTTCTGCTTCTTTTTCCCCTCTTTTTCCTTCTCATCCTTCTTCTTCTCCTCCACCTCTTCTTCTTTTCTCATCTTCTCCTCTTTCTGTATTCTTCTCTCTTCTTTCTTTCGTTCATTCTTTATACATACATATTTTTACATGCTTCTGGATAGCATAATCATTTTTACTCAAATTTTAATGACAACGGTCACAGCAGTGTCCTATTTTGTGAGCAAGGGCCACTTGCATTTGCAATCAGCCCGTCACTAGCTATCAGAGGGCGCAAAACAACATAAAAGTTTGGGTAAGAAAGAAAAGAAAATATAGTTCTAAAAATGAAAGCCAGAAGAAACAAGAAGAAAAGGAAGAAAAATATTCAAAGTAACGAGTAAAAAAGGAGAAAAAAAGACAGAAGCAAGACAGGGAGAAAGAAAAAAAAAATAAAGAAAGAGAGAAGGAATAAAAGAAAAAAGTCAAAAATAAGATAAAGAAAAGGAAAGAAAGATAAAAAAGGATTGATAAAAAAAGTCATGTAATATAGGGAAAGGAATAAAGAAAGAGAGAACAAAAAAGAAAGAAGGAAGGAAGGAAGAAAGAAAGAAAGAAAAAGAAAGAAATAAAGAAAGATCAAATAAAAAGAGACAGAAGTACAGAAAATAAAAGACAAAACAATTTTTCCCCTTCCTCTTTCTCTCTTTTTCATATTTCTCTTATTCTATTCTTGTATTCCTCTCTCTAAGTTTTTTCCACATTTCTTTTAGCCCCCCCCCCCCCCCCTCTGACTTCCCATCTATCTCTCTCTTTCTCTCCTCCCTCTCTTTCTCTCCCAGTGTTTTACTCTCTTGTATATCTCTCTCTATCACAAACGCATACTTTATCCCCCTCCCCCTCATCTCTCTCTCCCCCCCTCCCTTTCTTTTTTTATCTGTCTGCTCAATCCTCATGATCAAATATACAAGTATGTATGTTTTATTGCAATTTGCAAATACATGATTTGACTAGTTACTTACTATCTCTCCCCCCCCCCCCTCCCTCCTCCCCTTTCTCTCCCCCCTCCCCTTTCTCCCCCTTGTTCATTACCATACATAAGAAAGGTACACAAATTCCATCTAATGTTGTTACCATGACCCTTCAATTTCAAATTGAAATCTTAAAATATATATATTCTTAACAATTTGACCCAGTATTACAAGGCATAATACCATAATTTGACCCTCTATATGATATTAGATCAACATAATTCCATGAGCGAGCATTCACTTTTTCAACAGTTATCACACAAATTGCACCATCAACATGTAATTCTTAGCTTTTTTATTTATATTTTGGTGAAAACATTCACTTGTTTGTAGTTTTGAAAGACATTTTGCTTTCCATCAGCAAAGAAATTTAAGATGACAATCAAAATGCACACTTGGCAAAAATGGGATATAGGATCCCACAGACCCCCTCCCCCTCCTTCAATTTGAAATTATCAACCAAACAAATAATAGGTAATGTGGTGCAATAATCTTCTTTGAAAAAATATGCCTTTAATTTTTAAGTCTCTGGTACATACGATAATTCAGCATTCTGAACCTGACAATGCTGATTTGACCTTTTCTTGCAGATTCAAGAACAATTCTACTCTTCATTTATTTGCTGCCTTTTTTATAAAGAATTCTGAATACACTCCTCACCTGCTATGTTCATATGATCTATTTCATGAAAGCATATGAATCTGACACAACAAATTTCATTTGACCAATTTTCAAGGGAAAGTAAACGATTTTGACACTATCATTCAACAGGGTTGATTCCGGGAAGCGTTAAGCTAAAATAAATGAAGCAGAAATCCACAATTATATGTCTTAAAGAATCCATGAATATTTCACTCCTTTTAGATGCTGAAGCAGAACAGAAGTAAGGAAAATGCTCAAAATATTCACTGATATATCAATCAATCAAGATTTCCTTTCATAAATACCAATAGAAAATGCAGAGAGATCCACCATTGTTATCAAATCCTCGCCTCATCTTCTACCCACAAACTATTCAAATTTATAGAAATTTGGCACCTATGGAACCTTTTTTAAAGAATGAAATAGCCTCTTTTGATCAATTATCATAAATCACATATAAAATTTGCAACCTGCTGCAAGATAAAGGATTTGACTATATATTTTAATTTCAAACTTCATCATTAAAATTATGCTTTGCACAGTTTGGAAGACATGAAATAGTGCCAGAGCAATGACGTTTGGAAGACGTGCACAAGACATATATCATGTTGATTACTTTATTTCTGAAAATCAATTAATTAATTAATCAAATGTATCACACATTCATATATCATGTTGATTACTTTATTTATGAAAATCAATTAATCACATGTATCACACATTCATTTGGTGAATTGCTGATGGTATTCATCTGTAACATGTATATTCTGTCAAATCTAATCACGCATGGTTTCATCCTACTTCTTCTACATCTACAACACATTTTTCTACTAACCATTTGATCAAATTATATAATTTTCATTTCAAACTTCATCATAAAAATTATGTACCATTCACATATTTGTCCTATCTTAAGTTAGGCTTTATCCATTTTCTCTCATATCCACTCGGTCTAAATACCATTTAGTATATGATGAACTATTCATAAATTAAATTTTATTTGAAAAAAATATAATTTTCTGAAATCCACAATTATATGTCTTAAAGAATCCATGAATATTTCACTCCTTTTAGATCCTGAAGCACAATAGAACTAAGGAAAATGCAAAATATTTGCTGATATATCAATCGATCAAGATTCCCTTTCATAAATACCAATAGAAAATGCAGAGAGATCCACCATTGCTATCAAATCCTCGCCTTATCTTCCACCCACAAACTATTCAAATGTATAGAAACTAGCCACTTTTGGAACCTTTTTGAAGAATGACATAACCTCTTTTGATCAGCTTTCATAAGTCACATAATAGATTTGCAACCTGTTGCAAGATAGAGCATTTGACTTTAAATTTTTATTTCAAAGTTCGTCATTAAAAAAAATCATGCTTTGTACAGTTTGGAAGACATGAAATAGTGAGAGACCATGACGTTTGGAAGACGTGCACAAGACATATATCATGTTGATTACTTTATTTATGAAAATCAATTAATCAAATGTATCACACATTCATATATCATGTTGATTACTTTATTTACCATCAATAACTAACAAATGTACTTTATCACTTACATGTATTCATTTGGTAAATTGCTGATGGTATTCATCTGCATTCTGTCAAATCTAATCCCACATGGTTTTATCCTACTTCTTCTACATCTACAACCAGTTTTTCGACTAACCATTTGGTCAAATCGTACCATTTAGTCCATTCACATCTTTATCCTCTTTTCAGTTAGGCTTAATCCATTTCCTATAATATCAACTTGGGTCTAAACACCACTTAGTATTATGATGAAATATTCATAAATTGAATCTGATTTGGCAAAGATAATTTTCAGAAGTTACAGGAATTTTAGTTTATTGCAATTCAATCCTTTTTTTCTTTCAGGTGAGGTAGCCAGGAAAAAATGGACTAACATGAGGGAACTTCCTGAAGAATGGAAAGAAAACAACACGGAAATACAAATACAATGAGGCCATGGGTTTCCCAGTTCCTCATACTTAATCAAGAGTGAGTTGAAAAGAACAGTACTTTATTTTATTCCAGGGAAAAGAAAATATAATGGATACATCAATTTGAACTCATGTTATAAGAAAAGAATGGCCAGATCTAACTAAATCTCAATCGTGCTTCACTCGACCCAGGTGTAATGGGTTCTGGCATTTGGCAAAGATAAATTTCAGAATTTATGCAGGAATACGATTTTATTGGATTTTTAATAATATCTTTTTCGGTGACGTATCCAAAGTGGACCAACATGAGGGACAGCATCGTAGAGAACAGCAAGAAAATGAAGAAGACAAAAATTGTAATGAAGCTAATCATTCAAGAACAAAGAAAAAAATGTATAGTGAGGCCATGGAATTCTAGGTTCCCCACATACGTCATCAAGAGTAAGTTATTCAAAGAACGATATTTTGTTTTCTTAACCAAGAGAAGCAAGAATATGGGTACATCAATTTGAATCGACGTACCCATGAAATGAATGGCTACATCTAACTAAATCTCAATCGTGCTGCACTCGACCCAGGAGTAGTACCTGGGTTCTGGCAATAATAGAAATTCCTTCAAATGCCTGTCATGGTGCACCTGGAAGGCAGTCGGGTGTGTGTGTGTGTGGATGTGTGTGTACATGTTTATGGGAGTGTTATTTAGCGTTATTGAAAGTGTAGTGTTATGTTTGATGGTTAGCTGCCACTTTGGAAGAACAGAGTAGATAGATGATAAATCGTCGAACCCTGACAGAAGGGCATTAATGCGCGCGAGCCCTTGAAAGTACTTTTGGAGTAAATCGTCTGACAGCGGGCCGGTGCTTGTGGCCATTTACAATGCGTGATTACGTCATAGTAGATTTAAGTGTTATACTTTTTTTTCTTCTTGAGTGGTCCACACTTTACAAGCTTTGCTTTTCAGTGGGCCACTCCATTTTTCCAACATATCTTGCATATTGTTATTATCAAATTTGAAATATTATCTTCTGTACCAGGTGTATATTCTTTATATTTGATTTATTTGAATATTTACGTCATTTATATTTTCTGCTGTTATGTTTTATTTATTGTAATTATTGCATTATAAATTTTGTTGGAAAAATGAATAAATAAATGAATGAATGAATAGTAGGCATTTACAGTTATACAGTACCAAATGAAAGAGCTATCGAAACTCTATCATAAAGCACTGAAAACCCCAAAATTATTTTTCGGTAGAAAACCGAGCTTAAGCTTTTCTGTCAGCCTCCGAACTGATGCCCTTCTGTCAGCCGTGCGATAATATATAAGAATATTATACATGGAGATGTTGTGTAAGAAATAAATGTACAATTATGTTCAACTATGAAGAATGCTTACATGTATGATAAATGGTGTACTTGATGGCATTTAATGACAAATTGTAAATTGTGAAAATGTAATTGTTTAATAGATTTTTTTTTTCATTTGTATAAATTAAGTTTACTGGAGTATTTTTTTCTGAATTTTCCACTTATATAAAGGAAATTTAATGAAGTGCAATTTGCTTTGTAAAAGTATTTGAAAGAATTATATCGTGTTAATGGAATAATTTGATAGAGTGATTGGTATGATGAGTGAAGATAATAACACTACTGTGATTGTTGTCGTGTTAGCAGGTAGGAGAGGTCAACATTTATAAAACGAAACGTGTCAGGAGTCTCGAGGTCCGGGACCAGAAAGGGAACATCACTAAGGTCTCGATGTGGAATGAGGCTGCCGACATGACGTTTTGGAAATCTGCTAAATTCCTCTTCAAGAATGTGGAGATGAATAATAATAATGATATGAAGTGGGGAGCAAATGTAGATATTGGATTTTTCTTTTTACAAAAAAGAAAGCTGGTGAATTTCATCTACATTTAACACAGTACCAGTTCTCCAGACTGTTCTTGATAAATCAATATTCAATATTCACTTTTATAGGACCTACACTTTTGGGGCACTCTTGACAATGCCATCCAATGAAGTAAATGATGTGATGAAATACATATGTATATATATATATATATATATATATATATATATATATATATATATATATTTATATTTATATTCTCTTCAGACCATTAATTACTTTATATCAGTGTCAATGTCTTAATTTTTGAAGCATACTGTTTAAATATATTAACATGTCATTTTTCCGTTGGTTATAATGTAACATGTTGATTACAGCGTGCAAGTGTTTGTTTACAAAGTCATATTTAAATTTTAATTTTTTTCTCCTTCTACAATAAGGAAAAAAGACAAGCCAATTCTACATCAACAGACTGTTACGGCTTCTGCTGCGACAACTTCCAAATAGGAACAGAAGGTAAAAATCAGAGAACAGGGCACTCAAACACATTTTTAATAGCAGCAATGTGTTTTGCTGTGAAATAAGTATAATGGATGTCATTGTGGGAAGGGGGTACAAATATTTCATGTATTTGCACAGTGGGTATGTGGTAAGAAGAATGCTGTTTTTATTGTATTGTGTAACGAATTGCATGGGTTTTTTTTATTATGTAAATGTTTACATGTTTGAAACTTTATATTTTAGATAGATATGTGAAAGGGACAATGTTTGTTGGAATGTTCAATACGATTGATTTTGTAATAGGAAATTTATTTCTGTCCAAGCACGTTTAGTACTTCTCTCATGTCTTCAGGTAGGGGATTCAGAAAAGAAGATGCAAATGCATGAAGAGTTGAAATGCTATCTCAACCGACTGTACGTTGCTGGTTTTCACTACCAACATGACTTACATGTAACTGAAAAGTTATCGACGAATTTGGAGGAAAAAGGTTCTTTAAAAGAGAATTTGGCCAGACATGACATACAGGCAGAAGATGTCACACAGCTGATTGATATGTGTGTTAAAAAACAGTCCAAATCTGGTGGGGGGGGAATGCAGAATGCTGTTCATGATATGTACACATCTTTACATCCGGTAACGGGAGAGGACTTACGTGACAACTTTAGTGGCACAAGGCTATTAAATGAACTGAGAACAACCATCCCTGGTAGTTTGCCTAATGTTGCAACACAATTGGAGACAAAAAGGAAATACCTTAATCAGTTTCGCTGTATTCTCCTTCCACGTCGTACAGCAACTGGGTGGAGGCTAGATCCTGCCCGCCTGTTACAGATCTTGACATTTAAATACCATTTCATATCAGACAAATTGTGTGTCAGAATATGGGGGGATGGCAGGGAAATGGGGGGTAGACATTCAACTGCATTGGCTTTGTCACTTCTAAACCACGACTTAAAATTACACAGTATTCCATACCAGAGCCCTGACCACACATATTCATTTGCCATCTTTTATGAGAGTGACTCAAGGGAAAATTTAGAAGAAAATCTAGCTGCATGTAAACTCTCTGACAATATGATTACAGAATGTGACCCACCTGTACTTGCGTGGGGATGAGATGTTCATCATAAAGGTTTTAGATGGGTCTTGGCAAATTGAGTCCAACATCCGAAAGAGGATGGAATTTATACCACGAGTGCAATAAAGAGGGGAAAAAAAGAGTTGGCTCCAAATGGGCGTAGAACAGACAGAGAGGTAGTACTTGACAGGAATCACCAAGAGTCCCTTTTTCCGCACATTCCATTATGCAATGTCATTTTTGACACCATGCATGGTTTTACCAGGATAGTGGAAAAGCTTCTCAACCTCGAAGTTCAGAAGATACTTTTCGAAAGCAATAAGAACGAGGAAAAAACAGGAGCGGGCACTAGAAAGGTTCTTCTAGAAAATTTGACGTGTAATATAAACCAAAGAGGAGCCCGTCAAGGCAACTTTTATATACATTTTGATAAAAGTGGTCATCCAGAGCCAATCTCCTTAAACAAGGGTAATGCTCTCAGCATTGTTGGCATTATTGACGGGAGTGATGATTATCCCCATGTTTTACATAACGTTGTTCCCAAACGAGAATTATCTGCTGTGACCCAAAACAAAGTAAGAACATTTTTTCCTGATTTGTATCAAATAACAGAGTATGATATGGCATCAAAAATATTTGATTCAACCTTATATATGTATACTATTTTGAAAGAAGAACCACAGCCTGTCCGGTTAGATGACAAACCTGTTGGCTCTCTTCGACCCGAGGACTACAGCTGGGGTTACGATCATGCAACTCAAGCAAGGTACACAGAGCTTTGCAGAGCAATTTTATCAATTGTGTTGTACACGCTATACATGGAAAAATATTACTCCTTACATGATTAAATTCATTGACTATGCACATCATTTTATGACTTGCCTACCTTTTCCACTCCGCAGATTTCAAACAGAAGGCAGAGAACACTTGAACTATGTACATAGTGGTTACTATTTCAAGCATACTACACGTAATGGTGGTAAAAATAAGGTTGATCCACTGTTCAATTTGTTACTTGCAATGTACCGAAAGCTTGCCTATGAAATTAAAATGTATACAGTCATTGTACATAATATGTACTGGTGCAATTTTGTGTCATATTTTTGTCATTTAGGGAGAAGCAACTTCTTTGATACTTTTGCACAATATGCCCATTTTATATGGTTAAGCTGAAGCAAACGTAAGCTGTAGTAATGTTCATTCAGACACAGAGAGAGAAAAAAAGGGGCTTCTTTCATTCTACAGATTGATATTGTGTGCATACGAGCATGTCTCAACAATCATGATACACTGGAACACTTAGTCAACGGCTTACCTGCAGACAATATTCCGGCGCATCACCATAAAGCATCAGATATTGTACGTAAAGCATCATGGAAAGGTGTATATGAGGACAAACAAATGCCTAGAAATTATGTTTTTGTTGTTGTTGTGTGTAAGTGTGTGTGAGGGTGGGTGTGTGTGAGCGTATGTCTGTTTTTTTTTTTCATATTTAAGCATATAATGTTCGTTTACACTGCTATGTGATATCTTTTTATTTATATTCAGATCAGGAACCTGTTAGACAATTAATTAATCTTTCTTGTGATACTTTTCATACATTTGATACCCTGAGATTTTGGATTTCACCACTGCATTTTGTAAGTAGCCATGTTCACATAAATGTTGTACTGGTTTGTTGTACTAGTTGTATCTGGGGCCTGTCTTACAAAGAGTTGCAATGATCCGATCAATCGCAACTATGGAAAGCCAGCAACGTCAACATCTAAAATACATGTTTGTTCAAAATATTTTCTAGACAAAAACGTATATTCATACAGTCACTGTTTTCTGGACAATTCAGTATGCTTCTCTTTGTTTTCCTAAAGAAAAAATTATGACATATACTTGGAATTCCATATACTTGAGATTGATCGGATAAATCGTAACTCTTTGTAAGACGGGGCCCAGGTTTGCATGTCAGTGGACAGTCCTACGACCCCTATGAAAAACAGCATTACCTGATAGGGTGTTCCATCCCATAAATAGATAAATAATTTTTTTTTAAAGTCTACATGGTTGTGCACACTTAAACAATAAAGGTGGCTAGCCCTGAGAGCCTTCGTATCTATTGGATCTATTTGACTGTATGGTGTCTTATACTACTGATTCATGTGCCGAACTTGTTCATTGTACTGCTGGCGGATGTAAAACCTTCACCAATATATTCCTCTATTTTTGTTGCTTTTATCAAAACGTATTTCTCGTTAGTGTAAACTTTCCCTTTAATCAAATCACACTTTCTTTCATATTAAACAGTTAGTGTAACCAGACACAGACCATAGACTCAGTGGTGTTTAGACCAAATAAATAAGAGACAAAGCGGGTGTAGCCAAACGAAAAATTACGACAAATTGATAAATGGGCTAAATAGCAATTGGACCAAATGGATAGAAGAAGAGCTGGTTGTAGATGAAGCAGGATTAGACCAAATGGGATGAGACCAAATGGAAAGACAAAGTAGACCAAATGGCAATTTACCGTAAATTCAAAACACAATCGCTTGATCGGAGGTAATCAGTGGCTGGCTGAACCCTAGTCTGTCTTGTTTGTTTTCTGTTTCCTCTTCCCCCCTTTCTTTGTCTTGGCATTTCCGTGGGAACCGTCCCTCATGCCCTGCTTGCTATGAATAGCTCCCTCTGTAGCTGATAATTGGCCACTGTCCTCGGCTGCGAATTGCAGGTAGTTGAAACAGATAAGGAAGAGGACGAAGTGACCGCAGGAGTACATTGACACCAAGACCGGCCACAGATCCGGGAATCGTTGCGGGGGCTGGATGACAAGACTACATGTTGTGAGTGCAATGGCACCCAGCATAGAGCTCCAGAACTGCATGTGTGGGGGGGGAAAGGAAAATCAGATTTTAATATGAAAGGTGAAACACTTGTAAAGCGAATCAAAGTAAATCAAATCAAAGCAAGGAAGTATATTTTTTTTAATCTCGATCTCCTTGAAAAGATTCAAGCTAAACTTTTAGCATACAATAAACAACAAAAATATATAATACAACTAAATGAAGCAGTGCATGCCCAATTACAAGCTGTGATCAGCCATCAAGGTAAATAAAATTAGGCTTAGTGCCCAGCCTTTCTGTCAATAAAATAAACTGCAACTTGATTTCTAACCAACCACAAGCGTGTATTAGTGATTTTTTGTTTAATCTCTTTTTAGTTGTGTTCAAATGCCACTCTTTCCAGAATGCCCCCCCCCCCCCCGATTCCATACTCACAGCAACATCCTTGATGATAGACTGCCCTCTCTTGTCTGATGGAGGGTTGACCCATGAACTTTGGCTGACCTTTGACACGGTATAGAAGAGGATCATGAGTGGGACGGTGGCAAGAATAAGTCCATCTTTGATCAGTAGAGGGAGCATACTGTTAGGAGACAAGAGGAAGAGAGAAAATGAAATGAAATGTATGGTATGGGGCTCTTTGTTAAAGGTCAAGTCCACCCCAGAAATGTGTTGATTTGAATATTAAATAGTGAAAAATCAAACCAGCATAACACTGAACATTTCATCAAAATCGGATGGATGTACATGTAAAATAAGAAAGTTATGATATTTCAAAGTTTCGCTTATTTTTCACAAAACAGTGATATGCACAACTCAGTGACATGCAAATGAGACAGACGATGATGTCCCTCACTCACTATTTCTTTTGTTTTCTATTGATTGAATTCTACAATATTGAATATTTTTTTACAATAAGGACCAACTTGACTAACCCATATTGTATTAAGCAATGCTAATTCCGTATGTTCAGGGAAGGATTAATCATTGCTCACTTGACAATGAGGAGAAAACTATATTTCATATAATAAAATACAAAGAAATAGTGAGAGGATGACGTCATCAGTCTCCTCAATTGCATACCGACCAGGATGTGCATGTAACTATTTTGTGAAATTAAGCAAAACTCTGAAATGTAGTAACTTTCTTATTTTACATCCGATTTTGATTAAATTTTCAGTGTTATTCTTGTTGGATTTTTCCCTTTTTATTTAAATCATCTTTTTCTCCGGGAGGACTTGTCCTTTAGTTTAAAAACTGATTATTCTTTACAAGATTCAAATTACTCAGAGGCATAAAAGAGAAAAACCACTGTGAGAATTTCTCAAAAATAATACATTTGATGCTGAAAATCATACTTTTTAAAACAAAAAACTTATGCAGACAGAAACGAGTTGAAGAGATGAAATACATGAGAATTGAATTGAAAAGAAATTTAAAAAGACCTGTGCAGTATCTATTTGTCTATGCGTACCCGTATCTGACTATCTGAATGATCGCTAGAGGGTATTCATTTGTCTCGCAATCTACTATGGTCAACAAGGAAATTCGTGATCACTCTCGCAAAAAGTGTTCACTAGCTTACAAGTTCACAAGATTTCGAGTGCCGCTGCAACTCTTTATCAAGTGACGAAAATATCTGATAACGTATTCTATTTATACCAATCCCCAGGACCGTAATTTTACATCTGTAATACAGAAACACATGAAACCAGTATTTCCATTTACTTAAAGAGTACTGTATGAAGGAACAGTTTGCACTTCTGCATGGTATTTGTTTATTATACAATATTCAGCTTTGCTCATTTCTGCAAATACCAACCTTCTGGCTATTTTGTAGCAGAAAATGAAGCTTCTCATGGTGCCCAGGGCCCCCCGTCTTACAAAGACTTACAATTGATCCAATCAATCACAACTATGGAAGGCCAGCAATGTCAACATCTAAAATACATGTTTCTTCCAAAAAAAATCTAGATATGATGTATATAAATAATTCACTGTTTTCTTGTCAATTCAGTATGCTTCTCTTTGTTTTAAAAGGACATTGTAAAAATTTCCTAGAGAAAAAATTGTGACATTGATGGATTTCCATATATTTGAGGTTGATCGGATCAATTGTGTCTCTTTGTAAGATGGTACCCAGGGCCTCGTCTTACAAAGAGTTGCGAGTGATCCAATCAATCTCAACTGTATGGAAACCCATCCACACCATAATTTTTTCTAAGTGAAATTTGCACAATTTCCTTAGTAAACAAAGATAATTACTCTGAATCTTCAAGAGAATGATGAATGTGTGAATATACAACATACCTACAAAATATTTTGAACAAATTTGCATTTCAGATGTTGACGTTGCTGGCCGTGTCCATAGTTGCGATTGATCAGATCAATTGCAACTCTTTGTAAGACGGGGCCCTGATCTCAGTGGATCCAAAGTGTGAGAGGCTAAGTAGAAGGCTTCATGACATTTGCTGAGGAAAAACAGTTGCTCCACTTTAAATTCCACACACTAATCAAATGTCTAACTTCAACCCTGGGTTAAACACTACACCCCTACCCTAAAACCTAACACTACACCCAACATAAAACCCTAATGCAACACTAATCCTACACCTTAGACGAAATAAAGCTCGGAGCAATTGCCTCAGAAGCAAATGTCATAGGCCCGTATTCTGAAGTCGGGTTTAACTTAAACTCAGGTTTAAAGTTGTGGTTTCAGTATGGATAGCCAATTGTTACATAAATCACTAACAGTAAAGATATCATATTTCAGCTCATTTTGCTCTCAAATCATTCATAATTGTCTAGGAAGTATAAATAGATAATTGTCTTCACCATCGATGAATTAGGAAAGAGCACAGTAAACATAAGAAACATACAACTTAATAAAAATTTTGACACTTTTGGCTTCCCATAATTTTAGCACAGAGTTAGACCACAGTCTAAGTTAAACTTGACTTCAGGAAACGGGCCATAGTCACCAAATAGAAGTTTAGTTTTCTTACCTGAAGACAGATATAAGAAGAAACCATGTACACAAGAAGATTTGCTCATGAAGAAGAAGGCACACTGGTCTGTAATACAAGCATATGAATAGAAACTTGAAATTCATAGGGCTTAAAGATAAATACCAGCTGTGGTAAAGATTTCAAAATGAGTTTGTACAGAGTCCAATATAATGACCTACAATGATCTACAGCGGCGAGCGGCAGCGGGCACTGGGTGACATGCGAGAGCACATATCAGTTCTACTGTTCATTAACTTTCGCACGCTATTATCCTGTCCAAGAGCATGCTGGCACATGCTCGCGGCAGCTAGACGCTAGTGATATTATGGATGTGCTCCCTCAGTGTCTGTATGTATGAATAAAAAATCTGTGCCAAAGGATTCTAGAAGAAATTTGTAATTGCTGAGAAATTAGCAAGATAAGCATGGAATCCTAAACAAAATGCTGTCTTTTTTCAAAACAACAATAATAACACTGTCCCACATATGCTTATCTATATTAGCTAGAGGGTATTCATTTGTCTCGCAATCTATGGTCAACAAGGAAATTCGTGATCACTCTCGCAAAAAGTGTTCACTAGCTTCAAATTTCCTTGTTGACCATAGTACTATAGATTGCGAGACAAATGAATACCCTCTAGCGATTATTTCATTCCGCAATAATGAACCTATTTAGTATTATGCTTATCTATGTTGGAGATCTTCAGTGTGATCGTTTGGAAACTTAGATTTCATGATTTTACAAAATTTAGTTTATGTATTTGTACCAGATCTAGATCAACAATGATATAGTGACAATTAACCTTGGTTTTACAGGCTTTCTCATGAAATTAGTGTTTATTGCAACTATTTTCATTTATCTATAAGCACTATAATTTTTTTCATATTATATTATTCCTTTTATCATCATTCTATTGACATTTGGCAAAGAAAAAAATTCTCAACTAAAAACATTTAGAGAAGGGAAGCAAACACAACATGAGCATTATCAATATTTTCAATAAGGACAATAAATGTACAGATTTCATACTTACAATGCTACTATTAATATGCTTTTCTCATGGACTTGGTATGAAAACAAGAAGAATACCAAAGAACTGTTGACCTGTAAATAAAAGTAACGTTCAACATTTCAAGATCGTCTGAGATACAAATCTATTCTACTTTTCATCCAGAAACAATGAGCACACTTCCATCCAAACCACCAATGAATTGCCCGCACAATTAATTTCTCGGTAACATAGCTCTTCCTGAAACTACAGGCTCTCGACTTTCAAAACATTTACTGATTTTTTGCTCCAGAATACAAAATCCCCTAAAAACACATTTGGGAATCAATAACCTCCATACAGAGAAAAGAGGCATAACCAGTTACAACTTGTCACATCTGTCGGATCTCAGGATAAAAACGTATCCTTTATTTTCCCAATTAAGCAGTTCAAGAATATTTTCAATGTGGATTATGAATTAGTGTCTATAAAACAATAAAAATCTAACGTGGAGAAGGTTTACGGTTCACCGTGTGTAATATCCAGAAGGGAACGAAATACAGGCAGAAAGATTGAAATGGAAAGACGAGATAGGATGAAGAGGAAATTAGAAGTATTCTTTTCTTGAAAGTGAGTGAAGTCCTGAATAGGACTGTAAACCAGATGAGATGAGCTGAATATGGCTTGAGTAGCGATGGTTTGAGTAGTAGCAGGATGAAGTGAAGAGAGGTAAATAAAAATAAAAATCTATACTTGTACATATAGTCCCACTAATGAAACCGAATCCAAACCAACCAATGGTATGTCTTTCAAAATAATGTAATAGCTCTGACAGGTCCGAGTCAGTTTCTTTGGTGTGACTATAGCGGAGAAAAGTGAATGGGGGCTCAGGGCGATTTTACCCCCGAAATGCTGAAAAGAGCACTGGTGAGTCAGAGGAACCCTGGGAAACCCCAGTCAATGTAATGTTAAAACTCATCCAATGTTTTAGGCAGGAAGTTGTGAAAAGTAGTCCCCCCCCCCCCCGCCAAGAAAAATAAATGACTAAATAAAAAATAAACAGATAAACAAACAAATAAACAAAAAATAGATAAAGACATATATAATAGGATAAAATGAATTAATAAATAAATGAGTGTGATTGATTGATTAATTGATTGAATGAATGAATGAATGAATGAATGAATGAATGAATGAATGAATGAATGAATGAATGAATGAATGAATGAATGAATGAATGAATGAATGTATGTATGTATGTATGTACGTACGTATGTGTGTATGTATGTATGAATGAAAGAATGGATGAATGAAAATAAAGAAAGAAATAAACAATGGAATAAAAATAAATTAAGTAAATAAATGAATAATATTTTCATCATTTTTTGGCTAGGACTGTAGTATCGTCCTTGAATCACTTACCAAAGCATACTTGAATTTTTGTATAGTTGGGTTGAGTAAAAGGTGAAGAGCAGAGGGCGCTAGACTGATCAGGGTTGAGGCAAGACTAAGCTGTATGAGCGAAGGCTGGCTAAGTTTATTCTTGAGTTTAATGAGTACATTTAGTGAGCACCAGACATTGGCCACCTTGTCCTGTCATAAAGGAAAAACATGATTGATATGCAGCCTGTCAGTCAATAGTCCAAAATATTTAATTCACTTATGTTCTTGTTATTTAAAGACGTTCCACATTAAAAATGAAATCCATGTGATTTTCACCAAATTTTGCAGAGTTACTTTAGCACCTAAATATTGCAAATATGCCAAAAATAACATAGGTTCATATGCTTGACTTTTTGTTATCCAGCTTTGAAGTTCACCCATATGAAAGGTCTCGAGAATATAAACAAAATTTGCATTTAAAAGAGATTTTTGAAGTACTCTTTAAAAAAAGAATAGTAAACTGCAATGGGATACTAGGGGGCCATTTCATAAAGCTTTTCCTGAATTAAGAGCAACTTTAAGAATGACTGGTGATCCTTTCTTGTGGTAAATGATATTTACCATTAAATGTTCATTGATGATTAAGCACATAAGAAAGGTTCACCAGTCATTCTTAAAGTCACTCTTAACTTACGAACAGCTTTATGAAACACCCATCAGGAAAGTTATTCCCTGAAAACTCACCTCAAATAAACCTCTTGCAAATGGGAATATTCTATGGATAATTTGAAGTATCTGTTTTATATCTTGGATAAATGGTAGCCAGCAGACAATGAAAGCTGCAATCACAAATGCACCAATCTTAAACAGCTTCCATAACCTGTCATATAAGATGAGAAAAAAAGATAAAAGGACTTCATCAATTAATTAAATGTAGTAAAAAATAAAAAAGGAAAATCAATAATGCTAATGAGATATGAAATGTCAAACAACACATTGTAATGGCAAGCAAGTTTTTATTGTCACAAGGCGACAAAAAACTACGGACCAATCTGATATTTTTTTTTTTTAAGTTGGCTCAAATTAAAATAATTTAATGCAAAATAAAACTCACATCATTTAACATGATTCATTGATGGGAATTTCGAATAAATCATATGGGCATATCATCACTTACCGTAAGTAACGGACTATAAACCGCACCCGTGGATTAACCGCACCCCCAACTTTGGACTAAAAAAAAAAAAAAAAAAAAAAACCTCACATTATATTTGAGGTACGAAGAAACAAAAACTAAGTTAAAGATTTCAAAGTATCCAAAGAGATTACCGGTATGCGGAAATCTGCTGTTCTTGATCAATTCATCTACAAATGTTTGCAAGAAAGAAAGGTCCCGACAATATTGGCCACTTACACACTCACTCACCTCACAGTCACAATGTACACACACACAGCACTGCCGTTCTTGTACATTGCAAACTACGATACGGTACCAGTACATCTTATCAAATAATGATCTGTGTCTTTCCCGCCGTGGGAGGAAGAAACATTCACATTTCTTGCATCACAAACTCACAATCACTTTCAGAATTTGTCTAGCATTCGATGTCTTAGCATGAATTTTGGATACGGGATTACAGGAAGGTTCAAGAAACAAAGAAATTGGCATTTTTTACAGTTGTTTTCACGGCTTCGTGCCGTCTCTCAGCTCGTTGCGTGGTGTACATGGTATCTTATGAAAAGCAAACGGGAAAGAAAAAATAAGCTGGCGCGAAACGGGACTTTGGGAGGGATCGAGGGTTAAAATGAATAGCGCCAGCTTAAGTCGCACTATAACCACAATACAACGCAAGCTAGCTCAGCTAACTCAATTCTCGCGCTCGCTCAGCTGTGACAAAATATTACCGAGTATGCTTGGCTTCTCTTTGAACTTAGCCAGGGAACTTCGCTGCTTTGAACCGAGAATAAAGTCGAAATTAGTGTCATGAAGGTGGGTGCGTTTGTTATGGACAATATTTGATAAGATAGTAATAATCGCTTCTCATACCCCTCTAAACGACATTGCCCTGCCCCTGGGCGGCTACGCCCGGCCACTTGATGTGTTGTGAACTGGCAGACGTCTTACATGTTCGGGAAGGGTTACGACGGGCTGGCTCAGACCCGTCACCGTGGATAAACCGCACCCCCGACTTTTGCTTCTATCCCGCCGAGAAAAAGGTGCGGTTAATAGACCGTTACTTACGGTAGATGGCTGAAGGGCAGTAGGATGTGCATATGCGGCAATTATTAATTACTGCATGGCTAGCATAAGGGCGTTTCCTCAAGTGCACAATATGCTAAATCTACTGTACGCACAAGAGTTAATGCCCTTCTTCCAGTTCAACAAGAATAAGAAATGACATAAATTCCAATTGCCACATACATGTACCTTCAACGTGACGATATGACACGAGTCGTGAAATAAAAAAATAACTCGACACAAATTTGGCCAACTTTAGACTGGAAGCACTTATCGCAAACTTATTGGCATGAGTGAGGTGGTTTGTCCCACCACATTTGAACAATCAATAGGATTGTGCGTTACATATCACGTGCACGTTGGTATTTAAGCATGACTCTAAGTCACACTCGAAACTTTGTGATCCACCAACCCCCTGAATAAGACTTTATGACTTAACCTTATACTTGTAGAATGTTACCTTATTTCATCCTTGGACCACACACATCTGCCCAATAGATAGCAAAAGAAGGGAACAGAGTGGTAGAGTTCCATCTGCTTGTAGTTCAATGCCAGAACAAATGCGACTGACCCTAAGAGTTCACGGTTAGTTGCCATGCCAACAACAGCCCAAAGAGTGAACCCAAGACTGATACAGTTGTATCTGATTCAAGTTTGTTAAAGATAAAGACAGGAGAAATGTTCTCCATGTGATGGGGAAAAGTTATGATACAAACTTAGAATTATTGTATTTTTTGTAAGATTTGTAAACACTATTATGATCACAGATCCACCAGTATATACATTCCCAGGGTGTTGCAGATTTTATTCTGACATTTTCTAAAAATTATCATTTCTGCTGTAATAGAGAAATAAGCCCTATGGAAAAGTAGCCAGGGCCCTAAGTAGTATTGAAAAAATAATGCCTGCATAATATTAGCTCATGCATAAGCAATAATAATCAATTCCAAATAATAATTTCTATGTTTAACTCAATTTGGTGAAGATGTGTTCTTGGGTCGTTTGTATTATCAGGTCGTCAATTAATTCAAAGGATACTGGAAGTGACCGTAGTCTATAAGAATAAGGCCAGGGTAAAGAAGAGTGACCGCAAGAGAGGATAGAAGCTGGACGTTTGACCGGTCCTTCACTGTCCAAAAGAAGAAAGCAAGTACAGCTGGAATGTATATGAGCAAGTCAGCAACCAGTACTGTTTAAAAATAATGGACAGTAAAAACATATTATCAAGAAAGAGAAACTGCAGAACGTTTATTTTGAGATTCGCCGCCACATTACTAGGAAGTATAGGGCAGATGAAAGCAATATTAAACATTTCATTTTACATTTATATATATTTTATATCAACGCACTCGATTCTAAGTATAAATAGATGAGCAGTGTCCTTGTAAAAAGTGCATTCTTTTCAGAAATTAAGCATTTTTAGTGATACTTCATAAAAGTATAAATTGTACTATGTATTTTTAATGCGTGACCATGCCATATTTCTACGACACTTTGGACAAATAAAGAAGCTGAATTGAATTTATTCAAGATGGCAATATTATATAACTTTGATTGACTTCAAGTTTATGAAAATATGAAGGAATTTCATTGTTCTTTGACACTTAACATGCAGCTTTTGCCAACTCGTAGCAAATAATACACATTCATCCCATAGAGCAGCAAATTTATCCAGCACGTTGTTGAGTTAATGAATATTTTTCATGAACCATTTATAGGCCAAATGCTTGTATTGGCTGCCTGTTAGTTGTTTATTGACCTTCCTGTAAAAGTGAAAACACAAAGATAATGACATTATTACTGTTTTACCTGTATATCTCATAAAGAGTTTGTGCGCCGGACTTTCATGACCTCTTGACCCCTTGAGAGCCACCCAATCCGGATTCACTTTATCAGCTCTGGAAAAAAAAAAGAGGAGATAAACATGTTTGTAATGATAAAACTGCTACAAAATTAGAATATGTATATTGTAGTATGTGGGTGCATTGTGGACTAGTGGTTCAGAGGGTCATGGGTTCAATTCCTAGCCAGTTAACATTTTTTTTCAGCAGGAAATACATTCACATTATGCTGGGCTGAACCCAGGTGGCTGTTTCATAAAGCTGTTGTAGGGTGACTTTACGAACGACTAGTGGTCCTTTCTTGTGGTAAATGATACACATGAAATTTTAAAGTGGTGTTTATTTAGTTAAGAGAGGGTCACCAGTTGTCGGGAAATCACTCGTAAGTTACGAACAGCTTCATGAAACACCCGTCAGGTGAGGTGAATGGGTACCCGGCAGGATTAATTCCTCGAATGCACTGGGCACTGAAAACGGCAGCTCAAGCTAAAGCAGGGACCAATTACAGTGTGCCTCTGAATAAATCATATCTAGATAGATGGCACTATATAAATGCCTATATTCTTATCATATTATTATTTTATCAATGAATGGTTTATTCATTGAAAATCTATGATTGATAGATCATAATCTGCAGCCTATCTCGAAGATGAAATTAGACTTAGATGCACGTTATGAGGAAGAGTGGGGGACATTTTCAAGATCAATAGTAACTTTAAGCGAATTGATCTGAACTTCGTGTTTCGAAAAGCAGACCAGCAACTGAGGGCATAGTTACAAAGACATGATTAATTTTGTGACCCAAATTTGACTTACAATTGATCTCAAGTTTCTTGTAAACACCCCATTTAAGTCTTTATGAAACAAAAATCTTAAATCAGCAATTATTAAACTAACTAATGGAAAGTCAACTATGCAGAATCTACTTACATATAACCACAAAGCAAACTGTGGTAGGCAGTGAGAGGGGGGTAGTCCAAGCCCCAGTATTGCAGGTCATTAGTACTGGTATTGTGATACCTGGAAAATGAAAATAACAATGTACAATCAGGGGCACATAACACAGTGGGTAGCAATGAATCATAGGCTTGATTAATTGTACATTACAGTCAATGCAATCAATTGTAAAAACAAAAATTTTCTCTGATTATATTTTTGCTCAGCTCTGTGTTTACGGACCCCAGGAAAATCCTCTAGTAGGGAATTATTTTGCTTACCAAGTTTGATCAGCATTTTTTGGTCAGAAGAGTCTTTTGTGTATCAGTCTTTGAAAAAATGAGGAGCAAATTGCAATGCGATACCAAGGAAAAATTTTCATGACCTTTACCGGGCTTTAGTGCAGTACATTATCTTTTTCATATACCCTTTCTTTAAGCAAAGCCATGCTCCTGGTATTACATACTGCAGATGTTCTTGAATCACATACCTGTATAGCTGGGTGGGGGTACATGGGGGATTGATTGGGCGAATTTGCCCCCAAAATTCCGATAGAAGCCCTGGAAATCTAAAAAGCCCTCTGAAATTATCACAGGGGCCAATGTAATCCAGACAACTTGGGCTGGTAAGCGCAGAAAGTAGCCCTGAAAAAAATTACCTGGACTATGGCATCAAGTAAAGTTTATATAAACTTGTACATTGTTTTATATATATAAGCCTATACAAAACTTAGTAATTGTATGAGATCATGTCCATAGACTACAGGTATCAAGTACAGGTTTAAACTTGTAGTAAAAAGCAGCTGGTCTTAAGGAAGTTTGCATGGTGTAGTTTGCCTCTAGGCATTATTTTGGATATGCTCTGAATTTGGTAACCATTGAACAGTGTACATCCTGGGCGATATGCTTCAAGAAAGTGTCAGCTAACTGAGGCAGTAGAGTCTACTGCCTCGGTTAGCTGACACTGTCTTGAAGCATATCGCCAAGGATATACACTGTTCTTCAAGACAGTGTCAGCTAACTGGTGCAGTAGAGTCTACTGCCTCAGTTAGCTGACACTGTCTTGAAGCATATCGCCCAGGATATACACTGTTCATTGGTTTAGACTTTGATCTATTAGTAATTAGGCGATTATCTCACCAATCTCCGACTGGTAAATGATACGTGATCTCCATCCAGTGTCTTTGGGCTTCATAGTCACCAAACATAGGGGGCTTACCAGCACCTGCACATTAAAATGAAAAGGGAGGAAAAGAATCTGATTTTAAAAAAATATTCAATATTCTTTGATTAAAACTGAAAGCAAATAGATTTAGATTTATTTATTTCCGTCCAACAAAATTGTCAAAATATAATCATAGTAACAATACATATTCAATAATAATACAGACAGATCAATGACATTTCATAACAGATATTGAAGATAAATTAAACAAAACTAAAGTGTGTTGCAATTATTTTATCTATGAAAAGAATGTAGAAATGAATGGAGGGGAGGGTCTTGCCAAGAAAAGCAAAGCTTGTATAGAAGGCAAGTCCCTAAACTTAAAATACTGAAGCTTTTAGTCTAATTGGGGACTTGCTGAGTTGCTTTGCAAAAGGACAAAAGAAACAACACCAACAAGATCGTAATTTTTTCCACCCAAAACTTTGTCTCACTTAGGTCAGAAGCCCATTTGTTTCATGTGAGGATGACAACAAAAATCCTTTAAGGATCAAAACAAAAGTACATTACACGGTGAACTTTGTAAATTTGTAAAGTAGACGCTTGCTTAGACGGTAAAAAGGGGTAATTTTTCATGACATGAGGAATCTGCTTATCACATATTGTCATATTCCTCCAAGATAGATATTGCAGCAAATGTAATGAAAGAAATTGGTCTCCCAAACTCAAAACTGGAGACTGTCTCTGAAATCTAATACCCAAATTCTTTACAGAAGTCTCTGAATATTTGAGATAATCTCCCAGCATGGGAGGGTCTATATGTTGGCTGTGAGTGTGCACCTCTAGCACTGTTCAGCCGTCTGTTTCGAGGTGTTTTTTTTTTTTTTTTTTTTTTTTTTTAATTCTCTTCGTACACAGACGGCTCGCGATCGTGCAGCCGCCATTAGGGGATTAACAACGCAAAATCCCCCGACAGGGCTCATCGATTTTTGTCTTTATTTCATAAAAATATATAAAAAGAACTTGACCAAAATAAAGATTATTCCGTTTTGGCCTGAAATGCACCAAAACAGGAAAAAAAACTTAAAGTTAAAAGGAAAAAAAACAGTGACTTACTTCGGCTGTTACTTCAACTCCCAATTCCCTGGTTTTTCCTAACCAAATACACAAACATATGGCCAATGAGTCCCTGTACAAATCAAGTTAGAACTTCGGTCTCTGTAATTGATGAGTGGAGTCAAAGAAATTCAGCGGGACAACCACAGAGACCGAAGCTTTTGGTCTATTCAACTTCAAGTACATGACCAGAATTTCAGAACAGCAATATATGCCAATGGTCAAACCAGTGCTTCCACGATCCACTTTTCAAGACGAAACTTCCTGGAATTTTATAAAATATCCCAAAATTTAAAAATG
This sequence comes from Lytechinus pictus, assembly GCF_037042905.1. Taxonomy (NCBI): domain Eukaryota; kingdom Metazoa; phylum Echinodermata; class Echinoidea; order Temnopleuroida; family Toxopneustidae; genus Lytechinus; species Lytechinus pictus. Next base: position 10,396,922 of record NC_087255.1, read on the forward strand.
TTCTCCAGTCTTCCAAACCAAAGTTCCATAAGACGCTTTAATTTTCTTTATAGTTTCATACACAAAAAAGGGCCAAGTGCCGTAGTGAGCCCAAAACTTCGAGGGGGTGAAATCACGCAATATTTATTTATTATATTAATAGTCGCCAGCGAGCGAGCAAAAAATTTTGACATTTAATCACAAAGATCCAATTTTGGGTTGCGATAGATTTTGACATAGTCCTACTCCTAGTAAGTCCTATCCTACCTACGTAACCTAGATCTAATTATAATATTCAGAAAATAATATAATTCCTGTAAGGCTGTAGGAATGATAGACAGCTGGCAGTCGTCTGTTTCGAGGAGTTTTTTATTTATTTTTATTTTTTAAATTTCTCCTCGTACACAGACGGCTCGCTATCGTGCAGCCACCATTAGGGGACTTGCAATGCAAAATCCCCCCGTCGGGGCTCTTCAATTTTTGTCTTTAATTAGGGCCTAATCAAACTTTTGAAAATTAACGCGACCGAAATGCAAATTAGTATTCCCTCTTGGCATTAATTGCCAAAAAACGGGGAAAAAATCAAGTTAAAAGGAACAAAAACAGTGACTTACCTATAGGCTGTTTTATCCGAACTTAAGTACATAAACATATGGCCATTGAGTCCCCTGTACAGATCGCGCTAGAACTTCGGTCTCTGTATCATTTTGGTGAGTGAAGCCAACGGAGTTCAGCTGAACAACCAATATAACAGAGACCAAAGCTTTTGGTCTATAGGAATGATGGCTTCCCCGGCCCGGTTCCCGGAAAACTTCCCGGAATTATCGTGGAAAAATGACAAAACTTCCCAGAATTTCCTTTATTATGTGAAGAGTGGATGGAAGCACTCGGTCAAACTACTACTGTACACTTAATTGCACATACTGCGTGATGAAGTGCGATTCTTTAATTTGCATTCAAAAGTGCAATAGCACAATTTAAGAAAACCGGCATGAAAAAAAAATCGAAAATAAATCCCCGCCACAATTTCAAATGAGTCCCTCTTTACCTGAGTATGGATTCAAGGAAACACACCATCGTATTGCAACAGCGCCCAATATTATCATAAATGCGAGGGTTCCCTTGGAATCCATTTCGTCGAGGATTAAATAAGGACGAAATTAAAACCAGGAGTTGAAAATCATGGCACGTGTCCAAGCTCCAACTCCAAGCCAGCTGCTGTCGCCACGTATGCAGTCTTATTGCGGTTACGCCGGCAGCGTACTCCCCATGAATCGCCGGCTGACAAACCGAAAAGTGCCGTAATGTTAATGCTTTCACGTGCCTACTATGTGTGTGTGGATTTACATGCGTTTCGTATTTAATGGGTGGGGCATGGAGCTTGATCGTGTGACCTCCAAGGCCACGATGTAAACACGGGTCAGGGAGCTGGAGCGGAGAGTCAGAGTTATTTTTAAACATTGTGAAATTAAATAGCTGTGCAGTGCACCAAATTATCAGCGATTTCAAAAAGACGAGAGGAAAAGTCAGACGACCCAGTGAAGATCTGGAGTAGAATTTCACGAATAGCCATTGTTCACAGCTTCGGAAGGTAATTTAGGAGTTATTTTACTGGTCTTCCTTAAAAGCTTCCGTAGTCAGGACAGCTCGCAGAACTGCTCTAATTATGGATATAGAATCCTTGCTATGCACTCATATCCAAAGGGAATTACCCTACTACGGCATCACAATTCCGTGTTTGAGTAATTTGAATTGCACAGGAACTAAATCACCGTTTTTGGCGAATCTACTTTCTTACATGCGGTTTATGAAAAAAAAAATGTAGTGCTGATAGATACAGCTATACAGTTGTCTTGTCTTGTCTTTAATAATTAAAGCTTCATAAGGCATGGAAATTTTTTACCATGTTAATTGTTACTGACTGTAGCTGTACTAATTAAAATAGAGAAGAGAGTGGTTCAAGGGGAAGTTGATCTCCTGACTAATTGTGGCATATTTTTAAATAATCGGGTCTATAATCATGGTCTTCAAGTTTTATTAGAAACATGTCATTGACATTGCCACGGGGGTCAGTGTACTAAGTTTGGCCAATTTTTCCCATGCCATTGCATATTTTCTTTAATTAGGATGTTTGTCTGTGTTAGTGGAACAGTTTTCTCTTTGATAAAATAGCATATTCTCCAATAATGACTAAAATATATTTTCATAAGATGTGAATTCAACAGGCATTAATTTTCTGAAGCTTTTAGTTTGGTAAATCAGGACAATATAATAAGTTATAATCAAGTAGCATCTTTATACCTAGACCAAATGCTTCGGTCTCTGTTAGTGTTATGTTGGTTGTTCAGCTGAACTCCGTTGGCTTCACTCACCAAATACAGAGACCGAAGTTCTAGCGCGATCTGTACAGGGGACTCAATGGCCATATGTTTATGTGTATTAAGTTCGGATAAAACAGGGCAGTGAAGTTGCGCGACAGCCGAGGTAAGTCACTGTTTTTGTTCCTTTTAACTTGATTTTCCCCGTTTTTTGGCAATTGATGCCAAGAGGGAATATTAATTTGCATTTCGGTCGCGTTAATTTTCAAAAGTTTGATTCATTAAAGACAAAAATTGAAGAGCCCCGACGGGGGGATTTTGCATTGTAAGTCCCCTAATGGTGGCTGCACGATAGCGAGCCGTCTGTGTATGAGGAGAAATTTAAAAAATAAAAAAATGTTAAAAAACTCCTCGAAACAGACGGCTGCCAGCTGTCTACTTTATACCCATCTTACAAAAGTGAAGTGGCTGTTGAATCCCTTATCAGAGGTTTATTTTTGTGAAAATTTGAACTTTAGTCTCATACATTTTCTTTTAACTTATCATTTTAATTTAAAAAAAGGAATTGAGCAAATATATTGCAAATTCTATATTGGAAAAATAAAAAGCTACACACAAATATCAAATTCAGAAAACATCAGCCCATGACGTGTTTGAGAATTTTTATGCTTTAATCTCAAATTCGGAAATCTTCAAAAGCAAAAAACATGCAGATGCCCGATCAAAATAAACTTTCTCGTAAAATCGCAAGATTTACCCATTAAAATATACTTTTATATACTCCACATCATAATTGTATCAGGTATCGGGATGAATTTCTCCTTTGAGCAGCAATTTGAAGACATTCACTAGAAATAGTGATGATCTTTCTATTGATTGAATTCATCTTTAACAGGATTTAGGCTACAAGACTTCTGCCTGTGGCTTTGAAAACCTTACCAAGCCAAGATGGGAAACACACAGGGTAATGTCCCCCAAGGGTCGTTGAATGTCACCACGATGCAAGGTCCTCAGGGCGCTGTCCAGTCGGGGGCCCACTCTCCTCTACCAGTTGACACCGTGCCCTACAGAGGGCCTAAGCTCGAGTATTTTATGATCAATATCTCGGCTAAGATGAGTGTACAAGGTGAGTTTCTTATTTCATTGTATAAGATGTTTATCTTGTGCGACACTGGGGGGTACATGCTACTATTGATCTCGGGGGGGGGGGGCGGGGGGCAGTGCCATCGGGGCACCCCCTCCGCTAATGATATTTTGAAAAGTTAATAAGAAGGAGAAACAAACTTCATAGTAGAGAAGTAAAGAGAAAAAAAGGAGGAGGAGGGAGAAGAATACAGAAAAGGAGTTGGGTCATGGAATTATGTGTATCTGTTCAATTTTAGTGATTAATACTTTTGGCCTTTTGGGGCACTTATCCTCACTCTCTCATTTTTATTAATATCATCCTGGTGTTGTCCCCTGATTGAGCTCTTAAAAAATACAAAGACTTGTATGTAATGTCAGTTCTGGAAAGAGAATTTATGCTCCCCTCAGCCCCCCCCCCCCCTCCCTCCCCGTTCACAAGTAGGAGACTGGAGCCTATAGAGAGCGTGATATAGCAAGTTGTGTAGTTTCCAATGGGTTGAATAAAAAAATCAGTGATTCTCACCTGTGGGAGCAGTTTATATTCAGAAGACACGCGTTAAATTATGCTTTAAAAAGTTAATTCATCATTTAGATTTATTCCTTCTTTCATATGTGCTATTTATGCCTGATTGGTACAATACCTTGGATGTAGGCATTTAAAGTTCATGTGTAGTGGTAATAATTTGCGTACTTGTTATTCAAATTGTTCAATGCAATGCATTATTTGTATTTTCAACAATTCATTTCCTTGTATTTATATAAGAAGTAATTGTATTCCATAAATGATTTCACATTTGTAACTATTCATTTTGTTGTAAATTGTACACATGTTTTTATTCAGCCTTTGGCTGCGAGGCTTGTTGTAATAAACCATTTTTCAAATGATTTGAATTGAATTTATGGGCAAATGCAGTGAGAGGATTATCCATTTTCACTACTAGTCTGAACATGCAGACTGTCTATGGTCTTTAATAAACATCTAAAAAAGGGAATAAGCAAGGCTCAGATTACATCCAAGGCCAGCAGTTACCATCAAATGGCCTTACTGCCACTCTCAATGGCCTAGGAGATTTGTTGTGCCATTTTTTATTCTTCCAATCGACACCCTAATATAGAAATCAAATATAGAAAAGTGGTTAATGTGGTAAAATGTCATAATTTAAGGCCTAGGTTAGTCATTATATCAGTAAATTGCCAATTTGGTCTACTTTCATTTTAATAGTCTAATGCCATTCCGTCCATCAACATTTCATCTAACAACCATTTGGTCCAATCATCACTACGTCTAATCACCATTTCGTCTGTGGCTATTTCGTCTCATAACCAGTTGGTCTAATATCAATTTCAATTTCATTCGTTTTGCGCAATTAAGACTAAGTCCAATTAGACCAAATGGTATACAGGCTAAATGGCTATTGGACCAACTGGGTATTAGACGAAATGGTGAGTGGACGAATTGGCAATTAGACCATGTGGATAGTGGACGAACTGATTGTAGACCAAATGATAGTAGACGAGTTGGCAACTGGACGGAGGATTATTCTATTGTTACTGGGGGTGCTGAGCATTGTCACGGCACCCCCAGTAACAATAGATAATCCTCCGTGTCCATGGTTGGCAATTAGATGAATTGGCATTAGACGAATTGGAAGTAAACTATGATATCAACACTCATCCCTTTGATGCACATTGCCTTTTAATACAGCTGGATTCTTTCAATCCATGATTACAACAAACGTGGACGAGTACTACCCGACTCTGGTCCAACCGTACCAACATGGCTTCAAGATGATTCAGTTTCAGACGATACCAGGGGTGAGGTCCCAGGCAGGATGGTTCAGCCAAGCCGTTCCGTTCCAAGCTGTACTCACAAGACCCATTGGAATGTAGGTATTTTATTCTCTTTTTTTATGTGCAAGCATTGCAGTGCGGCTGTTCTGCCTCTCACCTTGTACTCAGAGGCCCGTATTCTGAAGTCAGGTTTAACTTAGACCACGGTCTAACTCTGTGCTAAAATTATGGGAAGCCAAAAGTGTCAAAATGTTTCTAATGTTTACTGTGCTCTTTCCTGATTCTTCAATGGTGAAGACAGTCATCTATTTATACTTCCTAGACAATTATGAATGATTTGAGAGCCAAATGAGCTGAAATATGATATGTCTACTGTTAGTGATTTATGTAGCAATTGGCTATCCATACTTAAACCACAACTCTAAACCTGAGTTTAAGTTAACCCTAATTCTCCCGGGGGGGGCCATAATGGCCCCCCCCTCGACAATTTTCGCGATATATCTGCTTCGCGAATTTTTTTTACCTCGCCGCTCACTGACTTTTTACTTTCAAGTCTCGCGCAAATTTTGAGACCAAATTTGTGACGCCCGGGTACGCGGTTACGACATTACGCAACATTATATAAGTGCATGTCAGACCCAAAATTGCTCATAAACGTGATTTCATGTACAAATCCAATGCAAATAGTGTATTTAGCCAAAATTCATAAATGTATCATCATTTCTACTTTTACTGATTAAACTTAATTAATTTTGCCTTGTTTATGATCAGAATTAAGTCTGGAACGATTTCCATTGAAAAAACAATAAAAAACCAAAAGTAAAAAAACAAGGAAATACATAAGAAATTCATAAAACAATAAAATACATAAGAAATTGATTTCCAAACCGAAGTTTTTTTTAATTGCGATTGTTAAGAATGCTACAAAGAATATTTTTACCAAAAATTAGCATTCTAGGAGCTTTATTTAGTGAATTAGAGCAAAAAGTATGATTTATGCATAAATTAGCATAATTAATTCATATAAAATAAAATCTCAATATTTTGGAAAATTTTACCATACAGCCTTGTAGATTACATCACACACTACCAGCGTGCAAATTTTTGCGTCGCTCGCGCGATCGGCGGCCGAGATCTTAAGGGGGGGCCATAATGGGCCCCCCCCCCCCGGGAATGACAAGAATCAAAATACCCCGGGAGCTTGAGGGTTAAACCCGACTTCAGAATACGGGCCCGAGGGTCATGTGGTCGAATCCCACCACAGCCTAGTGTCCTATGGCAAGGCAACAATCCTCTTTTTGTCACTCTCCACCCAGGTGTTAAATGGGTATCCAGTAGGATGCGAAATCCTATGTAGTAATTGAGTCTTGGAACTCCTGTTGGAATACTCCCCAGGAAGTGGACAAAGTACATACATTGTACATTGTGTGTGGGCATGTCAGGATCCGATGACCAGGGTAATAATTATTACAATGTAAATCCCTAACAAACATGTGGTATAAAAAAAAACTAAGTGAGAGCAGATGCAAGCAAATAAGAATAAAATTTGAAGATTTTCTATTCATCAGATATCGAAAACCTATTTTTGCTTTTAATCTTTCAAAGCCACATTTTTCATGTAAATTTTCCTAAAATATCGATGGTCAAGCAAGTCAATTCTATCATAAATTACTTTCTAATGAAGACAATATGGACAGATTTTTCATGTAAATTTTCCTAAAATTTTGAAGGTCAAGCAAGTCAATTCTATCATTCATTACTTTCTAATTTTAAAGACAATATGGACTGAATCACCTGTTTCATGTATTGTTTATTTTACTTCAAGGTTCATAAACAGGCATCGGTATCCCCAATCTTTTGTATCTTTGTTATTTTATTCATTCTTCAGATGACTATTGATAAAGACATGATCTGCAAGGAAGGGGATATTTTTAGAAATTCCCCAAAAAATTAAGCACTTAAACAAAACAAATGACATCATTAAAACTATGATGAGTGAGGGATTTCAGGACCCCGTCTTACAAAGTTGCGATCGATCTGATCAATCTCAACTATGGAAAGCCAGCAACGCCAACATCTAAACTACATGTTTGTTCAAAATATTTTCTAGTTATGATGTATATTCATACATTCATAGTTTTCTTGAAAAGTCAGTGTGCCTCTCTCTGTTTAACATTACAAAGGACATTGTGCAAATTTCCTGAAGAAAAAAATATGATATTGAAGGATTTCCATATACTTGAGGTTGATTGGGTCAATTGTAACTCTTTGTAAGACAAGGCCCTGGTCCCGGGGGGGGGGGGGGGTAGTCTGCAGGCACAGACCCTGATTGAAACTTTGATCAGCAAGTGGTTCAATGTTGGTGCTAGTGTTAGAAGCATGATAATAGGGAGTGTTCACTCCATGTACAAGGGAATTAAGAACATAGAAAGTGTAATGACAAGATAATTTTTTTTAAATACTTCACATTTCTCAACACTTTACATTGTAATTAATATCACACCATTCATCGGAACTTGGCATGCCCACACACTGTGTATTCATCTTCGGCTGCAGAGCCCTTTGAAGATTACGTCAGATGAGGGGAATGATGATGATGAGGACGATGATGATGATGATGAGGATGATGATGATGGTGGTGGTGATGATGATGAAGATAATGATGATGGTGATGATGATGATGATGATGATGATGGTGATGATGATGATGATGATGATGATGATGATGATGATGATGATGATGATGATGATGATGATGGTGATGATGATGATGATGTTGAAATGCCCTTCATGACAATGTACAGCCACAATGTCTTTGTCGAAAATTAGTAAATCAAAACAGCACTTTTGTCCTGGACTCTAGACAAACTACACATATATATATATATATGCAACTTTTCGTCAGCCTAGAAACTTAAGATGAAACTGCTGCTCCAGTTCACCAATAGTTGACAAAGACCTTCCAACTGTTCATTGTCATTTGATGGGTATTTTCAATACATTTACTGTGTTCTTCATACCGTCATGCATCACAGAGTGAAAAATTGTCTTTCCTAATTCCAATGCCTAATGGGAGTTTACATAAATAATGTAAATAATCACATAATTTACAGCTCAACATAGTAGTGATTAATTCCAGAACCAATTTCTGTATAAGTTTAATGTTATTTCTGATGTAAGAATTAGCCAGACACCAACATACAAAAAAAGAAGAAATGAATTAATCAATCAGTAAATAAGTAACTAAATAGATAATTAAATAAATCAATATATATGAATGAATGAATGAATAAGTACATGATTTTATAACTGAATGAATTTTAATCAATAAATAAATAGATATATGAAATAAGAAATATATAATTTAAATGAAAATAGATTGAATGACAATAGAATCTTAATGGAAAAAAAATTATAAAATTACCTCAGTTTCTTCAATAAATAAACTCAATAGCAACAACTTTATTGTAATACAGTTGTGTGTATATTCCTACTTTCTATATTTTTATGCCCCCGCAGACGAAGTCCGGAGGGGGGCCATTAAGCGTTGCCCCTGTCCTTCCGTCCGTCCCCCACTTGGTTTCCGTGCGATAACTCGAAAAATATTTAATGGATTTTAAAAATTTTGGTGTGTAGGTAGGTAGATGACATAAAAATACAGGCTAAGTTCGAAGTCGGAGTCCGCAGGTCAAAGGTCACAGCTCATTAAATATGCGAGTTGGTTTCCGCATGATAACTTATGAAATATTCAACTGATTTAAAAAAGTTTTGGTATGTAGGTACATATGTAGATGACACCAAAATACAGGCTAAGTTTGAATTCGGAGTCTGCAGGTCAAAGGTCACAGCTCATTAAATATGCGAGTTGGTTTCTACATGATAACTTACATACATGTATGAAATATTCAACGGATTAAAACAAAATTTGGTGTGTAGGTAGATGAGACCAAAATACAGCCCAAGTTAAGATTCTGCAGGTCAAAGGTCACAGCTCATTAAATATGCGAGTTGGTTTCCGTATGATAAACTTTGGAAATATTCACCATAAAAATGTTTGGTGTCTGGGTAGATGACACCAAAATACAGTCAGGTCACATTAAATGACCTGACTGTCATATCTTCTGTCAGAGATTATTATGGAAAGGGTGAGTATTTAGGTCAAAGGTCTAAATTTGTTCATTATATATATGCATATTGGTTTCTGCACGATATTAAGTTCAATCATATTGAATGAATTTCAGATTGAATTGGACATGTCAAATTTCTAGTCTTAGCAAACAGGCGTCCATTGAATTGCTGTGTTTCTTTGTCTGTCACGTTTCGGTGCATTTTATTTACTTATGTTGTACTGTAGATCAAGTACAATCCATGTGTATTCTGCAAGCCAAATATGTAATTTGATATTCATATTTCAGAAAAAGAAAAGAAGACAATGAGGCAGTGTTTACACTGTCAACAATAGATACGTTTTGCACCCACAGACGAATGAACTGACAGGATGAAGACAGTTATTGAAAGGATAAAATCCATTTAACCGTGAAATGTTTGATCATTGAATTGTTCAAAGAAAATAAATTTCCTAATAGGATACATACTTGCACATAGATTAATAATTTGAAGGTAAAAGAAAGTAGTTGCAGCATTTTATTTCTTAAGAAAGCCTTTTAAATCAAGGTTAACTATCACCATATTACCATAGATCTAGATCTGGTGCATTATCTTTGTGAAATTAGGAAATCTTAGCTCCAAACCGATAATTCTGATGATCACTAACACAGAAAAGTATATGTGGGACAGTGTATTAATATTGCTTGGAAAAATACCATACATTTGATGGAATACCGTGCTTATTTTGCTCAATTCTCAGCAACTACACATGTTTATTCAGAGCCATTTGGCACATATTTTTTTATTTGTACTTTATGCATGTACAAACACTTGGGTGGAAATTTTATTGGATTCTGTTCAAACTCATTTTGAGATCGTTACCACAACTGGTATTTGTCTTTAACATCTTGTATGACACAAAAGTAATAAAAAAATTGGGGGGGAGCTAGGGGGGTTCATTTTTTGAATGCTCTGGAAAGCAGCCTGAGCTAACGATGAGTTCCATTTACTGTTCATGGTTTTGAGTTGAGGGTGATTTTTCAAATAACAAGGATCCACTTCATTATTATAAGTACAGTATTTATTATAATCCTTGTTTTCACTTATTACCGTTGAAAAACTACATGCACATTTAAAACTGTTCCAAAGTTACCTCCTGAGTGTAATTCTTACACTAACCCCTCATGATGTGTAATATGGAAGAATAATTTGCTGGTTTTATTTTTTGAATTTTTTTTTTTACACAGGCCTCCTCCCAATGAGCAATGGAATCTGCAAATAGTCAAAAGTTTTATCGAGCTCCAAATATTTTATTCTTTCACATCATGGTCCACCAATGGTCAGACGGCAAACACTACTGATGTTATGACAAAGGTACGGGATGATAAGAATGATGAACTGCATTTGTGTAGCGCCATTTAGTTTTAAAAACATTCCGAGGCGCATGTAAGCATTATGGAGCGTTGTGGCTCAGTGGATTAGTCTCCGGACTCTGAAACAGGGTCGTGGGTTCAAATCCCAGCCATGGCGTAGTTTCCTTCAACAAGAAATTTATCCACATGGTGCTGCACTCAACCCAGGTGAGGTGAATGGGTACCTGGCAGGAATTTATACCTTGAAATGCCAAGCGCTGGAAAGGCTGCTTGAGCTACAGCTGGGGTAATAATATCCAAGTCATTTGGAAGCGCATAGAGACATTATTCATAATGTGTTATGCACTATACAAGAACTGACTATTATTATTATTAATGACAATTTAGATATAGTTGTTCAGAAGGTTCCTTATTCTATACAGGCAGATTACACTTGTCGAGATGTTCGTTCATGCAAAAAGGAAAAAGCGTTCCTCAAATGAGAATAACGAAAAAACAAAGTGTTCATGGCGTCATATCTTCACTTATAACATACCTTGTTCCGCAATGATTAACTTTTCTATCAATATTGAATAGCCAACCTTAATTTGGGGGTAACAAGTGTGATTTTGTTTTGTGAATACTTGTGCACTTTCCTAATGAAGCAGTTTTCTATGGATTATACAATTTTCTTTGGATTTGTACAAATGACATGTCAAATCCATTTGTTGTTGAAAGTGGAAAAATTTGCATTTTTGGTCTGAAGACAAGAGTTTGGGGCCCCGTCTTACAAAGAGTTGCGATTGATCAATCACATCTATGGAAAGCCAGCAACGTTAGCATCTAAAATACATATTTGTTAAATATATTTTCCAGATATGATGTATATTTATACATTGTTTGTTTTCTTGAAAATTGAGTGTGCTTCTCTTTAATTACAAAAGACATTGTGAAAATTTCCTGTAGTAGAAATTATGACATTGATGGATTTCCATACAACTGAGATTGATCGGATCAATCGTATCTCTTTGGAAGACGGGGCCCCTGGACTATATTCTTTGCAGTGCTATGTATAACTAAGAAGCAAATTATAGATTATTCCTTGTAATTCATTGTTGGGTTTTTTTTTTTTTTTTTATTTGGAATGATTTTTTCCCAGATCATGGATATGTGTCAGAGAGGGGCCAGGCTTATCTGTATTGAAGCAACAGGAATGCAGCAGAATCCGTCATTTTCGTCAGGACTGCGCGGTCATGCTGGCAGTAAGTACATCCGGGTTCCCGTTTCATGCAGACTTTTTATAGTACAAACAAATGCAGAATTTCTATAACAAATTTACCGTCGGCCAACCAGACCGAATGATTTCAGTAGCTTTTAACTGCTATTGTAAATTTTTTAGCCAACCTTAATTTGGGGGTAACAAATATGATTTTGTTTTGTGAATCGGTAATGAAAGGCTGCTTGTGGGATCCCATTTTGTCTTGTCCACCTTTTGGGGTAACAAATATGATTTTGATAATATCCAAGTCCTTTGGAAGCGCATAGGGAGGTTATGACATAATGTGATATGCGCTATACAAGAACTGTGTTATTATCATTATTATTATTATTATGATTCTATTTATTCAATCGTTAATGAAAGGCTGCTTGCTGGATCCCATTTTGTCATGTCCACCAATTTAGGGGTAGCAAATGTGATTTTGTTTTGTGAATCGGTAAGGAAAGGATCCCATTTTGTCTAATATCCACTTGATCTAGCGCGATTTAGTCTCTATGGATAAATGAATTGTTTATGAATCAAATTTTCATTCAACAAAGTGCGAACAGTTAGGAGATGAAGTAGATATTAGACCATGTTGGAAAAACTAAAGAGAATTAGACTTAATGGGTATTAGTCTATATGGTTAGGTGAACTGTTTATGAATCAAATTTTCATTTGACAAAATGCAAACAATTAGTAGGCAAAGAGGAAATTAGACCATCTGGACATTAGACCAAAGAGAATTGGACTAAATGTGTATATGACCCAGTGCAATGTAGACCAAATGGCAATTGGACCAAATGTATAGCAGGCCAAATGGGTTTAGCCCATGTGGACAATATAGATGATGTGAGAAGCAGACCAACCGCTTGTAGACCAGGGCTCAATTTCATAAAAAGTTGCTTTGATAACGACTCTAACTAGAATCAGGGTTACCACAGTCAAGGAAAATCCCGAAAAAATTTGTGGTTATTGAAAGTCAGGGAATTTAGAAAATTTGTGAAAAGTCATGGAATTGCATTTACCTCTTGGCTATGGCAGCTTTCCAGCTTGTCGTGTCTCGCAACTCTCATACTCTGTGATCATACTCTGCTATCATAATTGGTGTTCATGATTTCCATTTTTCCCAGTTTTATGACATCCCAAATTCGACATAACTCCCGGGACGTCACGGGAGGTCATGGAAAGCAGCAATTTAGTCGTGGAAAAGTTATAGAATTCTGTTTTCAAATTTCTGCGGGATCCCTGTAGAATGTCAACTTTCATTGGAAGAGACAATCAGGAAGCAGAATTTTCACTGTTGTCATGGTAGTTGACGATTCATCAAGAGTTGCTATCATATCAACTATTTATGAAATGTGACCCAGGCGAATAAAAACCGCTCTGTTCAACATTCATTTAGGACTCTATAATAATAATGATAATAATATTGGTATATTTACCCAGGGTAGCCACTTCAGTTTCGAAAACTGTTCTACCAGTGGGCCCTGCTATTACTATTACCCCGGCTTTAGCTGAGCTGCCTAGGCGCTCAAGCATTTGAGGAATTTCTTCATACCGGGTACCCATTCACCTCACCTGGGTTGAGTGCAGCACAATGTAGATGAGTTTCTTGCTGAAGGAAATTACTTTACGCATTTACGACGGAGAAACTCTCTACAATGCATCAATTCCTTTGAAGATGCAAGTCAAATCACAATGAAGAGCAGAGAGGCTTTTGTCGAAAAAAAAAATGGTGGACCGGGAGAGCAATTTCTTGGAATCTCTTGGCTCTGGACAACAACATATTTGCAATTGTTTTTCCGGTCCCAGTTCACCAACTTTCGACAGATGCCTGTCAGCTCTCCATTGGGATTTTGATTGCATTTTCAATGGAATCGAGGCGTTGTAGAGAGTTTCCCCGTAGTTAAAGCGAAAACTCCCTAATGAGGCGGACATTTAAACGTATTCAGTGATCAACCATGCTCGATCAACAAGGATACCTTGTCAATTTATTATGACTAGTGTGAGTTATTCATGCAAAATTGTGAATCAAAATTTCTTTCCCGCTTTCTCCCCAGCCATTGGAGTGGACCTGCTCTTTCACATTCCGCAGCACCCCAACCCAACCCCTTACGTTTACCACGGCATCCATGTGCCTATCACCTACACGGTGCAGGCCGGCTTTGGCATACCCTCCTACCAATGTATGACGGATCTCAGCGCCCAATTCGGTGCCTTCTTGAACCAAGGATGGAAGCTAGTGGAGATCAATTTGGACTCTTCGCAGATGCAAAGAAGTAAGAAGAGGAGATGATCCCATTTTGGGAGCATTTCATGGAACTGATATAAATTTTTACTGACATCTGTTGTAAGCTACTGAAATTATTTGATCTCATTGGCTCAGAACAAATTAGCCAGTGAAAATCACCATTTGCTTCATGAAGTGCAACACTTTTCTGAGCTTTCTTTTGTTTTAATTCAAACTAGGCCTACCTTCCCAAAACCTAGCTGAAATTTCACATTTCACATCTTAACATCCATGAAATGCCCGTCTATTTTCCATATCTCTCAGAAATTGTTTTTATTTAGTTGGAAACTATCCAAAAAATTAAGAAGAATATTCCCCTTTTTCTTGACTCTGAAAGATCTTTTTCATTTGATGTCCCGAATAAGTAAAATATAGTAGTCCCACTTATAGACTTTCATGTAGGTAGACCATGTGTGACATCAACTGGAAAATTTATGGTCAGACTGTTGTCAAAGTAGGAATGTTATTGCTTTTAATGGTCATTTGAATGTTATTTAAATGTTTTGACTAAGCCGTCATTCAAATTATGGTTCATGCTGGAGTGCTCCACCAGTCCGATGATAATCCACATGCCCATGTGCATTGGCGGATCCAGGGGGCACAGCCGGCCCATGCCCCCGTCCCCCCTTTTTGAGAAGCAAAATTAAAATTTGTAATGTAAAAATGCCATTAAAGGGGAATCCAGCCTTGGCCATAAAATGCTGTGTGGGGAAGGAGAAAATAAATGAAACAGAATGGTGAAACTTTGAAAGAAGTCGGACAAGCAATACAAAAGTTAAAGCTGCTTTAAAATTGAGATCACTAATACTATGTAGATTTCAAATTGGCAACTGGGTAAGTAAATTATGACAAGGGGCAAGGACAACTTTCCCATAGGCCATGTACTTTATTATCTGGGATTTGTGGTTTTCTCCTAAGTACCCATTCTCCTGGGGCAGTAATCCAAATATAACCCATGTAGTATATTGTTTTATGTCCTCATGGAAGAAAAATATAATTTGAAATAAAACTTTTGGGAAAATGACATTTTAGCCATAATATGTATTGGAGTACATGGAAGAGTAGTCCTTGCCTTACATCACTATGACATCCCATATGCGGCCAATTTGAAGTCTCCATGGGTATAGTGATTACCAATATTTACAACTTTTAAAAATTCATAACTTTCTTGTTGTTGTCCAATATTGTTAAAACTTTCACCTATCAACTTGTCTGATTTTTCTTTTCCTTATAAAAACAAGTTTTTGTTTGGGTTGGATTCCCCTTTAAAACAGAAGTGTGCCCCCCCTCCCTCTTTTGAAAGTGAAGAACTTTTTTTTCTTGCTTGTCAAATTTTTCTCGGAAAAATGTGCCCCCCCCCCCTTTTGAAAATCCTGGAACCACCCCTGCCCATGTGTGCCTATATATGTTTGGGATTTTCAACCTACCTGGTTTTGTCAGAACTTTGTAGATATTTGGTTCTATGATGCTGCTGTAACAATTGTCATTGATGCAAAGAGTTTCTTTCAAAATTACTGCTCACTGTGACCGATTGAGTAGGATTAAAATGCATCCTCCACTTTTTCCTCATAAAAATTCAGCGACTGGATTTACGACTGGACAGATCTGTATGAATTCTATGTGGTTCTTTGAGAAGGAAGCTGCATATGTGAACGACTCCACACCCAAATGGCAGGGAACTATCATAACATATCAACACAAAGTCAAGGTGCGTTATATTTTTTTCTACTATTAAAAAAAAGAAGAGTTAGGCCGGCCTAAAGCTCCAGGGCCCCATTGCATAAACGTTACTATTATAGTAGCTTTGCTATCCGATGGTAACTTTCCTGAAATCCTTGATTCTGATTGGCTGATAAGCATTGTTACCATGGTAGTTAGCATTGGATGGCAAAATTAATATGATAGTAACTTTTATGCAACGGGGTCCAGAAATGTGATTAAGATGATGGTGATGATGATGATGATGATGATGATGATGATGATGATGATGATGATGATGATAGTGATTATGGTGGTCATGCTGATGGTGATGATGATGGCAATTGTGCAGATGGTGGTGGTGGTGGTGATGATGATGATGATGATGATGATGATGATGATGATAGTGGTGATGGTGATGATGATGATGATGATGATGACGACGACGACGATGATGATGGTGATGGTGATGATGATAGTGATTATGGTGGTCATGATGATGGCAATTGTGCCGATGGTGGTGGTGGTGGTGATGATGATGATAGCTATGATACTGCTGGTGGTAATGATGATTTTGGTGATCGTGAGGATGAGCATGGTGCTGGTGATGATGATGATGATGATGGTGATGATGATGACAGTGGTGGTATTGATAATTAAACTTAATTGGAGTTTGTAAGACATTGATTGATGTTTGAATCAGAAAAAAAAACATTCTTGATGTCATCATAATACCAAGAATTTCCAATGATGACTAAGATCACAGAACTTAAAATGATTCTCCACCCTCTTCAATTTCCCCTAGGCTCAATTTGGAGGTGTAGCAGCATCAAGGCATAACTGGGACCCCATCCTGGTAGAGATGGGTCAACGTGGTTGGGAGTTGGCTTGTATCCTAGAAACGCCAGAAACACGCCAGAGCGGACTCACCTCGGCAACCACGACTGTCCTTTTGTTCTTTCAGAGGCCCATCATTCCGATGTAGATCTCCGTCTTGTAAGCATGCGGAACCATCGGGGCCTGTGACTTTTGGAAATCCCTGGCTCATGGCATGCATATATTCAGTCCGATTGGGGATGTCAAGTGTTACTGTTGGTGTTGAGAGCTTGAACAGGGCTGCTGAACCGATCTCAGACACCTACATTAGGTTTGGTTCAGCTGAAAAGGGTTGATGAACTGATCTCAGACACCTTCATGTACATTAGCTTTGCTTCAGACTTATAGGCCCGTATTCTCAAAAGAGTTTTCAATTGTAACATGGACTGTGCAGATTTATTTCTTTAACGTGCTTCGTTTTAAGCGCACTTTGCCGAAAAGGTGCATTTAATTGGATTTAACTTTGTGTACGCGATGAAATAGCGTAATTATGTTTTAAAAATCTGCATAGTCCATGGTTTTGTACCATGGTACAATTGAAACCTCTTTTGACAATACGGGCCATAATGTACCAAGCGCGTCATCTATAAGGCAACACCAAGTGATGACGTCACGCCCGTGCCCTAGCATCTAAACTTCATGCAAGAAGAGTTGGTGATAAAAAGGAAAATCAGGGAAATTGTATATTCAAATCTCATTGTACAAAATGCGAAGTCTGAATCCACCTCATATTTTTGCTCATTGAAATGTAAAAAAATCATTTTACCGTATTGTTTTTATTCTGTTTGGAAGCTTGAGATTGTCATCACCAACAGCAAACTCATGATATGGCATATTTTCTAAGGTCAATCCCAACACCCCTCCTCCCTTTCAAGTATAGTACTGTGGCTGGTGTTGCCACGACACCACATTTAGACACTGTACCTGTAATTGCCCAATCGATAAGAATCAGGGTTTCAATCTCTGTTCACAGCCATTCCTAAAGCCTGGGGCACACTACGCATTTCATTGCGATCCGAATTTCAGAGAAATTGTAATAACATTTGATATGAACATTCCAACTGATAAAATCTTAGCGATCAGAGTTCAGAATATTGCTAGGACGACTGAAATCTAAATTCAGTCTAGTTTGAGCCTTGATCCCTGTAGGAATAAAAGCAAATTCAATCCCGAAGCATAATGACATCATCGACTGCGACTTGAAGCTGATTTGGACTTTACTCCAACCACAGGGACTTGCCACAAAGCAAAATTATGATTTAATTATTCCTCACATTATGCCGAACTTCAAATGAAATAATTGTACTTCTTGGAACGTTCACATTTAATGCAATATGCGATTCATTAAAAAATTGTGGCGCATCGGATCACAAAGTGTGCTTCAGAACCATGGAGAGTTGAAGGCATTCCTCTTCTTTACAAAGGCTTGGCCTCTTCATACTTCTTGTGCTAAGAAAAAGAAGTAATAACTTAAATCTGGCATATACCTCATAGAAGTTTAAAAAATCATTTATAAAAAACATGGTTATCACATCTCTCAAAGAATTAACGCATACATTTCACTTCAATGAATTTTGGTGAGATTTGAATTATTACTTGTATATTTTGAATTTATTTTGTGATCACAACTCTAGACTGACGGATGATGCCTTCTTTTATACGTCAAAAGTGTTCCCAAGAGACTATATTTGGCACATATCGATTTTTGCTTTGTCCTATAAAACATTTTGGATAAGAAGAACCAGTTCATATGTTTTTTTATTCTAGTTAAGAATTTACAAATGACTTTTTAAAAGCCTCTCTGAATAAGAAACTACCTGAGATCATTCAACATGATTTTTCCTCTACTGAATTATTCGCAATTGATAGATGTTGGCCAGTATCTCTGTTCTATGATAGATCATGCTAATGCCTTTGCCAAAATGTTAATTTCTAGATTCGAGATACTTTTTTAGTCTAGTTTAAAGAGGTTTCTTTAAAAACTTTTTTTTTCATTATTATTCTGTTATTTCATACAATAATTCACTTCATCTTTATTCATTTGGAAGAGGCTGATCATCAATACTCTGTATATACCAATACTATCATTATATCATTATATACTTTATCATGATATTGAAATTCAGTCAAAGCTCTTTGCCCTAGTCATATAAAACAGCAGATAAATAGGTCTTTCTACATGTATTGTATGTACGAATAATCTTTGATGGTGGTGTATACTTAGCAACCTAAAGAGCCAGAATTTTGTAAAATTATTATGAATAATGCTAGTGGAATTGATGAGTATCAAGTTGTATTTGTGAGAACAGATAAGATTTGATGATATATTGATTGATATCAAATGTATACTCATCAAGAGGCTGTCAACGCAAAATTTTGCGTTTGTTTGATTTTAAGAAATAATCATATTTAGTGAGGTCTTTTTCTTGTGAAAAATATACATGTTTATTGGAGCTAAAGCTGGGTTGATATTAATATGTGTGGGCCCTGGGATAGAGTATTTATAGAATTTTTATGACTGTTACTATTGCTTTTGTATATATATTCATATGATTATAGCATTTAGTGTAATATAAATCTGAGAGGCAGTCCATATCCTGAACTCTGGTTCCATTTAAAGCTACTATGTCACAGTCATTTTAAATAGCACCATCTTGAGTCTTATACTACATAATATGGACCTTACATCCTTATCTAGGAAACTACAGTTTTATATGTAGCAGTAGTCTTATGATATAACCCCTACAATGATTAATGACTTGATTCTAATCTTAATAACAATCATATTATTGTATTTACCAAGAAATCATTCTTAGCATGCTGCTAGACTTTCCTGTTTTTCAATCCACTGAGATCATTTGATCATCATATTGTTGAAAACCAAAATTCACAATATATTTGTGATTGTTTGATAAAAGGGTCTGTGTATTCAGACTCCTTATATTTCATAGTCCTAAAACAGGAGATTCACAGTTTTTGGTTCAGTTTCTCTTTTAAATGGTGGTCTAAAGTGGTTAGCCTTTTTAGCTGTGCAAGAGCCGTGGTGTAGTGGTTCTGACTCTCGTCTTGAAAACAGAGGGTCGTGTGTTTGAATCCCATCAGTGTCTAGCTTTCTTTGGCTAGGCATCAATCCACACTTTCTCACTCTCAACCCAGGTGCTAAATGGGTATCCGGTAGGATGCGAAAGCCTATGTAGTATGCCTAGCAAATGAGTCTTGGAACTCTTGTTGGAATGCTCCCCCGGGAGTGGAGAAGGTGCATACATTGTATACGGGCGTGCAAGGATCCGATGACCGGGGTAATAATATGCTGTAAAGCGCTTTGGGCCATTATGGGGAAAAGAGCTATATAAAAAATAGCTATTATTATTATTATTACTATCATTAGCCAAATGTAGCATAAATCTAAAACTGCAGATGTTCAATTTATCAGCTAATTTGGCATTAAAATTATTAAGAAAAAAAAAATGTCCAGAAAATTTAAATGCAGGTATATATTCAATGTTGAGGCACAATTAACTCATCCAGTTTAGTATCAGAACCTAAAAAAAAAAAAAAAAAGTCTTCATAAGTTTGGCTTTCAACAAATTTAGAAAGCATTCAGATTATGGCTGAGGTTGAACCAGTGTTCAGAATATGTGTTTTAGGGTTTTGGAATGTAGAATTTAAGAATAAATTATTGCCATTGAATGGATTTTTTTTACTTTTCTACTCTTCTCATGATGATTGATTCTACACGCTTTCCTTTTTCAGGTGTACAATGTTTTAAAGCTCATGAAATCAGTTTTATAATATTGTAAATCATGATGCCTCTATCTAAATTTCTTCATGATTTACAAAGAAAGTTGAAATTTGCACATTTTAGAGTAAACCAGAGTGGAAACTTTTGAATGATTTCTTGCCTCAGACGCTACCAGTACTATAATTTGTCAGAGAAGACATTCATGTAATTATTTTGAGCACTTTGGCCTGCCCCCAAACAACATCATTGTGTGTTATTACGAATTCATTCAAGAAATAATATTGTGATATTTCAATTTCAATTTTCAATTTCAATTTCAATTTCAATTCAATTTCAATTTCATTTATTTCACATCTCTCATAAAAACATTCAAATGACAAATACAATATAAAAACATATTCATACAAATATACACAATAGAAACAAAGAAAAAAAATACAATGTAGGATATTTATAACATAACTAATGAAGTAGCTAAGAGCCTTAAAATTGATACAGCAAGTTTGTATGTTTATTTTTAGGGTATTCAATATGAATGATGGACAAATAGTGTTTGCCATTTATTTTATTATTACATACGCACTTTTTTGAAAATACTATATATATATATATATATATTTCTCTACATCTGTGTTTAAGGCAAATTTTTTTTGTCTTCTTTTGTTGTTCGTAATGCGCCTTAACGCCCTCTACCTTCGTCTTTACGTCTAAATGTGTATTATGACGGAATAAACCCATTCATAGACTTTGCCCTTTCGTAGGATGTAGGCATATATATATATATGTATATATGTATATATATATATATATATTATATTAGTATATATATATATACTGTATAAATAAGAACCTAACCTTCATCAATACTTTTCTCTAATATTCCTACTTTTAAAACTATTTTGACACCAGGCTAGAACTACCTCCTTAAGAGTACTCTACACCTCATCTCTTATCGAAATAAATCATTTTGCTAAAATTGCCTGCTATCTTAAAGATTACGAGGGCTGTATCATTTTTATATATATATATAATCTATTTGATATTCATTTTAAATTGTTTATTCATGTATCTTAGTATATTCTTTATCAAAGAATCGAAAAATAAATTAACATAACAATCCTAGTTAACATTGTATCTGTGTGTGTGTGTTCGATTTTGTGAAGAAAAGCATTAAGCCTCTTAAAGGTATTTCTTTCAAGAGCAAAACAGGGCCCCGTCTTACATAGAGTTGCGATTGATCCAATCAACCACAACTATGGAAAGCCAGCAATATCAACACCTAAAATGCATGTTTGTTCAAATTATTTTCTACTGATATGATGTATATTCATACATGCATCATTTTCTTGAAAATTCGGTGTGCCTTTCTTTGTTTACAAAGGACAATGTGCAACTTTCCTGTAGAACAAATTATGACATTGATGGATTTCCATATATTTGAGGTCGATCGGATCAAACGTAACTCTTTCGCAAGACAGGGCCCTGTCTAACAGTTAGGATTGATCCAATCAATTGTAACTCTATGGAAATCCATCAGTGTCATAATTGTCTATACAGGAAATTCGTAAAATGTCCTTTGTAAACAAAGAGAAGCACAGTGAATTTTCAAGAAAACAATGAATGCATGGATATACATCAAAGCTAGAAAATATTTTGAACAAACACGCATAATAGAAGTTGATGTTGCTGGCCATCCATAGGTGCGATTGATCGGATCAATCGCAACTCTTTGTAAGACGGGGCCCAGATGTGAGACACAGGCATCGCATTTACAACAGCGGCGGTGGTGGCGTCAGAATCAGAAGTTAAGGATTTTTAAACATAATGACGGAGTTTCAGGTTAACAACAATTAAAGACAAACTAGTTATTATGTATGTGTGTGCTACAAGTGCAATTCTTTAATAGCAGTATGGGAATACAGACATGCCAAGTTGCCAACCATTCCCTTTTTAGAGTATTTGTTCCTCCTTTTTTGCTATGAATACTTTTTTGTATGATTTAGTACTTCTGATCATGGAGTATGTATTATACACAACGCGTGACACTAGTCCCAGACCGGTAAAAATCACTGTCGGGGCCAGTAACTTGTTGCATGACAAAAACAAGTAAATTCTGGCCTACGAGCACAAGTTTATAAGGGTGAATTATCAAGTTTTCAAGTAGAGTCATTTCACATATTTTTTTCACCGATCTCACTACAACAGACTGGTGATTATTACGTTGAGCCAAGTTTTTTTTAATACTCTTTTTTGTAAAAAAAAAAAAAAAAATTCTCCTTCTAAGAATACTTTTTAAGGGGTTGTAGAAGGTTGGAAGGTCTGGGAATACTGTTTACAGTAACGCCGATTTGATGCAGGTTCGGGTTCTAAAATTCATGACTGTTAAAATGTAGTAATTTCACCTTGAATTTATTCATACTTATACTGTTTTTCATAATTAGTTTCTCTTCCACCACAGTAAAGCCTTTACTTCAGTATGTAGCAGAAAATACAAAATCCCTTAAAAAAAAAAAAAATCAAAGCATGTTTAGACTACTTGTATATTACAATTCAAAGGGAATTTGTACATGGCATTGTTGTTATAGAGACTACATCTACATGCAATTTGAATAAGACTGAATATCACAGAAAATGTAATCGTAATTACTAATATGCAAAGAAATACTTATTCTTTTCTTTCAAAAAGGAATAAAGAATGTTGCAATTTCAACTATTTTAAAGTCATCTTCGTGATCATGTTACAGTTATCTGTTTATTTGATTTAATCCCAATGATAATAATAATAGCCAAGTTTTATATAGCGCTTTTCCAAGAACGGCTCAAAGCGCTTTACAGCATATTATTAATCCCAAAGAAAATCAAATTTCTGGGGATTATCTTGGATGTCGACTGAAAACAATCTTTAAGATTAAATCAATGATCATGATGCTGTAGGACTGACAGAATAACTGAATATGTGACCGGTCGGAAATTAGTCTACCGATAGACTTAAATATAGATGAACATATCGTTTCCTGTAAGCAGACTTTTTCACTTATCATTCTTTACAAAATACTTGCATAACAATTTTGGAACATACCGACAATTTGCAATAAGAACCATAAGGATATAAGTCTATTGGGAAGGCAGATTTATGGTTCTTTTTCTTCGTATGTGTATAAATTCATCGAGTCCTTAGGTCCCTTTTGGGCATATTCTTCCCAGGAGCCGTCATACACTGCTACGTCTTCCTTCCCCACCAGGAAGGCGCTCATGGCTAGGATGGAGGCTGTGATTCCAATGTAGCATGACGAGGTCAAAGGTCGGGACAGGTCGATGCCGCGTGACTTGAAGAGGTGTCGGAGGTCGTCGGGTGACCTGAACTTAGTGCCGTCATCGTTGAGAACGTTGTTGAAAGGGATGTTTGTCGCCATCTTCATGATACCAAGGGGGGTATCTAAGCACAGAAAAAGGGAACCCGTTGCATAAATGTTACTGTTTTGGTAACTTCGAGATCAAATGAACATTGTAGGAGGGATGGGGTGACTATCAATATAAAGGATAACAATTACGTTGAAGTGTCAAGAAGATATGGTGACTATCAAAGAGGAAAAATGAACAATATAAGATAAAAGGTGGCGACCAGATTGAAAAAAGGCAAAAAAAAGGGTGACGATCAGAGGAAAAGGGCGACGATCAGAGGAAAAGGGTGACGATCAGAGGAAAAGCGTGACGATCAAAGAGAAAGGTTGATGATCAAATAGAAAGGGTGATGATCAAAGATAAAGATTGACAATCAAAGGGAAAAGGTGACGATCAAAGAGAAAGGTTGACGACCAAAGGGAAAGGGGTACGATAAAAAAAATGGATGACGATCAAACAGAAAGGTGGATGATCAAAGAGAAAGGGTGACGATCAAAGAGATAGGATGACGATCAAAGAGAAAGGGTGGTGATCAAACAGAAAGGGTGGCGATCAAAAAGTAAGGGTGATGATCAAATGGAAAGGGTGACGATCAAAGAGAAAAGTTGATGATCAAACAGAAAGGGTGACGATCAAACAAAAAGGGTGGCGATCAAAAAGAAAGGGTGATGATCAAAGGGAAAGGGTGACGATTAAACAGAAAGGGTGACGATCAAAGAGAAAGAAAGATGATCAGAGAGGAAAGGCGACGATCAAAGAAAAAGTTGACGATCAAAGAGGTTGACGATCAAAGAGAATGGGTAACGGTTAAAGAGAAAGAGTGACGTTCAAAGAGAAAGGGTGACGATCAAAGGGAAATGGTAACGGTTAAAGAAAAAGGGGTGACGTTCAAAGGGAAGGGTGACGATGAAAGAGAAAGGATGACGACCAAAGAGGATGACGATCAAAGAAAAGTGTGACGCTCAAAGAGAAAGGGTGACGATCAAAAAGAAAGGTTGACGATCAAAGAGAAAGCTTGATGATCAAAGGGAAAGGGTGACGATCACAGAGAAAAGTTGACGATCAATGAGAAAGGGTGACGATCAAAGAAAAGGGTAAAGATAAAAAAGGAGAAAGGGTGACGATCAAAGAGAAAGGTTGACGATCAAAGAGAAAGTTTTGATGATCAAAGGGAAAGGTGACGATCACAGAGAAAAGTTGACAATCAATGATAAAGGGTGGTGATCAAACAGATAGGGTGATGCTCAGAGAGAAAAGGTGACGATCAAAGAGAAAGGTTGACGAGCAAAGAGAAAGGTTGACGAGCAAAGAGAATGAAAGACGATCAGAGAGGAAGGTTGACGATCAAAGGGAAAGGGTGCTGATCAAAGATAAAGGGTGACGATCAAATAAAAGGGTAAAGATAAAAAAGGAGAAAGGGTGACGATCAAAGAGAAAGGGTGAAGAACAAAGAGAACGGGTGATGATAAAAAAAGAAAGGATGATGATCAAAGAAAGGGTGGTGATCATGAGAAAAGGTGATGATCAAAGATAAAGGTTGACGATCAAAAAGGGATGACGATCAAAGAAAAAGGGTAACGGTTAAAGGAAATGGGGTGACGTTCAAAGGTAAGGGTGACGATCAAAGGGAAAGGGTGGTGATCAAAGAGAAAGGGTGACAATCAAAGAGAAAGGGTGACGATCAAAGAGAAAGTGTGATGATCAAAGAGAAAGTGTGGTGATTAAAGGGAAAGGGTGATGAACAAAGGGAAAGGGTGATGATCAAAGGGAAAGGGTGACGATCAAAGAGAAAGGATGACGATCAAAGAGAAAGGTTGACGAACAAAGAGAAAGGTTGATGATCAAAGAGAATAGTTGACGATCAAAGAGAAAGGGTGATGATCAAATAGAAAGGTTGACGATGAAAAAGGATGATGATCAAAGAGAAAGATTGACGATCAAACAGAAATAGTAACGATCATAGAGAAGGGATGACGATCATAGAGAAAGAGTGATGATCAAAGAGAAAGGGTGACGATCAAACAGAAGGGTGACGATAACAGAGAACGGGTGACGATCATAGAGAAGGGATGACGATCAAATAGAAAGGGTGACGATTAAAGAGAAAGGGTAATAATCAAAGAGAAAGGTTGGTGATCAAAGAGGAAGGGTGATGATCAAAGGGAAAGGATGACGATCAAAGAGATTAGGGCTGTAGATCAAAGAGAATGGGGGACGATAAAACAGAAAGGATGATGATCATTTAGAATGTGTGACC
Source organism: Lytechinus pictus (assembly GCF_037042905.1). NCBI lineage: Eukaryota > Metazoa > Echinodermata > Echinoidea > Temnopleuroida > Toxopneustidae > Lytechinus > Lytechinus pictus. The sequence continues at coordinate 10,423,120 of NC_087255.1, forward strand.
ATTATCTTAAAAGGGTGTCAATGAAGAAGAAAAGTCGATGTTTAGAAGGAAATAGTGAAGATCAACGACAAAGGGTAAAAATTAAAAAATGCTGTTCATGAAATCATACGGGGAACCACAAACAAAATGCCACTTTGTTTGCACAATATATTTTTGGAACGAATTTTGTCGTTTGTCATAAATTACCGAATTGCTGGCGATAAAATGAGAAGCAAAAGAGGGGAGAATATTTAATTCAATGGAAAATTCATCCAGAGGAGGGCTGTCCTGCCGAACCCCCGGATCTGCCACTGTGTAAATAAAAAAAGATAAGGGCCACTCAGACATAGGATGTTGGTCAAAGCGAAAAGCAAATGATTGATTCAGAAATACTCGCAACGATCATAGAAATCATGGAAAAGTAAAAGGGTGATTGGCAATTAAAAATGCACACTGAACGACAGAAAAGCGGTAAAAAATAGTTGTTGTGACATGTGGTCACTTTCTTGAGCAGATACGGTAGTCAAAGAGAAGTGGTGACGACTGAAGAGACAGGCTGCTAAAGTAATAACTGAGTAACGAGCATACTACCTTCATAAACAGAAGGCTTCGATCCATCATACCATTCCTCAAGACGAGCATCCATGATCTGGAATTCTTTATCCTTCACGTTCTGTAATATGTCTTCGAAACCCTTGTAGAGTTCCTCGCGTCTCTCCGTCACCTTGAACTCGGCAGCTTCTGGCGCAGGCGGTGGTACCTCCGTCACCATTCGGTTCTCCGCCATCCACTGCGGAAGCCCGCCGTCCAGTACGGAGATGGCATCGTGGTTGAAATACCGGAACATCCACCATATCCTCGGTGCCGTCATGACCTTGACCTGCTCCTCGTAGAGAACGACGTGCGTGTCGTTGTCGACGCCGAGTGTCTCTCCTACGTACTCGGAAAACTTCTCGGGAGTCGGGACGGTGAAACGATAGGGCGAGTCCTTGTCGCAGAGTTGGTGTAGGTCAATGTGATGACTTCCGGGAATGCGTGCCTCCATAGTTTCCGCCCCGATCCTAGTAGCGTCAAGAACTCGGAAGGGTCTTCCTTCCGGTGTCTTCCGTGATGTCATTGCTTCTGCTATCCATTCCGTACTGACTAAAGCTGGGTACTGTGCTTTAGAGATTACAGTCGTATGCTGTTGAAGATATTGGGTGTGGAATGAAAATATACAGATACTGTTATTGCAAGGAGTTTAAAGAGATGGAGAACCATCCAACACATTCCCTATAAAGCCGCTTTGATTCCGCAAGGATAAAATATGTTAGACATGTTCTTAATTGGATGTGTCTTGCAGATTGTAGACAAAAAATACCTACCTAACTACAGACTTACTGGCCAGATACGATATGATATATGCTTTTGTAATTATGATTACTTTTCGCTGCCTCTGGTCGGTTATTAAGAACAGACACATTGCCAGCTTTTACAGGCGGGAGAAAAATAAATGTTGCAATATGTATTGAATTATTATATGAAATTACTCGACTGTCCGCATGTAGCCTCAACTGTGACACATAACATCACAAATAGATATAATCTCTGAAACTAATCTTATTTTGGGGTAAAGTGGAAGTGTGTGGTAATTTGTAAAATGTTGATGTAAGGATTGTCAACATTCGAGGGTTTTCACATTTTGAAACTGTTTTCATACAATATTTCGCTCACTTTCAGGACATAATATAAAACTTTAAAATATATTTCGACATGTGTTTAATATCCACGTTTTTTTATCAAGTAAGTTTGGAAATATTCGCAGTTATATATTTTCAACACAAATCACTTTTCAGTTTCCCATGAAACTGGCGGCATCGCAGGAAGCCACCGAAGTATACAGTGCCCCTGTGTATTCTTTTGTAGGCCTGCTTCTTTAGAAATCAGAAGCTACATGAACAGTGGCGTAGCTAGGATTTTTTTCCCGAGGGGGCACTGGGAGGGGTCCTTGCTTTTTCAGGGGGGGCACCGGCCATTTTTCCGGTGTGTGTATGTGTCCACAAGGGCGGATCCGACTTTCGCCAATAGGGGACGGAACCCGAAATTATCTTCACCTATATCAGTCACTTCTTAGTTTTATTCTTATAAACTAACATAAACATAAAATAATCTCATAAGCCTTATAAAAAGTGCGAGCGCGAAGCGCGAGCGATTTTTTTTTTTACTTTAATGTATTTTTTCCTGAAAATTTAATTTTCTGGGCAATGTTATGTGTGATCCTGAACAAGATTCGTATGTAACTAGATGGTTACTGCGAACGCCAAGCGCGAACAGAAATTTTTTTCAACTGTTCTAGCATTATCGAAAAGGGACCTGTTATAGGACTGCTTACAGCTACCCACGGACACGGTATATATTTCAATAATGCGAGCGCGAAGCGCGAGCAAATTTTTTGACATTCCGACCTAAAAATGGTCATTCTAAGCATTTTTTGTATTAATAAATGGGATAGGTATGTAACTAAACAATTGATGCGAGAGGAAGAAAATTGAGATTTTAGACCTAAAAGCGGGACACTCTATTCATATTTTGTAAGTCATAAACAGGATATAGTCAATCGGGTATCATTAATAATAGACAATTATTGATATTCTGATGTGAAACTGGATAATTTAAGTACATTTTAAATAAAGAACATGCAGGCTATCGCGCATGTTTTAGATTTAGACCTAGAATCTGGGCATTCTGAATACATTTGTTTAATGGAACATTGTGGAATACACGTAGACAATATGAACTTGGCAAATCAAACAATGTGACCACGCAGCGTGAGCTTAAAATGCTGATATGTAGACCATAAAACGGACATTTTACAGAAATGTGTAAATGAAAAAAAAATGAAAGCTCGATGTCCGAGCTAAAATACGTTTTGCATATCGACTCCAAAACTTGCTCCATATCAGCCTATCGAGCAAGATATTAATCCCATCGAACAGGCAATTATGGCGCGAAGCGCCAGCAAAAATTTTATATACTAATATGAAAAGATTTTTTTAAATTGCAAGTCTTCCCCTCACATTATTTCATTCACTCGTCTGCCTCTTATTTTCCTCTTCTTTTTTCTTCTGTCTTTCTTCTTTTCCTTTTTTCTTTCTTCTCCCTTTTTTGCTCTGCCAATTTTTTCAGGGGGGCACGTGCCCCCCAGGCCCCCCCCCCCCGTAGCTACGCCACTGTATATGAATTAATTTGCATTTCGTTGTCACTCCATCTCTTAAAGCTCTTTGGTTATTGCCTGATTTTATACATTTCTGTCAATTGAAAATGCGTACAATTTGATGGCATTCCTTTTGTATCCCACAACTACTCAATGTTGTTAGAATAATGTTGGAACAAATTAATAGTTTAGGTGAAAGAATAAACAAAATATTTTCCTAGCATCAAATGGTACGAATCCAAGGTCAGTTATGTTTGGGAAAAGGAATGATATTGCCCGATTATGTGGAATTGACAAAGACATATCTTTTCAATACTTATCTACCATTCTTCAATAAAGCTTGTCCTTGAAATAAAAACACGAAAATACAACATTTAATTACTTGTTTTATCTTTGCTTACTTAATTACGTCATAATTTTCTTTTTTTTAAATATCATTCACGTTGCGGTAAATATAGTTTGTCATAGTGCAATATGTATGTAGAGTGTACATGTATGTAATTTTTGTCATTAAGATTGAGTTTGTATGTGAAAACAGGTCAAAGTCGAATCATTTCATGAAATTGAAAAATCTATAGGCCATGAGGTATTATTGTCAATAGGTATGGAGGGACAAAGTCCTTAAATGTATTTATGGCGCGAACAACACCTCGTCTTCCGACAGGATATATGATAATAAAGACATACATTGCATATTAAAGTTTTGTTTTAGTAGATAACTTGCGTTCTAGATGCACCACCGGTATTATAAAACTAGAACTCACTCTTTGATTGATTAAGGATGGGTTGGGCTGTGCATGTGCAACAATACAATCTCAGTTCGATTTGTAGGTAAATACACTGCCACATGACAGATTGCCTTTTAACATGTAATTCCATTTTTTAAATGTTTTGTGAACACACTGCAAAATAGATTATGCTTATAGAAAGTTGATTATAAAATGTTTCCTGTGGTATAATCCTATAATAATCCTGGTCAACACGGGTCGTGTGGTCCAGTGGTTAGAACATTGGACTCATAATCGCAAGGTCGTGAGTTCGAATCCCCACTCTGCCAGTGTCTCCACTTTGGTAAAAAGGCCCGAGAGTAATATCAGTCGTCCATAAGGTCAGCCATTATGACTGATTAACCTAGACGTAAAATGTTTCCTAAGTAATTATACAAGCTTGGCGTTTACCAGCAAAACGCTGTCATGCTGAGTTCTGCCGGAGTTACCATAAATAGTAACAGAAACAGAAATATCAAAAGATGTACTTACAATAGGCCTATGTGAAGCTGACGCGTTGCAGGTAATCTTTGTCCAGTAAACACAGCTACTTCTGGCTCCATGATGGGATATTGTTCTGAACACTGTCATCGACTGTACAAACAATATATTCCTCATGACGGATGAGACCTTGACCAATAGCAAATTCAAGCATATAGGCCTATTAAGTACTATTGAATTTCCTATCCGTATACCCAGCCAAGCCTGCCACACGAGAAGTCGCTGAAAAACTAAGGTTGAAAGTCCTATTGTTGTATTGACAAGTATGTCAAATGTAAATAGGCACTTAATATCTGGGATTGTAGATCTTAAATGTTTGCTAACGAGGTATACAGAGTTAGCTTTGGTATACAGAGCTAACTCTATACCGATGTGTCTGATTGTGAATACTTTGAAAAGGGTGAAGATACAGAGTGACGATTTGTTGATGTTCTTCTTCTTTTGTGCTGGCGATTTCAAAACAACCCCATTGTATGCTGGGCATTATATTACATATGTCCCATCAGGAAAGAAGATCATAATTGCTCCTAGCCGTTGGTAAACACTTTTATACTTCTTTGGAGATGCAGTTACCCTGATTCAAATGTACATTTCTTCAAAAGATTCCCTTCGAATATTCAGGCAAATTTACCGTTTTTAAAAGACACTTAAGAGGGATCAATTACGTAGCAAATGATCATAATCCATCTTTCTCTCTCTCTCTCTCACACACACACACACACCCACACCCATACCCTCACACATCCACACACACATATCTACTTTCTAGAACTTATTAAATCTATAGTGTCTGGAGTTACATGATTTATGCCGGAAATATATAAGTAATATATAATGTTATTTTCAAATACATGTATTATGTCAAAATCTATCACAGTGAGCTGAGCCACAAGGCAAAATTTCCCGTCTTTTAATTTCCCAGGCCTTGCGGCATAACCTTCATCAATAAAGGATAACAGAACAGAATGCAAATTTATCTTCTAATTCGAGTACATCCAACAAACTACTTCTGATCCTCCAACAAACAAATATTTAATGTGCGTCGAATTTCACGATTACGGGAGCACAAGTTTTTTTTTTAATGTAAAACCGCACCTTTACCATATTTTGCCTGGTAAGTTTGACCTTATTCAAATGAATTCCTGATTTTGGAGGGCAATAGCGACTTTTGCCATTGATACCTTTCAGTAAAGGTGATACGAGCACATTGAATTCATAAAGCAAGTGTTCATTTATTTTTTCGCCAAAAATAAATCATGTTAACCATAAATGTATATGACAAGTGGACATAAAACAATGTAATGTTGACGCTTTAATAAACACAAAGGACAGGTAAATTAATTTACACTTCTGGACTAAAATTCAATTACTTGTTTTGTTGTTTTTTGGGGGTAGTTTTGGTTTACTTTTAGTTTATTTAAAATTTCCACACACAAGAGACGCATAAGTTCAACAAAATGTAACAATACATTGGCAAAAATATGCAACATGAACATTTTTCAAGACATTCAAATTAATAACAATGTATGCAAATGAAATAAACAGGAGAAGTAATGTGGAGGAGTCCTAGAAAAGCAATCTTGTATAAAAAAAAAAAAAAAAAAAAAAAGACCACTAAAGGCACTATCTGTGATTAATTTTCACACGACTCAAATTCTTGTGGAGTTTGTCAAATTTTAGTTTCATAGGAATCGCATTGTCTTGTTCTTCAGCTGGTGAGAAACCTAAAAATGAGAAATATACACATTTTTTCCATACTTAAATGAGACAATTACACAGTTAAAATGATTGTATTATTTAACAAGTTCATTTCATATCAAAATTTTGATAAAAGCGAAAAACGAAACAGCATCAATGAAATAAGTCATATCAGCTTACTTTGTAATGAACAGTCAGAACTCATTTTATCAAACAGGTAAAATTTGCCGATTCTGATTTAAAAAAATTATCGCTCATTCTACTGTGATTTCTTTGGTAAAAAATTGGGCAAATCTTCATGACCTTCAAGAAGTCATCAAGAGGTTATTAAAACAGTCCAATTCGCAACTCTTTGGTAAATCGAATCTACAGTCATTGACCCCGTTTATGATAGGAGTTTCATCATAATGGTTTGAGATATGATTACATTTCGACGGGTTTTACTTTGCTAGTCGAGAAAAGTACTATTGTCTGCGTAGACTGCATGGCAAATTGAAATAAAATAGAATTGCGATTCCACAATATATAAGTCCCACTCTCTCTCTCTCTGTCTTCTTTGTGCTTCTGCAAAATGGCATTATTCGTCATAACATCCTGACTAGAATTAATTCAGCTAAATCCCCGTCATCCACCCATCGAAATATCAATAGTGCATGTTGTCAATTCTATCCATATGGGTTGCTCTTTGGTTTCTCCTCATACAGAGTCATCGATTCTAAAGGCCCTTTCTGGGAGTACTCTTCGAACGACCCATCGTAGAGGGCCACATCTTCTTTTCCCGCAACGTAAGCGCCGAGGATCAGGGTGCATGCAGTGATCCCAACGGCGCACTGGGAGGTCAAAGGGCGGGAAAGGTCGACGCCCTTTGACCGGAAGAGCGCCTTGAGGTCGTCGGCTGATTTGAACTTGCTGGTACCGTCGACGTAGAAGTTTGGGTAAGGGATGTTGGCGGCCATCTTCATGATGCCCAGTTTCATACCTGCATAATTGAATGACGAAGAAAATATTAGTGAGGGAATGCCATGAGTCTGGAAGAATATTGGTAGACTTCTATTTTAGAGAAATGGACAGTCTTAACTAGAGTAAAAGCAAATTAGGGGTTCGTATTAGGATAAGCCACATCAAATATTTAATAAGGATATATTTCAAAATAAAAATAGGCCTAATGTTAACAATAGTGGGCGAAAAGAGAGACAGGGTAACTTATGAAACAATCCCAGAGAAAAAATAATCACTACAATGAAGCTGTAATGGTTACATGATAGAGATCAAAATACCTGGATAAGCAGAAGGTAGTGTTCCGTCATACCAATCAACAGGACGACTATCCATAATCTGAAACTGTGGTTTTTTCACATTCTGGAGGACTTCTTCGAAAGTCTTTAGGAGATCTTCACGTAGCTTGGGTACCTTGTAAGTCACCGGTGAGGGCGCCGGCGTCGGATCTTCTGTGACCTCTCGCTTCTCTTCCATCCACTGCTGAAGACCACCGTCAAGCACCGACACGGCTTCATGGTCAAAGAGGCGGAACATCCACCAAATCCTAGGTGATGTCATGATCCTGACCCGGCCATCGTAGAGGACGACGTGCGTGTCGTTGTCGACGCCGAGTGTCTTCCCAACGAAATCGGCAAAGTACTCTGGAGATGGGATGGTGTAATGAAAAGGGGACTCTTTGTCGCAGAGGTGAGCAAGATCAACATGGACACTTCCTGGTATGTGTAACTTGTCTGTTTGCATTGCTATCCTTGTGGTGTCCAGGACTCGGAGAGGCCTTCCATCTGGTGTCTTCTGTCTTTCAAGTGATTCTGCTAGCCATCCTGTGTTCACCAACCCAGGAATACTGCTGTAACTTGGCACCGAGGTGTGCTGAAAATAGGACAAAAGAAGGATATATATCTGAATGAAAAGACCAGTCTATTTGAATTTATATTTGTAAATAATTTGTCAGAAGAGAGAGATTCCGTTCTAAAGTTATTGGGCAGAAGACAATTCTGTATCTATTCTGGTGGAGTATAAGGAGGCGAAGTGGAGGATGGGAGAACAGGAAAGGACATTAATAAACGCAAGCCATGGTCAAACGAAGCATGGGGCAGACTCTGAGGCAGGAGGCAGCTACCCCCCCCCCCCCCGAAATTTTGAAATAGGAAATATAGCATGTACGTTGATATCAACTAGGTTAGTTTTTCTTATCTATTGATATGAAAAAAAATGTTATTATTTGTTTTATATTCCACATCGGAAACTATCAAATTGTAGATGAAAAGGAGCAAATATGTCTATTTAATTTTCACATAAATTGAAATCATATTCTAAATACAGGCAAAGCAAAGAAGTTTAATATCTCTTGAGTGTATGTGGGTCCGGGCGTCAAGTGCAATATAATTTCACATAATTTTGATCAAAGATTTAACAAAGAGATACATGTATAAGCAAAACACCGACTCATGAGTTCGTTTGACAAATCTAAAAATTATCACATAATTCACTATTGGATATCAACATTCGAATTGAATATATATGATTATATTTAGATAGAAACTATAAAAAAAAATAGATAGATAGATAGATAGATGATAGATAGATAGATAAATAGGTATATAGATAGATAGATAGATGGATAGATAGATATTGACTCTGGAGAGAGAGATCCAAATTCAAATTCAAATTCGATAGATAGATAGATAGATAGATAGGTAGATAGATAAACAGGTAGATAGATAGATAAACAGGTAATTTTAGATTGGCATAAAGAATTTAAACACTAGACATGTCAGATAAGATAATATTGTACATTTTGCTATGCATACAATGTATTTGTGGTATTAACATTATTATGAGATGTGGCCGATCCCCTGAAACGAGAGGATTGTGTTCCTTTTGGGATCAATATATGCTTTGTATCTTTCATAGCTATGCTTGTTGGATTTTGTTTGGGATATAAAGCCTATATCGTTTGTTTTTTTTGTTTTGTTTTTTGATCAATTGTGAACCCTGATTTATTGTTCTAATTGTTGACAAAAAAGATCAACTTTCTGCGCCCCCACTTGAATGAAATTCATGATCCACGTTTACCATACTGATGGACCCATCTAAACACTACGCATAATGATTTCACGTCTGAATTTGCAGACTACGCGTCATAGCTCGAACTTTAATAATTTGTTCTACGTGCACAGACAGTACATTATAATTTGGTACAGGTGCATTATGGTAAACGATAAGTGGGCGTGTCGTGGGCTTGTTCTGGGCATGGCGTACTCGGTCTTGAAGTCTAGCGTGGGTTAAGTCCTTGGTTAAACTAGATCATGAAAGAATCACTCTCCGTAGATTATAAAGGTCTTCTTATGGGTCCCGGGGATATGAACCACGGCATAGCAAAGCAATTATGTCCCAGGTAATGTGTTTCATGCACAAATGCATATACGACATGCAGACATTGAAGCAGCGCTGCTAGCGCTTGTAATATACTCACGAACTGCGATCCAGGGACGATGTTGACAACAGTCCTTCCGATGCTTGTTGCATTCCAGAGGCTTCTTCGTAGAGACTGGATTACAAACACGTTCCTCATTATTTCAGAATCACCTCAAGCTCTTAAATACGAATGCAGAGATGGAGATTATTAAAGCTATTTCAGCAATATGGTTTTAACACAGAGTTACATCTCCCCGGCCCCGTTATATTATATATACAGCTTGTACGCATGAGAAACATTTTGGCAACATGCCAGCGATTTTAGTCACTGGGCGTACAGGTGCAGGTAGCTAGTGTAAGAGGGGCAAGGCTATATCGGAGGGTGATGTTATTATTGCCTATTTTGGGTTATGGCTATAAGGTCAGACCTCTCTTTTCGAAAGTTGCCCTCCCTTCTTACCTTTTCGTTTGTTTTCCTTATTCTTCTTTCGATCCCCTTATATTCTTGAAAAATCATAGGGACACCGGGAGGTCGCCCGCCTGCATGACCCCCCCCCCCCCACACACACACACACACACATAGCGCCTCCCCTGAAATAACCAATATTTGATTTAATCGTGATCCTATATGGTCCAAGGCGTAGGCTTTCAAAGAGGGGGACATGCACTGAGAAAATTAAGGCACCTAGCTTGAAAAAGATCAAAAAAAGAGACAGATAAACGACCACGACGATTCTTAAATCCGAGAATAGATCTAATATATTTTTTTTTTCAAAGTTTTCTCAACATTTAAGTTTTCTGTTAGGAAATGAGAACTGACTCATTTGAAAGCGTTTAAGTAAGGGAGTCAGAAAAAAAATCATATTGAATTTTTGGGTGCCATATGAAATAAATATGACGTGCCATTGATTAATCCACGTGGTGGATTTGGGGTGCTTGTCACATTTGTCTTTTTAGGCGGCAAATATTATTTCCTGCCTATGGCACATACCCTTTGCTTCGGTTGTTGGCAACTTAATTTCAATGGTACATTACAAGCATATGCACCCCATCAACGTTTCCTTTTGAAAAAAAAAAATCCTTTCACCTATAGTACTCCTTCATTTCTTTTTTTCAAATCCCCCAGCACACACACACTCACACAATGCCTTTTAACTCCCGGGCGAGTCTTCCCCCTCTAGATAGGCCATGTATGCCTTCATAATGACAACTTCATTACTGATATATCCAACATGGAAATGAAATGAAAATCCTGAACAGAAAAAACAATGAGGATTTCCTTCACCGACTATTGATCACAAAAGACCTCTGACAAGTCCGGTCAGAGATACTTTATATTCAATACCCCCATTTTAAAGAGTCACCAATCAGATCCTACTCATCGTGATTGACAGATTGATTCAATTGGCATAAGATCATTTCGACAAAGAGGGCATAAGTCCGTACGTCGATATATGCTTTGTGACGTATTTCAACTTGAAAAGAAAATCGATACTGACAACCCCCTCTTAATTTGTGACAAGATGCCCATGAAGTCACGAGGGATCTTTGCTTCAATTATAGCTTTAAATTTTATGCTTCAAATGAGACATGAAAGTGTGAAAAGTTGTCACCTATTAAAACTGAAGTACACTTGTATTTTACCAATTTTACCTTTTTAATGGAGAGAATAATATTGCTGATTTTAGCCACTTTTTATCCCATCTTCGGCAATGATTCTAGTAATTCATTAGAAATTGAAAAATATGAATTCCTTAAATTACAAAAACCGATTAAAGAATGGTAAAGAGTTAAGTTTAAAATGATTATCGTCAAATTAATGGTTTTGTACTGTCACTTGACGTACACTCGATCGAAATTTTAATAGTATTGGTTAAACAGTGTTATGAATGAAATAATTTATAATGTATTTAAGCTTGCAGCCCGTAAGGTTGTAATGAAATGTTATATATATATATATATATTGTTCAGTCGAGTTGACTGAGGATAGGCATTGTTCATAAGCAATGCTGACGGCAATTTATATATTGAAAGTATGATATTGCGTGTTTTGGCAGATTAATGTTAAAAGTTGGACGGCCGTTGAAGAAATATTAATCTAATATCATAACAATCATGATATCATCAATAAATCACAAAGACCACATTCAATTGAGTAATATAGGAATACTTCATTATCTGCCATGATAAATATCTCTATCAAATGATATAATTATAAATCAAAGTTTTGTTATTTAATATAAGATCAATATCAACATAAAAACTTGCTTAATACCTTCTCCAATATCTGTTCTATACGAGATTGATGATTTTTTTTTTGTATTAAATAGGACAGTTTTTCATAGGCCTAACCCTCACTTTGTGAGCCCTACACAAGATTTCCCATTTTTCATAATAATCGATAGCTATTGATCATACGCTTATTTATTGCCACTCGGGATAACAAAGCGCTTTGAGATGCAATATATGCCTCCCAGGAGGCGACCGTCAAGTTTACATTAGCGGCAGAGAATTTAAGTTATCATCGTCATCATCACATCCCCAAATTCCATTTGAAAAGCTTATTAAAAATGACTATTGCTAAAAATGACGAACTATTTTGTTACTTTTCCCCCTATACTATATGTTTTTATAAGGAGGCTGCACTCTCCAAGCTCCGCTTTTTAGCAGCCTCCTCCATTTCAGACCTGTTTATATAATAATCTTGATTATAATTTTTGCACATAGAGATTTGAATTATGTTTTCCGGCTCATATTTGTATATCAAAATGCACGAAACAAATCGTAAATGCTGGAGATGGAAATAATAAACAACATAAAAATGAAATGAAATTTAGGCAAACCTTTAAATTCCCCATTTTGCCATTCGACAAAATTTATGATTTCTCACCATTTTACTCATTCGTGTTCGCATGTGTGTCAAATTATTTATTCTTATAAAACTTGCAGAACATGTTTTGATTTTTGTATATTGATTTGATTTTGACCTCGCCCCCAGAGAAATACCCGCTTGTGATTCTGCACGTCTGGGTCTTTAAAAAAATCAATGCAGAAAGAGTTGCGTTTAAACGCAAGCCAAAAAATCAATCGCAAGTCCCAAATGCGCGCTGTTGATTGGTTGAAAATCAAGTTGCGCGTGATTTTTAGAGTTGCGATTGATTGCAACCCTTTCTGCAATGGGCCCCAGCCGTAAAATAATCGTTCTAATTATCACATTCCAGTGTGTGATAATGAGGGAATGATAGACAATAACTTGTATCGTTTGTCAAGAACAAAGTCCGATATTACTCTTCAGATCAATACTGTATATCAATTATGCGTCTTTTGATTATTGACACGGTTATATATAAATACCCATCTTGCTAGCAAGTCAAGCTTCTTCCGACAAATTGATAACAACTCGTCCCTCTTCTCTCCACTCTTATAGAGGTGTTGTTCCCAGAATGCAGTCATCAGGATTTACAAGGCGATTTCTTTTATGCCACGTCGGCTCTAAAAGAAAGTCCCGTCGAACAAAAGCAGACGATCGATCGCAGCGATCGATTTGATAAAGAGGCAGATGGGAAATCGCGTGGAGTTGTCAAAAGGCAAGGGCGGTGTGGGCTCTGTGTGTCCCACTGGATACAATTGTTATTTTCAACAGGCTTATATTTTGAAAAGACGAGAAGGGGAGAAGTTGTTTACTCAGACTCAAGACTTAGCAGCCTTAGTATTTACAATTTCTCGCCTAAACCTCTAGGCTCTTGATATACTCTGAGGACCCTTCGGACGATTTCATGAATTCGGCATTCGACTGATGTTTCTTGGTATCGTACTCGTCCGTGTCTTTTCCGCCACATTATAAAGTTTTTATCGAACCAATTTATGATCACTCAAGGAGATTCGATTAGATATAAAAAGGATTAACATCGTGGGGTACAATGGATGCGGTTATGTGGATCTAATTACAAATCATCACTCGTGTCAATCTACGATGCTATTCATAATGTTCTCATCTGGTCAGTGGAGTGTTTCTTTTCATAATGCGGAGATAATTCTGGTCGAGTGCGCTTTAATTTGAAGACTGTCATTCTTAACATCATCTTAAGTGTTATCATGGATATTAGATTACCTGAAATTATTAGCGAAGTCATCGGTAAAAACATCGAGGAATGAAACAAACTGAATAAATCATTGGAAAATTATCAAATCATCATGGTAAAAATCAACATCCATTTGGACTGAACGTTAAGAAGTATGAAATGGTTCGACTGTTCGTTCACCTGTATATTTAGTGGCACTCTTTTAAATCTTTGTTTATCATTTGTTGAATCATCGCGTGTTTCACTGTTTTGATCAAAGTCTCCTGAAACAATATATTGGGCAAAAAATAAATAAAAACACACGTGATAAATGTGAACGACTTGAACAAGAAATGAAATCGTGTTTTACCACTTGATCTACATCAGCATTCTTCTTTACTTCACCGTGTGCAATAACGATCTACGATACTTATGTTCTTAATTACTACTAATTGAGGAAAGGTGTGATATCTAAATTCTTTATTCTGGAGAGGGTCTAAAGTTGACTACTAATGTTTAAACAACCTTAATGACAAACACTTCAAGATCCACCAAGTTCAGAACTCTTCAATGAATATTATGTCAAGTTAACCAGTGTGCGTGACACCTTGAGACGCCTTGGCTTTATCTCGTGATAATGACTTCAAGTTCTACCATGTGGAATTGACACATTTTTCTAGAACATTCGATTTTGAAACCATGAAATAAACCGTGAACACGCCATTTTTTTGAGAGTTCAGATATAACTTGTGTTCTGCTCGTGTTCATTTGTAAAAAAAAATATTTTGCACGTGAAACAACAGCAGTTTCTGCAAAAGCAGGATGACTTAACGATGAGCGGAAATAAAGAAAGTCGGCACCGTGGCAGTGGTGTTGCCAAGACCCGGGCCGACCGCGCTCCGCGCGAGGGTGACGATCGTACTAGAAATCGGCGACTAGCCGACATACGGAGGGGCAACAAGACCAGACACCAACTTGAGTTACTAACCAACGCCCATGGAGGGATTAAAAAACAATCATCGACGCCCTCATCATGGCGATCCGAATCAAGAACGTTGGAGACGTGGTCGGCGAAGGAGAAGAGAGAAAGGACGTTGCCTAAACCTCCAGATTTAGAAACCAGGAATTCTTGCCCGGCGTTGCCCGCAATATCCCCGTCGTTGGGAATTCATATTGACAGTGAGTCAAGACAACACAGTCCTCAAGCAGGGTTGTACGGTCCTCGAGCTTTCGGCTCAAATGCCAAAACAACTAAACAGGAAAGTCTTAACTTAAACTTGCCAAGCGATAAACCGAGGGTAATGAGGGACAACTCATTAGATTTGATCGCGAATGTTCGTCACCCGTCATCAAAAGTTGCAGCAAAACATAAATTTGGAAACCAAAACTCCAAATTGACTTTACCTCCCAAGAACGATTATGTTAAGGCTATTCAATACGAATCAAAACCGAAGAGAACGTTCAGTGTTCCAGACATTGCCAACTCAACTCAGCCATCAGACCTGTCAGAAGCTCGCCAAATTGCCATCAAAGAAGCAGAAATTTCTAACTCCAATAAAGACAGAAGGGAATATGATTCAACCAACGGAACGAAACACCGTTATTCTGTACTTCTTAAAGGAGGCACCTCAGCAACGAAAGCACCGTATGTGGCTAGAGTTGGAAGCGAAACCATCGGTCAGAATACAGTGTCTAAAAGTGATGATGATCGTCACGCTGATGATGCCCACAGTTGTCTCCAAAGAACGTCAACCGATGACGCGGCAACGAAAGATGGCGAAGATCGTCTGCAAAAACCAACGACCGCTCCTCGTAAACGCGAGGGCGTCTCTTCTCCAAGTCGCCGTCGCGGAAGGCACCTGAGAAGCCACAAAGAACTCTTTGCTTTCCAACAAGACCTGCTTCTTCCTCGATACAGGAAGTTGGCTGGGATAAGTGGCGGCGATGCAGATGTGCCGCCGAATGATCGACGGTCTGCCGACGAAAGCCAAGGAGGAGGCGCGTTTACGCGACGATCGGACGCAAGGGAAGTCTTTGAGAAGGTCCGTCTTATCATCAAGGGCCCAGAGAAGGTTGAGACTGTCACCAAGCCTACAGGTAATTACCTCCATCATTAAGACTATCGTCTAATTAGACAATATACTAATTTTCATAACAATCTTAAATTATAACTTTATAGTGATAATGATGAGATTGATTATCCTAAACAAAATGAATCATGATAACGAGAATTATGATGATGATAATAATAATTGTGGTAATGATAATAATAGTGATCACAATAAAAATAGTAACAATAACAACATTGATAATAATAATAACGATGGTGGTGGTGGTGGTGATGATGATAATGAAAATGATGATGACGATGATGATAGTGATGATGATGATGATGATGGTGATGGTGATGATGATGATGATGATGATGATGATGATGACAACGACGATGATGATGATGATGATGAGAGGAAGATAAAGAAGAAGAAGAAGAAATAATCTCTTTCAAATATGAATCGACAGAGGAGATGTGGTACTGCTGTAAACTGTGTCGTTGCAGTGTTGCATATTTTCTGCTTCAAAATTATTATAGTTCTTTGAAGTTGGTTAACAGATTGAACCGATTTCAGAGATGAACATTGATTTATCAAACCCTATAATTGAATTAAGAGTAACCTATCCATGCCCATGCATGTTCAGAAGTATTTAAAACATGAACATGTTGGTCTCAGTTAACCCCAGAACAATTCGTTCTAACATTAGATGGTACTTATTTGACATGAGATCATTGCTTTTTTTGATATCATTTTAATGAACATATGGCTTATTATTTTGCTGGTAATTATGAAAATATAAAAGTGAATTACGTTTCATAAAGCAAACATTTTTTTTCACTTTCCTTTCTGTTCTTTGTTTCTTTGTTTTATTTTCTTGCAGATCGTAAAGTTCCTCAAATGATGCCCATCTATCTAAAGTCAGGCTTGCCCTGTGGGTATGTCGACTCATCAAGTAAATGTGACGCCTGGTTGGACTCCAATGACTTTGATGACTAAAGAATTAAAATGTATTTATTACAAATAAAGACTGAAGAATTAAAATGTATTTATTACAAATAATATATTCAATTCAATTCAACATTTATTTTTCTTCCAATTGACATTTAATCCGTTTTCATATAGAATATACAAATCAATAATATCATAAATATATTTTTTTTTTAATGAATATGGATATGAAAGAACCATTCCGATTCGTTCCTGCCCGGTTGGGCATTGTCAGAGTTAGTCATTGGAATTTACCATTACATATACATGTATGTAAATACGGAGCCATATGTTATTTAAAGTGAAGCAATTGATCTTGGCTCCGTAACATGGCAGACGTGCAATGCCAATGACCAATCAATATCATCGTTGCATGCACACTTTGTTAAAAAAATACCGACCAGTAACCAATCAGAGGGTTTTTTTCATACATGTTATTCATCGAAAACCTTCATGTTACGGGGCAGGGCCCTGAATACGCTATGGCTAAAGGCGAGGACCCTCCTCACCCAAACAGTATCGAACTATCGCCGATCGATCAAAATTCCGGCCATTGGTCGTCTTCCAAAACACTTTAAAAAATGTCTCTCATGTAAGTACCCTATATAAGGCATCTCGTCTCATCTGATTTTGGAATGATGTAAAAGTTATTAATATATGGCCCTTTATACCAAGGGCAGGCAGGTGGGCGGGGGATAATAATACGTTAAATTTGAAGATGTGGACGTGAGAGAGAAAAGCGACCGATCGGTCATGAACATGATGAAGGCGTTTTTATGGGGGGGTCAGGGATGTCCTTTCATGTTGTTGGGTAGCCTTTTTTGTTGGATGATCGAGTTAAGTAACATATCAAATTTTATCATTTGAAAAGTTTTATGAAATATGCCTTCGCAAGCAATTTAAAACGAAAAAAGTATCCATGCATTCACGAGCGGCATCATGTTTTTTATTCAGGGGAAATGCCATAAGGTGACATATTTGGTTAAACCTCGTAATTCCGAAGGTTCTTTATTCCGAATGTTCGTAATTCCGAAACACGTAAATTGCCCATACCTCAATGTTCATTAATCCGAAAAAGAAAAGGGGTTCGTTAATCCGAACATTTGTGGCATTATTCTGAAGGTTCGCTAATCCGAAAACTTTGGAATAACGAACCTTTGGAATGCAAACCTTCGGAATTACGAATGTCACCCACATATTGTTTGTTTATCACTGGGTATTACCACTAGTCCTATACAACACAGACTTCTCTGATCTATTTTTCTTTATCCCCGACTTTTCTCTTGATTGTATTCATTTTCTGTAATTTGGAAGAGCATGCATAGGGGCGGTCACCCACCCTCCTTTGGCACTGAGGAACGGGGCGACCCGCCCCATGATTTTTATTATTATTATTTCTTTGGCGGGGTCTAGTAGTGAAAAAAGAATGAAAAGGCGGAAGAAAATGAAGAAAGAAAATGGTATATTTTATTGAAAGAGAAGGAAATGAAGGCCTATATTGCCTGTGGGGAACCCCCCCCCTCCCCCTCCTCATCCTGGTACCGTCTCTGTTTTGTCACATTGTTAAGGTGAAAAAGTTTATTGATATATAATCCTGACATTGAATGATCGTCATCAAAACAAAACATTTAGTCTGGCTACAACATTTTTTATACATTTCTCTGCTGGTTAAAGCTATCGACAATATACAGAATCATGTTTTATGACAATATTGATTTTTGTATAGCTATTATGAATGATTTAGTATGCACAACATGGCGCATATCTCTTTAAGAGTGCAGTCTTTATGAAGACGAGCGGAAGATATATTTAGGTTTGAATTTACAAATGTGTCACAATTTATAGTCATATATGTATTTTTGAGTATTTCATATTATTTATGTTACTTCTCCAATTCATGCGTCTCTTTCTGACATTCCTCTTTATCCCCTTTCTGACTCTGATACTACTTCTTTTATTAATTTTAGATATCTAGGCACTACCCCCCCCCCCCCTCCCTCTCTCTCTCACCCATTGATCTTTCAACCTTCCCTAGTTCAGCCCCAACAATTTTCCTCCCATCTCTCTCCTTTTCCCTCAACCCCTTTGTCTTCCCGGCTCCAATATTGCATCCTCATTTCTCACCCCTTCCCTCCACTCCCCCTCTCTCTCCCTTTCTCTTTCTTTCTTTCTCTCTCTCTCTCTCTCTATTTACAGTTGTAAAATGCTCAAGGGTCAATTGCAGAAAGAGTTGAGATCAAATGCAACTCATTTTCAACCATTTAAAAGAATTTAGGACTTGTTTGATTTTTTAGTTGCAATCAAATGCAAATTGATTCCTCTTTAGTTGCAATCAAACACATCTTGATGTTATTTAGTTGCAATCAAACACAACTTGATGTTTTTGTTTGCGATCAAACGCAAACTTGATTTTTTTTTTAGTTTCAATCAAACGCAACTTGATTTTTTTTGTTGCAATCAATCAAAACTTTTTTTTTTTTTTTTTTTTTGTTGCAGTCAAATGCAACTTGAGTTTTATTTTTAGTTGCAATCAAATGGCACTAGATTTTTAACCATGTAATTAGCCATTAAATTTGAATTTTTGAGTTGCGTTTGAGCAACTTTTTTCTACATCTGGCCCTTGTTCAAATACATAATGCTTAACAGCACAAATACTTTGATAGTTGATGTTAAACACATAATAATACACATAGATAAGGCTTGAGCTTGTTTTATAAATAATTTATGCAACTCTGTGATATAAACATACAGTGCATAACAATCAAATAGGAAATAATGCATATCAAATCTCATGAATAAAACTTTAAGAACATTGTTACATTTCATTGTAATGTTGTATTGCATATTGACAATCTAAATGGCCAAACTTTTTATAGTTCATTGAAATAGAATGATGGAAAATGTAATAATATATTTTATACATTGTAGAGTATTTTAATATTTGGTAAATAAATGGTATACTTCATTATCTCTCTGTGTGGTAAATGTATCATTTTTTTATGTGTAACATTAAAATGAACTAGAATTTTAATTCGTCATGAGGACGAATTAGGTGATCTGTCTCTTATTTCATGATCAGGAAGACAATCAGCATGTTTATTGAGATCTATATGATCATCATGATGAAAACTGAACTTCTCTTACGAAAAGAACGTGTTGAATACTCTTGAAAAAGAGGGAAATGAAAAAGTTGTGTGAAAAAGTGTAGGTCATACACATATTGAACAGGAACATTGTACATTAAAAGGGATTTTAATATCTTTTATTGTCCAATGTTTTATTTTATATACATTGTAATGGTCATAAAGGACCATTTGTGATATGTTAAAAAGAAAAAAAAAAATTCTCATGTTCACCCCTGGGCTCGAACCCTGGACCCTAAGCACGCAAGTCTGATGCCTTATCAACTGAGCTACACTATTTCCCATAGACTTTACACATAAGCACTATTTCCCATAGACTTTACACATAAGCAAATTAAGAGGATCTCAAATCCAATTTTGCAAGAGAAATACGGGCATGATCCCGGCATCTGATCGGAAAATGAAGACCACACTACTGGCGATAGCTTACAATCTCAGCTACAACATACTCCAAGCTCAGAGAAAACCGACAAAAAAAAAATGGAGATATGGCTCACGAAATAGAGGAATGTAAAATCCAGTTTTGAGAAAAAGTCATTTCCCATAGAGATTGCACACAAAATGAGCGAAAATGACATGTCTCTATAACTTGCAATTTTTCAGGATGATTCGTTCCTTTAAATGTAAATATAGCCATCAAATTAGAAAGAGTATGTCCTCAGCTACAACATATTGAAAACTGAGCAAAAATTGACCAATATTTATGGAGTTAGAGTCAAATATGCATAATTATGATGACGTCATAAGTAGCAAAATGGGAATTTTGTGTTCCGACGCCATTTTGATGACGTCATGATAAAATTTTGGGTCAAATGTGACATGAAATCATATCTCCCATCCATACTCTATTCGAATATGAAAAAAAAATTGGGGGTCAACGGACTTCCTGAAGAGCTATAATGAATTTTGTATAGGCATGTTTTTGCACATATATTGTCTATGGTTAGTGCGCGCGCGCGCACGTGCTGTAAACTTTGATGGAGGCTAATTCCGTTATTACTTGTCGTAGAAGGTTGATCAAGGCATCAAATTGTTCAGAATTATATTGTCGGTGCATTGATATGAAAAAAAATAGCGATCCTATGTTGCATAGTGCCGTTACGCGCGAGAACGCGCGCGTAACCGTGCGCGCGCGCAGATTTTTGAAATGCTTAAAATGACCTGATTCATACTCTACTTTGGTCAAAAAGTGATTTTGAACATTTTAAAATTTTGACGCGCGCGTACGCGCACGTCGTGACCTTTACATGACCTTTGATGACATGGACAGTTGACCCTTGACTTGAAGTTAATGTGATGTATATATGGTTAATTTTTGATAATTGATAATGAAGATATGATTGATTATGTGATTTTACAAAATGGCGTCTAGATGACGTCACGATGACCTTTTGACCTTGAACTTGTTTCATACAGATGACAGGATAGGTCCCCATATCTGATGATATTTTGAAGATAATTGATAATGTAGGTTTGGAGATTTTATGGTAACAAGAAAAGGGTGGAAAAATAAAAATGAAGAAATAAATAAATAAATAAATAATAAATAAAAAAGAAAATTCTTACGAAATTAATAGTTGATCTGTCCATTGACAGATCACCTAATAATACTTAAATATCTGCAATTAACTTTCGAGGTGTATGTAAAAAGGTACAAGTATTGGGGCTTTCTGTACCATAATTTTTTTAATGTGAGCCAGGATTCAATATTTTCAGATCATGGGACTTTTCATAAAAGAGAATTGAATATCAACCAGTAGCACATACATTTATCATATTCAATCAAATAATTCTGCACTCCATTAATACAGAAATACAAGGCATCAGGGGAAGTCATATGTTGATATGCCCTTAAAATCACACACAAGTTTTAAAGGGGAAGTTCACCCTGACAAGTAAAAAGCAGAAAAAATAATAAAACATATTGCCGAAGGTTTGAGAAAATCCATCAAAGAATAAAAAGTTATGAGAATTTTAATTACTTATTTTGTGACGTCATATGCAAGCAGCTTTCCTACATATCATATGGTAAAAATCAATTAAATTTAATTTTCTCAGAAAATTTATAAAGGTTTTTGCTGTACCTTCACTATATCAAGAGAAAAATCATTTCACATCCACACCTAAAAAGAAAACAAAGAGAAGTCATCAGGAACCATCCAAAAATTGAAATTCATGCATTCTATATTACATAACATATGGGGCAGCTGCTTGTTTATGCCGTCACAACTCCAAAACTTAAAATTCTAATAACTTTCTTAACCTTTAATGGATTTTGCTCAAACCTTCACCTATATTTTTTCTGCTATTTTTACAAACTTTTTTCAGAATGAACTTCCCCGTTAAGCAGTATAATGATGTCAAAATTGACCCAATATCACTCCCTCCCCCCCCCCCCCCGTGTCATCTAAGTTGGGATTTAACTAGACATACTTTTAAAAAATTAGGACTTTTAGACCTATATACCCCACCCACCCCCAAAGGAACACTCTAAATCAATGAAATGAAATTGATCTTAATTAAACTCTGACAGTATATCTTACAATATCTATGAGGAAAAATATTTTTTTAAAGAAGATACATTCATCTGACAAACTATTGACATATCCAAACAGTATAAACATGAAAAATTGAAAGACTGAACATAAATTTTTCACTTGGTAATACTGGAAAAAATTAGAGAGGAGGTCATAAAGAATTTTTACAAATGGGCTACCAAATTTTGATATGTAAAGTGATTGCTAAGCTAAAAGCTTAGATTTATGGGCCCGTATTCTGAAGCCAGGTTTAACTTAGATCACGGTCTAACTCTGTGCTAAAATTAGAAAGCCAAAAATTATGTTTATATTGCATATTTTGTATGTTTACTATTCTGTTTCCTTTCGCTTTCATAATGAAGAAAAATACTTCAGTTACCATTCACAGACAATTTGGGTGTCATATGAGTTAATAAATTGGATGTGTTCTCTTAGGGATTTGTACCCCTATTGGCTCTCCATAGTTAAACCACAACTTTAAACCAGGGTTTAATTAATTAATTTAAACCCAGCTCAGAATACGGGCCTTAGTGTAGAAATATTTCAGCAATATCAATTTCAAGAACATCTAATGTAAACTAAGATCAACTTTGGAAAGCCACAACTGTCACAACTCTTTGAATAGAAGGTGGGCACACTCACCCTCAACATAAATAATGCCGATTTTTAAATCATATAACATAGAACATTTATGAATGAGTTTTTTCATGCATACTAGATGATTAAGAATGTGAGCAACCACAGTATTTGTGACACAAGGCCCTCACACCCAATTAGCTGGCTTGTGGCTGCATTTAAGTCAGGTTTTATAATCCTTCGTGTAGGTCATCCCATAGTGATCATGACCAAGTAATCACATTACAGCATCTATTAAAATACAAACACAATTGCATTCCATGAATTGCTCGATGTGAGGTTATCTATATTGATCTATAGATGAATTGATTGAAGTTGACTGGTTTGAGGGCTTACAGAAAGTCAACAAAGGTCAAATTAACTGCATGTAACCCCTTTCCCCAACACATACATACCAAAGTTTTCTCCTAAAAATATTTTATATTGCTGAAAAGCAGCCCTAGGGACGGTGATTTTCTGTTTTACCGGTAAATAAAACCGAAAATTCTGTTTGGTTCTTATACTTTTCATGTAAAAATTCATGGAATTCACCTTTGCAAAACAAATTAAGGTTTTTGCTGTTTACATTTTCAGTGATAAAACAGAATTTCAATTTTTAGATCAAGTTGAAACGGAATTACAGATTTTCAGAAACAGGAAAGACAATTTTTTGAAAAGGAAAATCACTGTCTCTATAGCCCCCACCCTATCTCTCACCTTTAGGCAAAAATACCTTTTTTTCATTAACTATTATTATATAATCTCCCTCTACACTATATATTGGACACCACAAGGTCGTATGATATTGATTTCCCCCCCCCCCCCCCCCAATAATAAACACATGGGGGTAATGCTTAATTTTATGGAAAATCTATAATGAAGTGGTTGGACAACATTTCATGTAATAAAAAAAATGTCTCTTGTATCAGAAATCCAATTAAGGATTTGCATAGATATTGGACGGATAGAAATTCAGATCATCAGCTAATGGCGGGTAGTCTCTTCATATAAACTCTTTATACATTTCTCTTTTTTTCTCTCTCTCTTTCTCACCCACACATACACACACCATCACAAACACACCCTACATAATGTACAGACACACACTGAGTTTAATGGAAAACATGATCCCTCAATTTTAAAACACTTCATTCAAAGACAAGATGAATTGGATATATACATCAATAAAGTTCATGGAACGTACAATAACCATTTGCACTTTGTCAACTTGTTAGATCTTTGTGGGTCATTCTATTTTCATTTGCATCTGGAACATTCCTGGGCCCCGTCTTACAAAGAGTTGCGATTGATCTGATCAATTGCAACTATGGATGGCCAGCAACATCAACATCTAATGCATGTTTGTTCAAAATATTTCCTAACTACGATCATGTATATTCATGCATTCATTGTTTTCTTGAAAATTCACTGCGCTTCTCTTTGCATAGTATGCATACAAAGGACATTGTGCAAATTTTTCGTCCAAAAATTGAGGTATGGATGGATTTCCATAGAGTTACAATTGATCGGATCAATCGTAACTCTTTGTAAGACTGGGCCCTGAACTAGACCAATACCTTACAGGTACTGGGCCATCTCGATACTTATCCACATTCACTTGATACGCTTCTATTCCAAAGGAGTATTCCAGAGGGAATTGTTTAAACTCCAAGTGGCTCTATCATAACACACACTGAATTTCCTGCCACAGACCCATGACTATTAGAATAGTCTTGACAATATACCTTTTTTTTTTTAAAACCATCAGAAATCATCCTGGCATTTGATCTTTACTAT
Organism: Lytechinus pictus; assembly: GCF_037042905.1. Lineage (NCBI taxonomy): Eukaryota > Metazoa > Echinodermata > Echinoidea > Temnopleuroida > Toxopneustidae > Lytechinus > Lytechinus pictus. The sequence continues at coordinate 10,447,869 of NC_087255.1, forward strand.
GATAGGGACCATACTGTAAATATATTCTAATCTCTTTTTGGTGCAAGTGAGAAACAGAATGAGAAACAGATTATCCTCAATGTAGTCGGCATACATCATAAGACTAATTAATCAAAAGTTTATCTTTTATGAACATTCATTTGATATGTTGTTGTGGGGATAGGTGCCTTCCTCCTCCTACTTCAACCTTTATACACATGTTATTGCTTGACTCGATCCAAAATGGTCCTACGATTACACGGTATGGACTTTCATGTATGCTGGCTTTTTTTTCCGCATACAAAGAAAATTTTATCCATTTAAGATGGCTCATCATCCCCAGCTCTTAACTTCTAGGGGGCATTTCATGAAAAGTTTTGTCAGTGATTTTCACCGACTTCTTTGCTCTCAGCCAATCAGATGCATTGGTTTGCAGTAGCTTATAACAATGAGATAGTGAAAATTATTGACTCTAAGTTTTGTGAAATGGTCACTTGGTACCCTGTGCATCCCTAACCTACATAAAAAGTAGTAATGACTAGGCTCCGTTAGACAAAGAAACTGCAATGGACTTTTACACTTTAAAGCCACTTGACCAATGTGTGGCAATCAATCTGGCATTACATAAGCTGGCAGAGAGTGAGTTTGTCTATTGGACGTGCTCGTGACCAGTAGGGTCAACTGTCTGTCTTTATTTCCAAAAGCAAACAGTTCAAGTAAGAATACCTTCTTTGGGGAAGTGACAGTCCCCTCTTGTAAATATCTGCATCTGAACACACACACATTCAAGAACCCTTGAGTTTGATGTTACCAGATGATATTGATTCAGACCTCATCAGTAGCTAAGAGTGGCATCACACACATCCTGAACATGTCCTTGAAGCATCATATTCTGACTTTTCCAAAGACTCGAGCAGGATCACACATCTTGAGGACATCTTTGAATCATCAAGTTTGACTTCTCTCGAGACTTGAACATGGTCAAGCATCCTGTACATGTCTTTGAATCAGCAAATTCCAACTTCTTCTGACATCCGAGCGAGATAAAACGCATTTGTAGCATCTAATTCCGACTTCGCATGAGACTTGAGCAAGCACACTCATCCTGCGCATGTCTTTAAAGCGTGACATCACCTACTCTGCTTTGCTTCAAGTACCCTGTGCCTGAACCTCCCTGATCCCCCGCTGCCGGACCTTCCCGCAGGAGGCCTTGCCGAAGACGGTGGCGACGGTTGCATCCTCGTCGGCGAGTCCGGCCCGCCACCGCGCAAGCTCGAGATCGGGGACCTCGGTTTGTTTGACAGTTCGCTCCTGGACGATATTGACGGCTTAGTGCCAGCACTGCTAGTTCTATTTGAGTTTGTCTCTTGGGAGAGGTCCGGGTCGGTGGCACGACGGGACGGTGGCATCTTGTGGATTGCTTTGACAGGCGCAACTCTCCCAGCGCTACCGGCCGATGGAGGAGGTGATGGACGGAGCTTGGCACTTCCAGAAGATGTCGGACTAAGAGGACTTGGAAGTCTCCGACTGTAATGAAAGATAAATAGAACACCAGTTGAGAGTTTTAAGACATTTTTAGTGAGAAAATGTACAAAAACAATTATTCTCCCCTTATAGGAAAACTGAATTCTGAGTGAATATCCAGCCATAGTCCTCTGTATGTTAGGGTAGTCTTCATATATAAACCCTTCCATCAAACAATTTGGAATATCTTTAGAATTTTGGTTTTTAAAAAATGATAAAGTCAATCCTTACTGTAAGAACAAGAATGTTTGGAAGCATACTTTAAACATTTAATTCTTGGTCCATTTTTGTGGTGTAAATATTTACAAGATTAAAAGAAAAATATTAATCATAGTATTGGGTTGATATCTTCAGACTACAAGATCGAAATGTTGCACCAATGGTGAGGATCCGGGTCTTTATGTGAAGTTTAGATCTTAAGCTGGCATTGATCAAAATGCCTGTGGCATACTGCCTTTAAATGTGCTGCAAAGGGTTTAATAACTTTGTAAGACTTACTTAGGCGAGTTTGGCAAGCTTCTGTTCCGTGTCCTTACGGAATTCATGACACCAACAGAGGTTGGGGGCGGAGCACTTTGAACCTCTTTCTCCAATTTCTTTCTCTCCTCTTTCAATTCTACAAGATAGATGAAACAAATAATAAAGTTTACAAATGTATTCATTAAACAATGTACCATCACATTTTGTGTGATAGTTTCTGAAGTTTCAAATATTTTTAACAATTAAGGTATATCACTCCACTTTTTATGGTGCTTAATACGTAGGGTCAACATTTCAACATCCAACACACAGAGATGCCAACCTAAATAAGAACATTTCAGTATTTTGGTGAAGAAATAAGTATTTTCAGAGAAAGACCATAGGACAACACATAAAACTGAAACTTTAGAAATCAGTATTTTGCATGAAACCACTGGTCAGTATTCTTTTCCATTTTTCAGTAATAATTACTGAAAACCAGTACGACTTGGCAGCTCTGAACACACCAATGAAAGATGAATGTGTTTAGCTAATGTGCATGATCATTAGAGAAACTAGAGAGGTAATCGCTCCGCAATACTTTTCTGGATTATTGCAATATGCACTTGCCATGTCCACACAGTACTCAACACACTTGAAAATGTGTCTTGCACATCTTCACTCTAAGACATATGTACAGTATGTGTCAAATCCAATGAGCAAAAACTGATGAAGAACTTGGTCGCACAAGATTTTTTTTCTGATTCACTACCATAAATTGCTGTTACAATATAAATACGCTACCCTACACATAGGTAAAACAAGTCTCGCACGTCTTCACTCCAAGACGGATATGTGTGCCTAGATTCTTGAGCACTGGTCAAAAACTGAGGAAGTAGCTCGCTCTGCAAGATTACCTTGTATTGAAGGCTCTCTGCTGACTATGGACATCCTGGACTGACTCCTGTAATCACTCTCATCTTCCAGACATCCCTGGAGGAATACTGAATCCTTGAGAAGCTGGGAGATCTCATCCTCTAACATGGATCTATCAAAGAAGGAAAGAGTAATAATAATAATAATAATAATATGTCCATTTATATAGCGCAGTTACTATGTGCATATACTCAACTGCGCTTTGATACTTGGTATATTGTTACCCCGGCTGTAGCTAAGCCGCCATATTAATAGGCGCTAAAGCGTTCAAGGAATAAATCCTACCAGGTACCCATTCACCTTACCTGGGTCGAGTGCAGCACAATGTGGATAAATTTCTTGCCGAAGGAAATTACGCCATGGCTGGGATTTGAACCCACGACCCTCTGTTTCAAAGTCCGGAGACTAATTCACTGGGCCACAACGCTCCACGTTGCAAGGTTGCAAGGTTAATGCAATGAAACAAATTGCCACTTTGCTGTTAAAACCTTCTCTCTCAATATCTAAAAAATTAGAAGACAGCTCAGAAAAAGCCATAGTTTAGAAATGTGACATAAGGAACAACCTTACTTTGCCTAGGAAGAGTTCTATTCAGGAATTAGACTGTTTTCAGATGGTATAAGGTTGCTACCATAACCATATTTCTGAAATACATTTCTTTCTGAGCTGTAAGTAGGTCTACTTTTTAGTGATTTCTGAATCTTGATGGTTCGAACCATTTGATTGTTTACCCTGGTGAACATTCAAATGACAAAAAGGGTACTCGTCTCAGGCCTAATGTATTTCTGTAAAGAGCTTAATTAGATACGTCATTCCGATGTGGTAAGCACAACAGAAAAGTAGAATACTATTGTAACTGCCTTTAAAAGAAAGATGATCCTACCTGAGTTGGTTTGTCACCTCATCTATCCGTAGTATGTTGAGTTGGTCCTTTACAGCATCTACCTGGTCACTGACTGTTGATGTGGCTGACATTCTGAAAATAATCGTAAAAGGAAGAAAGATGTTGAAGATCAGAAATCTCTTTAATTTACATTTAAATGTCTGCATTGTATAAGCATGCATGCTTTCAGTGAATGCAATAAGGTGTAAAGATGGAGACCCGGGCAATTTACAAAGAGTTGCAATCAACCAAACCTTGCTGTAAATTGTCATCATTGCGGTATTATTACCATCAACAAACATAAAAGCTCAACTCTTCTTTTAAATTCATATTTGAATCCACATATGAACATGGACATGGAGAGTGTGCTAATATAGATATACAATGTATATTGTTATCAATTATCATCATCGCCATCAACATTCTCAACATCATAATCATCTTTGCTATCAACATCATCATCATCATCACCATCATCATCACCATCATCACCACCATTTTCATCATCACCACCATCATCATCATCATCATCACCGTCATCATCATCACCACAATCATCATCATCATCATCATCATCATCATCACCACCATCGTCATCATCACCATCATCATCATCATTATCATCATCATCATAACCATTAACTATTCATGACAACTCTCAACTTTAAAGGGATACTATCGTGTATTTTCATGGGGAACTGACACCATTCGGATATAAATCACCAAGAGTAGAATGAGATTTATGTCCACATTATAACGACATTAACGACATTATAATGGCACAGGATATTGCCTAATGGTAAAGTGATTATTTCAAGCTCAAGTAGCCTAAGAGTTTCTCTAGGGCCGTCTGCACCAGCCCGAGTTTTCAAATTAGCGCGCTATTTCTGATCCGGCAAATTATCCCGATCTGATCTCGAGATTATTTGTAATGGAGACGTAATTATCGCGCTAGTTCGTAGGATTAATCTCGAGATTGCAATCCCAGGTCAACTTGGGATTATGTGCAAAATAGCGCGCTATTTTACGAATTATCCTGCTAATTCGCAGGTGCAGACGCACTCGGGATTATTTATTCACGGCGCCAGACCATAATGCATTGATGCCTCGCTCGAGCAGGAATTCCACTTCTTGCGATGGTGGAGACGGGGTTTCTTGAATCTCGAGATTAATTGCAAAGAGGGCCGATTGGGCTAAAATCTCGAGAATGAGCAAACTTGGGCTGGTGCAGCACCGCCTAGTGGGACATCAGGCTTTTTCCCTCCAAAAGACGTCTCAGCGACAGGCTATTTCCAATGCTTTTCACAAAGTCTAGGGTCAGCAAATAATTATCAACTCCATAAATACCAGTTGTGGTAACGATCTCAAAATAAGTTCCAACAGAATCCATTGAAATTACCACCAAAGTGTTTGTGTGTATAAATTTTTTTAAATGTGCCAAATAGCTCTGGAAGAAAATGCGTAATTGCTGAGAAATGAGCAAAATAAGCACAGAATTCCATCAAATATCAGGTTTTTTTGAAGCAATATTAATACTGTCCCACACATGCCTTTTTGTATTAGTGATCATTAGAATTATCTGTTTTCAGCTACGATCACATGATTTCACAAAGGTAAGTTTATTTCAATGTACCGGATCTAGATCTATCATTTATATGGTGGCATTTAACCTTGATTTTATAGACTTTCTCATGAAATTATTGTTTGCTGTAGCTACTTTCCTTTCCCTTTAAATAAATGTTATAAAGCAGACTTACCCATCACTGTCACTGCTTGGTGTCATCCTCATGGGGGTCTCTCTTCCATCTCTACTGCTCCTAGAACTACCAGGTCTCTGGAAGCCTAGTCCTGGACTAGTACCTACGAGGAACAAAATCATAAAGCACTTTAAAACCTCTCTGAAGCTTTAGCAAAGGTTCAATTATTATAATATTTTGGGCGGCTCAGAATGGGATACAAGGAATATTCCACAAGTTAGAGAATATTGCAGGAATGGAGAAGAGCGCAATATAGGCCCTAACAATAAAATAAATTTTTGGTAACCTACGAAGAGAGGCCATCAAAACCTCAATCATTATCCATTAGCCCACGCAATATGGCATGACACTGAACAATAATGATAATGCCAATGGGAAATTTTGCAGTTAGAGAATATTGCAGGAATGGAGAAGAGCGCAATATTGGCCCTAACAAATAAAGTAAATTTTTGGTAACCTACGAAGAGAGGCCATCAAAACTTCAATCATTATCCATTAGCCCATGCAATATGGCATGCAAATGAACTGTAATGCCTATGGGAAATTTGGGAGATTTTGGTGCATCATTCATTACATGGCTCTGATATTTGACACACAAGTCATACAATGGCCGGTATTCTGAAGTCGGGTTTAACTTTAAACTCAGGTTTGAAGTTGTGGTTTAAGTATGGGAAGCCAAAAGTATCAAAATTTTTATTAAATTGTATGTTTCCTGTGCTCTTTCCTGATTTATCGATGGTGAAGGCAATAATATATTTATACTTCCTAGACAATTATGAATGATTTGAGAGCCAAATGAGCTGAAGTATGATATCTCTACTGTTAGTGATTTATGTAACAATTGGCTATCCATGCTAAAACCACAACTTTAAACCTGAGTTTAAGTTAAACCTGCTATCAGAATACGGGCCAGGGGGTCACTGCCATTGGACATTGTCCTGATAAAAAGGCAGTCTGATCAAGGATTCAAGGGCAGGCCACTACGACACTCTAAAGAAAGATTTTATGCAGGTGTCCGAGATTTGCACACTCTACAAAGGGATGGAGGCGCGATAGCTCAGTCGGTAGAGCGGGGGATTCGTATTCCGGTGACCCGGGTTCGATTCCCACTTGGTGCACTAGTGCCCTTTGGTAAGGCATTAATCCTCAGTACCAGGTCCTTCGGAGAGGACCTTAAGCCATCGGTCCTCTGGTTGCTTGCTTACAAACATTCATGCTTTCTTAGCAATCAGTTAAAAAAATCACCACCAATACCAATTTCATTACACCCCTTTTCCATGTTTTTTTTTAATTCTCACAAATGCTTTCAATTGTCCAATGGCAGTGATTCCCCCCCCCCCCCCCCATCATGCAGACCAAAGACCAAAATATAGACTTTTAATACACTGCTGAAAGGCCTTGTATTTAGATAATCATGCAAATGACATTAGAGTACCATCAAATATTCAAATTTTACAGAAGTGTAGAGACACTGAACTAATTTTACATCCACTGATTCTTTGTGAAAGTTACATTTTACCTTTGAAGACAAAAAAAAAAACACCCTCTCTTAACCTAGTGTCTCAATTACTGAACTAATACCATTATATTATAATAACACTAATCAAACTAAATACGGTCATTAGAAAATAATAAATTCTTCACTTATATCTATACATAAATGTATCTACTGGCACCACATCAACAATATATTTTCAGTTTTATGCTCAGGTATAAAGAACAGGCATAATATTCCCCTCCGAAAAGAAAATCTGAAAAGTAGCCAAGGGTGGCTAAGTCTTCGCCAAAGTCCAAGACACCCCGGTCGGGTTACAAGCTCTTGTATAGCAGTGAAATCGAAAGTGACTTTTCAAGGTGAGTCTGCATGATAGCTTTATCATTTGACTTTTAAAAAAAAACAGTAAAAAACAGCATGAGAATATTCTTGGGCAAAGGATTTCACGTAAAAAAATAATAACAATAAAAACTGAAAAAACAATTGAAACAAAAAAAATTTAATTCGGAATTCCGATTTTAGTCGGGAGAATATCATGCCTGAAAGATATAAACCTCACATTGAATTAAAACATACATATACAATGAACTAAAGAGAGAAAAAAAAAAAAAAAAAAGGGAAATATTGAAAAGGTACATGCAAAGTGATTTGTACACAGGCATGTAATAATAGAAAGTGTTGATGTTTCTTACTTCTTGGCAGTTCGTCATTGACATAGTCCAAGATATCACTGTTGTGTCTTGAAAGAAGGCCATCCACGTCTCTGTAATAAATGAAAGAGTCTATTTAGAAATTGCATGCTTATAAAAAATCACCTTGATGAAGTTTGTTTTAACAAGAAAACAAGAGGAAAATATTTAGGAAAGTTTGATGAAAATCCAACAAAGAATATATTTTCACATTCTGATCTTATGACAAATATCACAAGCAAATAACATGGGGGCTCAGGTGATTTCATCCCCCCTCCAAAAAAAAATTGGTCAAAAGAACCCTAAAAAATTCCCATTCCCTGCAATATCAAAGTTTATCCAATGTTGCAGATCTCAGCCAGTAGGTTGGGAAAAGTAGCCCAAGAAAATAACAATAACATTTTTTTTAAATGCTACAACGCATGCAATAAGCTACCCCACACATCTATGTCATGTATTTTTAAATAAGTTCCATTATTTTTTTCTTTTAATGGCTGCAATAGATTTCACATTGAAGCATGTATGAAATCAGATTAACATTAGTTTGAGTTCAACTGCATTATATTGCAATATTTTTTTAGGTTAAGCCCTTACTCATCTTCAATAGATAAGAAAGAAACACTTAGGCCCGAATTCACAAACATGGTTTTGAAAACCCATGGTTGAGTCCATGGTTTATGCAGATTTCCTGTATAAATTGTGCTTATTTTACCGCATATTGGGCACGTGTATAAAAAATGTATAATGCTGATGCACGCTTTTGTCACAGTGCGCCAAATTGACGCCTGTTACCATGGTTAGATACGCTATTTTATTCATGGGTCCACTGTTTGAAGAGTGGACTCATGAATAAAATAGCGTGGGTAACCACGGCAACAGGCGGCAATTTGGCGCACTGGGACAAAAGCACGCATCAGCATTGGACATTTTTTAATATACGCGGTAAAATATTATTTATACATGAAATATGCATAAACCATGGACTCAACCGTGGGTTTTCAAAACCACCTTTGTGAATTCCGGCCTTAGTATCCATGCAATCAGTCCATCATTTCGCTCCCCCCCCCCTCCCCCCATGGTACACTGTACATAGCCTGTGATATTACAGAGGGATGGTACAATATTCAGGGGGTAAAGTAATTATCCTAAAATCCCTGGTGCAGAATGAACTGAACTTTGCACCATACTGAGAGATTAGATCTTAAATTCACAACTATCTTATGTAATGCCAATATGATCCAGTTATCCTTTGACCTGCCAGTGTTCTTTCTGTCTAGTTTTATCAATAATACTGATAATATGCAACATATAGCACTTAATACAATGTTTCTAAGCACTGCATACACTGAATAGTCTTTTAATAGTTGTGTTCTATCAACAATTCCTTTCTATTTTTTCAATAAATGATTTTTCCTCAGTAAAAAAAAAAATTATTTCAAAATGTAAATACAAGTTCCTGTGCATCTTCACATTTTCTCTCTCATCCTGGGAGGCTCAGTCAGGGAGAACACTGACATTTTTCTGGATTTTTCCTAGATTTTTCCTAGAAAGTTTTGAAACAAACTTTCTGTGACCTATCTGGGAGGAAAGAACGCTTTGATGTAAACAGATTCTTCCAAACCAGGTCTGATCGTGAGACTAATCCACAAATGTCTACAAGATTGAAACTGGGTCCCATCTGACAAATATTGCGATTGATCTGATCAACCACAACTATTGAAAGCCAGAAACATCAAGACCTAAAAGGCATATTTGTTCAAAATATTTTTTTATCATAATGGATATTAATAAATTTTTAATTTTCTTGAAAATTGGGTGTTTCTCTTTGTTCACTATGTGCAAATATCCTGTAGAAGAAAATTATGACATTGATGGATTTCCTTATAGTTGAGGTTGATTGGATCAATCGTATTCCTAACTCTTTGTAAGATGGGGTTCTGGTCTCGGGCCAGCCCAAAACCAGCAATTTTCCAGAAATGGGTCTTGGTGAATACAAAATGGAAATAAACCATTCATTTACCTTCCTTCCTCCTTCGCCTTCTCCCGCACACACTCAAGCAGCATCCTGATGTGGGTCTTCAGATTCTCCCTCATCCCGGGAGGTTCCGGGAGAAGATTGACAGGAGACGCAGGGATGTCGTCGTCCGTTTCCGCCCGATAGTCCTGCCATATGCTTAGAAGGTTATCCACCTTGTGAAGTCAAGTAAATAAAACCATTCAAAAATGTTTGAGTTCAGCTTCGCTTTTTGCGGCCCCAATGTGTAGTTTGCCAGCACATCTACATGTATATCAGGCAGTTTCTTTTTTTTTGGGGGGGGGAGGCTACTTTTCACAAACTACTGGTATTGCATAATCTGCAAGATTGGATAACTTTAAAGGGGGAGTTCACCCTGACGAAAATTTGTTGCAAAAATAGCAGAAAAAAATAATGTAAAAATATTGGCGAAGGTTTGAAGAAAATCCATTAAATATTAAGAAAGTAATTAAAATTTGAAATTTTTTATTTGTGACGTCATGAACGAGCAGCTGCCCCATATGTTATGTAATATAAAATGCATTAATTTCATTTTTTAATGGTTCGCGATGACTTATTTCTGTTTTCTTTTCAGGAATGGGTGTGAATTGATTTGTCTATTAATGAACTAAATGTCACAGTAAAAACTATTTTCAATTTTCTGAGATAATGACATTTCATTGATTTTTTACCAATTGATATGTAGGAAAGCTGCTTACGAAAGTTATTAGATTTTGAAGTTTTTTATTTGTAACATCATAAATTAGCAGCTGCCCCATATATGTTATGAATATGAAATGCACAAATTTCAATTATTTAATGGTTTGTGATGACTTATTTTTGTTTTCTTTTCAATAGCGGTTGTGAAATTATTTGTCTATTGATGAACTAAACTAAACGATATACTGAAGGTAGGCCTACAGTAAAAACCATTTTCAATTTTCTGAGAAAACGACATTTCATTGATTTTTTACAATATGATATGTAGAAAAGCTACTCGTATATGACATCACAAATCAAATACTTAAAATTCTAATAACTTTTTTATTCTTTGATGGATTTTCCTCAAACCTTCCCAAAAATTTTTCATGATATTTTCTGCAATTTTTACAATAAAATTTTTGTCAGGTTGAACTTCCCCTTTAAAGTAGATTGAAGTGAATGGGGAATGTGTGATTTTTTACCCTGGTGTTCATGTATGTTTATGTTCATTTATATCATCCTTCAAGCAAAATTAAAAGAATGACTTATTTTCATATGTAATAGTCTCGGAGACCTGTATCTAAAGTGCAGAGGGCAAGTTTTAGTCAATTGTCTACTGGAACCGGGTTGTCCCTGTATCAAAGCCTACATGAGGATTACAGAATTCAGGAGGCTAAGGGTTAATTATTTTTTATGCAATATCAATATCACTATCATCATTACATGTTCATATATCACAGTCTGCCTAAAATCAAATATTACACTAACCTAAATAGCTTCAAACTTATTCAGGTGTGGAATGAGTGTTACATTTCACTTTTGCATCTGTGAGATTGATAAAGTAATCTTTATCAGATATACATGTAGCTTGATGTCAAAAGGTAACAGCCACAACTAGTCCATTTATGCAGCATTTGTACACAGATTTTATTATCAAGCTTCAAACTTATTCAGGTGTGGAATGAGAGGTACATTTCATTTTTGCATCTGTGAGATTGATAAAGGGCATTTTCACCACAGATGGACACAGAGGCAAAAAAATCAAGTTTATATTCATGTCAAATGCTTTATGGTTTTTAATAAAACAAGACCTGAAGTTTCTGAGACAAACATTTTTCTGACTCTGGCAGCCATTTTTTATTTCAAAATGGCTGCCAAAGTATGGATACAAATTAGTGTTGAAAATAGTATATTGATACATATTTTGTTTTGACAGATTTTTAAAGAACAGGTTTGATCATGATGTTTTCGCCTGAGATTTAGCTTGCTATTATAACACTTTTTAAAATCCCACAGAAAGAAACACCAGTAATTCATTTATCTGATAAAAAAACATTGATGAAGTATGTGATATGGTATGTAATGTCAGTTACCGAAAACATGAACTTTTTTTCTCATTTCCTGGAAAAGAGGATATATTATATGAAACTTGGTAGATTTCCTCTCTAGGTAACACCCCTCCCTTCTGCACCAAAATTAAAGATTAACAATTAACAATGAAGCCATAGGGTACCATTAAATATATGTGATGTCAGTTACCAAGTGGAAAATGTAATGTCAGTTACCGAGATGTAATGTCAGTTACCATGATAAAACGTTGGTTACCAAATGCAAATATGTGGTCAATTTTAGGGTGAAGAAATATTGTATACTTGTTATTAAGTCTTTCACTTTAAAAGTCTCACCAGAAGGAGCTTGCTATTGACTTTTAAAAGGTATATTTCACAAGGAATACTATATGAAATTATGAAGGAAGTTGCATTCCCATCGTGCAAAAAAAAAAATTACTATGAAATTGTTTTGTACATGCACTTACCAAGTACCTAATTGTTTGTATCAGACAATTTTTTGTTTGGTTTTTTTTTTGGGGGGGTAGGGGGTACTATTCCCAACCTATTGCCTAAATATGCAAAAAAAATTAAGCTTAACATTGTGATGAAGGGGATTTCCAGGGTCCCTTTTTTAGTTTCCAGGATTCTTTTGAGCATTGCCTCGCTAAAAGTAAATTCCTGGTTTTTATACAGGTGTGGATGTGTGATACAATTTTGTTTTTGGTTTACAAGTATAGATGAAAAGTGAAATTTGACAGTTCAGATCAATGTTGCATGGATCTACTAAAACTTTTTTTTTTTTAATTTACAAATAGTTCAGTATCAGCTTAGAAGCTGGAGTTTATTTTTTGTTGACAGGTTAAAAAAGAAATTAGCAAAGAAAATGATTAAACAAATTATGAAGAGAATTGAAAACCGACAGATATGAACAAGCATTGCTTGCACTGACCAGAATAGAAATCAATAAAACTACATGGCTGCATGAGATTCGGGGAGGGGTACGTGTAGCCTAGGGGAGGAGACCCTTATTCATTTTGCCTTTTTTGAGGGGAGGGGAAGGTTGGAGAAGGAAAAGGTTTAAAAAGTCAATATAAACTGATGAATATATATTATGGGTGTATAGTCAGAAAAATCCATGTGTACAGTCAATGCAATATTAAATTACTATAGGAAAACATGTAGCTGCTATGACCCCCCCCCCCCCCCGAGTAAGTAAAACATACATTTCTTATCTTTTGATAATTAAAAATGTGAAATATTATGAAACTTTTATTATTTTAAAAAGCCTTACATATATTAAGTACCAAGAAAATTATGCCCCTGAAAATCATATAGCACTGGTAAATGTTAATATGTATTGTCAGTTACCGACAAGTAATGATAAAAATGTTCAAGAAAGGAATTAAGAAAAATAATTTTTTTTTTCATTGAAATGTTCCTAGAAACTCGGGTATACTTCCGCATCAAGCTCACTTTCATGTGAAGCCCTGCACAGAAGATACAATGCAATGATTCCACACATTTGACTTCCATGTGTTATCTCTATGGCAAATTAAGTGTTATGTCAGTTACCGTAATGTCAGTTACCAGCATGGTTGTGGAAAAATTATCATAGCCCCCAAAAGACAAAAACGAATTGTTTAATATTTTGACACATCTTAACCTAGTAACGGAGGTATATTTACATATTCAAATTATTACTCTATCTACTTCGGGACATGAGATATTTCAATTTTAATGAACACCCTGAAATTGCATGTCTTTTTGCGTAATGTCAGTTACAGAGCTGCCAACCTTGTGCAAGCAAAAAAAGGAATCAATCTGGCCAAAAAAAGGAATTTCCAACAAAAAAAAGGAATGTGTTAAAACGAACCTTAAAACCACACGCGACAAATATCCAATGCAAAAAGTATGTATGCAGTGAACAATAAAAAAAAATTAATCTCTAGGCCTAGTCTGGGCTAAGTAACCTAGTGTTACAAATTGGACCCTTAGTCTTGGGCCTGTTTTGACAAAATCTACCAACTTAAATTAAGTCAGTAGCAGGGCTCGAATTAAGAATTGAGAGGGGAAAGGCCATTTTTAAAAGGGCACTTTCAGCTTGGGGCAACCGGCAAAGTGGACTTGGATGCCCCAAAATTTCAAGGGGCATCAACGCCATGCTTAAGGGCATGAAGGCCACTTTTATTCTAGTCAAAAGGGCACCAAGGCAAATTTTTCAAAAAGACAAGTAGGACTTTAATTTTGTAGTGCAACCTACTCCGGCACTTCCTTACATGCCTTATGATGCTTATCAGAGTAAAGATCTGTCGAGAAAAAATTCTTTCAGGGGCACCAAAATCAGTTCTGGTGAACATTTTTAGGGCTCCGTTTTTCTGGGGCTACCTTTCCACTTTTAAAATAATACATTGTTTTGTGTTGAGTTTCCTGACAAACTACCAAATTGTAGACTAAGAGAAATAAAAAAAAAGTTCACATCAATTCAGACTTCTCTTCCCAAGTAACATTGTTTTTGCCAAACAGTACCCTTTAAAATTAAAGTGTCATAAAATGGATGTACATATGTAACATTCCACAAATATAAAAAAATTATTCATAAATCAATCTAATCTAAAATTCAAATAGATCTAGAAGTTGAAATCATTCCACAAAAGTCCCATCGTAGATCACTTCACGATGTACACAGCTCAGCCTCAATCACACTGCACGCACACTCAATCATCCCCAGCAGTGACAGCACTATAGAGCAGACATCTAGGCCGCCAGAACCGGGGAAGAAATCTTCCCATTCCTGCTAAACTGAATGCTACAGTGCCGACTTTTTTAAAGAATTCCAAAAGCAGTAGGACATCTCTCTAGTATAAATCATATGAAACTATCAATAAATGTTGAATATCACCAAGAATTAGTACTTCAGGGGACAATGAAGAGCTTTCCAGGTCTTTTCAAAGCCGAATTTATCGTATTTGTTTGATACGAGTTGATGAAAATTAACCAGACAGAGTGTTGGCCCGTGCGTAAAGACAACGTATTAGCAGTTGCGTTAGATCTATCATTCGGCGGAAATCCGATTTTCGGATCGTTTTTTTTAAATAAAACATCACTTTATAGGAAAGAAATTACATGCAAATTTAAGATAAGATATATAAAATTCAGAAATATCGTACCTAAGACCGCAGTTACTGCTATTTCCTTTCAAATGATGATCAAAACATAATCATCTTCGATCCTTTCGTTGGTCATCGTAAGTTGCCATCTTGGATGACGTCATCATCCTTACAGACGTATTTACCAGTCGCTATACATCGCGATTCGTGCCATGCATGCCGCTCGCATGTTCAACTATAAACGTATGTACGCGCGCGCCATCAAATTATTAAAGTGCGTTGGAAAACCGGCCGGCGGGCGACTACGCACGCGCAAGTACCAGGCTCATCTCGGGCTCAACACGCACTACACATACATACAATTATGTACACACATTATCAAAATTGTCAAAAAAACGTAATTTGAAAAGAAAAACCATAATGCCGTAATTTTAATGAAAAAACGTAATGATTACGGCAAAAATGTAATGGTTGGCAGCTCTGCAGTTACCGACACATTTTTGCTTGCTGATGCGTAAAAAAATGTGGTTACTTAGGAAAACTTAGTATCAGAGTATACAGCAAAGTTCCCTTTATTAACTCTATCAAAAGCAAACTCCCATCATTTGTTGTTTTAGAGGTACACACAATGAAAGGTGTGAAAACATTGTGCCGTGTAATGTCAGTTACCGTGAAAATGCCCTAAAGTAATCTTTATCCAGATATAGCTTGATTTCAAAAGGTACATGTAACAGCCACAACTAGTCCATTTCTGCAGCAATTTGTACACAAATTTTATTCAACACAATTCTATGAAAGAACCGGCAGCATCTGTCGGTCACAGGTAGACTGGTTGGTTTGACTCGGCCCTACATGTACATCTATATCAAATACCATACCTCTTCGTGCAATTCCAGACTCTGCTCAATCAGGGAGGAACCGAGGATATCTCGAATGTCCGGTCTTTCTCCGGGAGACACCAACTCCTCCACCAAACGCCAGAGGGAGAGGGGCTTCTCGTACGCCTCCATCATATTAGCGTTCACATCTTCCATGTCTGAACATCTCTGATTCACGCATGAAGAAATCACTGTGTCCTTGGTGTGTAGACAGAGGGCATGTTCATGATATTGCTATCTTCATACAGAATAAGCAAGAATGGCGATTTGAGCGTGACGGCTTAGTTGATTATACCCTTTGTGGTGTTACTGCGAGAATGGCCACTTGGTTGCTGGAGATTTCAATAGACTGAGCTGTAATATCAAACAATAAAGCAACAATAATGGTAACATGAGCAGTGGCAGACGGTCCCATGGGGGAGAGGGGCGAGGACTTGACCCTAGGAGGCACTGATGCCTATGGACCCAGTGAACGTGTTGAAGACTAATGGGGTTAACAGTTCCTAATTTTTCACTTAATAATTTGAAATAAAACAAAACATTGCATAAATTAGAAGATCTACATCAATTCTTTACTCCATCATCTTGACAACTAGACAGCTAGAAATTCTCTCTGTTTAAAGGAGTTTTTTTTGGGGGGGGGTTTTCTCCTACACGTGGAGGTGTAGCGAAACAAGATATACAGTGTACATGTAGTTCAGCAGAACAACTACTGTATAACAATCCACACTGAAGCTTTCGGTCAATGACCCATCAATTTGTGATTCAAAGTTTTTTCTTAAATCATACTAAAACTTTAAGGAATGCATCGACAACCAACTTGTCATTGTTACTGTAAATTACATTTCACAGGAAGAATGCCTTTTTTTATAATTCAAAATAACTTTGAATCGCACTGGGTGGATCTCCGATAATCAAGAATAAAAACAATTAGATATAGTCTTGTCTTGGGTTGAGTCAGCATATATGCAGACTTGCTGTACTCCGCCAACTAAACACAAGTTAGATTCTTTGGTCAAAAAAAGCATTTTGAAATAGTCTGATATCCACACCCGTACTTTTATGGATCTAGACCTTCTAGACTCTTAATTATGCATCATGATCTCTCTCTCTCTCCTGTGCTCTTCCTCCACTAAGGTCAAATGTTTACTAGTTACTACCAAGAAACTTATAGGACTACAGCTTGTACCTACACTCCCGTACAGATGATGAATAAGAATTCCCTTAGCTGAGGAAGGATATGGTAAGGTCCCCCAAAGGGCCCAAGTCTGCGCAGACACAAATTTGCGCGAAGATATGCAACGACCATAAACTTTACAGGAGCAATACATAGAAAAAGTATTCATAAAAAAATCCAACTCAAAATGGTGGAAAAATAACTAATTTTAGGCATTTCATGTGACGGTCTCAAAATGCGGCCTTTCTCATCAAAATCCCTGAATCATGTGTAAATGGGTGCGCAGACATGGGGCACCATTTTTTTCTTCAATCAGAAAATAACTGGCCGGGGTTCTTTTCCAAGAAAATCACATATTTCTTTCAATTTTTTAGATTTTACGGTACTCATAATTTTTAAGAATATAAGGAACTTTATCAACTAAAAAATTTTGTGAAATAAAAAGAAATTTATGTTCAATCTTAGATAGATATAGGTCTAGTTAGGTGCGCAGACATGGGGCCCACCTTCTTCATACTATAGTTTTACACACAAAAAAAGACTGAGCGCGCCCTGAGTGTGGAAGATCATGAACTGAAGTCGAAATTTGAAGAAGTCTTGAACTTAGAATTTTGCATTGAACCTGTCCCGGGGCCCGTATTAAACTTAGCAATGATCGTAGAACATTTTTCTACAATGTTACGGAACCCTGGGCCCGAGTCCCCGGTGAATACTAGAAGTCATACGCATAAAACTTTCATCTGACAAGTGATGACTCTGACTCGGAGTATAATGGTGGGCCCCAAGTCTGCGCACCTAACAATTTGAGTTAAGATTTAACATGAATTTCTTCTTATTTCACAAAATCTTTCAGTTAATAATGTTCCTTATATATTTTTATGAGTAAGTGTACCAAATTTTTCATTGAAAAATGAAAGAAAATATAGGATTTTCTTGAAAACACCTCGGGCAGTCATTTTCAGATTGAAAAAAAAAATGGTAGGATGGGGGGTCGGGTGTCCGGACACTTGATCTTTTTGAAGCCTTCTTTTTTGTCTTTGGATTACACTAAAAATATGAATTCAATGCTAGTAATCATCTTCTGTTTTGTTCTTTATAATATTTCCTAACGTTTTGTACTAAAAATTGATGAAACTTCGCTTGTAATTTTTTCAAAATGACTTTCTAAAATTGATCGTCCGGACACACAACCTGTCCGGACACACAACAACTGGGTATACCCCATGTCTGCGCACTCATTCACTTTGCACACGATTCAGGGATTTTGATGAGAAAGGCTGCATTTTGAAATTTGAGGCCGTCACATGAAATGCCCTAAATTCATTATTTTTCCACTATTTTGAGTCAAAAATTGTTATGAATACCTGTAGGCTATATCAGTATATGTATTGCATGTGTAAAGTCTGTGTTCGTTGCGTATCTTCTTTTAATAGAATCGCGCAGATATGCGACTCTTGCGAGTGCGCAGACAAGGGGGACTGCGCAGACTTGCCATACCATTCAACACTCAATTTTTTATTTTTATTTCCAATTCCATGTCTGATGAGGTACTTTTGCCCCACTGGTTTTTCTTGTGAGAGCCCCAAAACGGCGGGCGTCACTGTCTGGAACGTCAGGTTAGTGCAATGTCAAGAGAGATGGTCTGAAGCAGAGCCAGAGCTGCGGCGGCATCTCTCTCCGAGCTCCGCTCTCCATCCCGATCCCGCACCCTGCTGCAGTCTCATTCATTGTGAATTATTGTCGAAGTAAAATGAGATACGATTACGAGTGCGAGTGCGAATGAATTGAAATTTTGAATGATTGATATTTTGTTAAAACTTAAAAACGTATATTAATTCAAAATATTATAACTTCCATACTTACTGACTTGCTCCGGAAATTATATTGGTTCTTCTTTTAGCAAAAGTGGAAGTTGTCACAACGGGTTTTCCGGTTAAAAACGTAATTTTTTATTCACCTTTCAGTGAAAAATCAGAAAGTAGTTTACATTGACAACGCAAAATGGCCACAGTTGTAGCGTCCTCTGCGTTGAAATAGAGGAAGTGTCCCTATTGTTGTTGTCATATATCTCTTTTTTTCTTCAATCTTTATTGACCAATATAAATCACAATACTGGTATAGGAATCAAACAAATCAGCAAGTCATTTACATCATTAAATAGAGCAGCACTTAAGTACGTATTCAAGTTTATGGAGACAGAAACGAAACACACCAAAAAGTATTCAATGTCCCCAAGGTCCCTATAGCTTTGAATTCCACAATATTAGTTAATTGTTACTGAATTTACAAAAGTGAACATAGTATTTGAAAGCAAGGAAATAAAGTCTAAAAATTGTTATCTTGAATGCCAAATATTTTTTGACAAAACGGGGTAATAGTGATATTCGAAATGTGTTTTTTTTTATGATAAAAGCTCAGTCACAAATAGGCCTATTATGTAAATTATTGTTTCGTTGTTCCTTTCACAGCCTGTTTGGTTAATCTTTCCTCTTAAAAAAAACGATTTTCTTATGAAAGACCCTGAAATAGTTCTGAGGCAGCTATCAATAGCAGGTCCTAGTCATAAAGATATATACTAATAGCGTAATTAGTATACATCTCTATGGTCCTAGTACGCCTAAATATTCAACAAATTTATGTATTTTTTCCCCTGTCTATTTTTTTCAGGAGAAGGGCAATACAATAATTATCCCCAACTTAATTCTCAGGTTGACGTTGATCAAAGGATATCGAGCATGCATAACTCTCCTATTTATAAGTTAAATTTTCTTTTTCTCAATATGTATTTTATCCACCTCTATGGCCAAATAGCCCCTATTTTCTAAACAATAGTTAGCCTATTCTGCAAGAGAGAAATAATTTTAAATTGTCAACATGAGATAATAGGCCTATTAGTAAAGATAAAACTAGTGAAACAATATTCGAGAAATTATATAAATGTACGTACATGCCACATTATTCGAGAGAAGTAAATGGTTAAAGGTTTGGGTTAAAGGTTAAAAGACGTTAAAAGTGAAAGTCTTCCTTTTCCAGGGGCGGATCAAGCTTTCGCCAATAGTGGGCCCGAAACGTTTATTTTGATTTGTTTCTTTAAAAGGTTAGTCCTAACAGTCACTATAGCTTTATTAAATAGGCGAAGCGCAAGCTTAAATTATTGGAAATTTCATGGATTTATTCTGTCCTGAAAATTGAACATTCAGGGCAATGTTTGAGCTCCTGAAAAAGATTGATGCGTAAATGATTACTGCATGCGAGCGCAAGCTCGAGAAGAAAATATTTATATACGTTCTAGCCTGATGGAAAAGGGACCTGTTCGAGGACTATTTGCAGTTATGACGATATACATTTCAACATTGAAATAATGCGAGCGGGGAAAATGAGATTTAGACCTAAAATGGATGCCATGTAAATCATGAAAAGGATGGGCAATTGGGTATCTTCCTATACATACATAATACGAACGCGAAGCGCGTGCAGAAAATATTGGATATTCTGATATGAAACTAGATAATTTAAGCATGTTGTAAATAAAGAATAAGCTGCATATATCTCAATAAACATGCGTGTGCGTATATGAGGCCTATCTGGGCATTCTAAATACATTTGTTATCATGAAAATGAATAATGCGAGCGTGAAGCTCGAACTGAAAATAATTGAAAACTATATAACTGAAAATTTTATTAGTGACATGATTTTTTTTGTATTTCTTCAAATCTTCCCCTCATCTTATTTTATTCACTCGTCTTCCTCCTCTTTCCCACTTTTAGTTGGCATGGCCTTGGGAACTGAGCGGGCAAGTAGGAGTGCTTCTGGTATGGGGTGGAAAAATTGAAAAATGTAGGCAAAATGAGGTACTTTTTTAGGTAAAACCTTTTTTTTTGTCAAATTTCTCTGGATCAAAATGACCTCCGTTTTGTAGTGAAAACATTTTTTTTTTTTTTTTTTTTTTGCTTTTCAAATTTACATCAGCACCCCCATCGTTCACAGGGCCTTGGTAGTTGGAATGTTTAGATGAGTGTGGACTTGGTTAAAATAATAATCACTCGGCCCATATTATTGATATAATTGTAATTTTGTTGAAAATTTTGGAATGAAATAGTTTAGAATCAATTCCAACTTGTTATAAATTCAGGTTTTGTTTTATACTGTTTCTTCGTTTCTCAAAATGCGCTTTGTATTTTATTATTATAAGTAGATAATTATTTACTTTATTTCTATTCAATATACAAATTTGATAAAAATATATATATGATACCCATTGTGTATTATAACAAAGTGATGAAGATATAAGTCGTCCATAGGAAGGACAGATATAGGAAGCTTGATCCCCAGCCCTCCGAATGCATGATTTACTTTTCTTACTTTCACATAAAACCATCCAAAATTGTTAATATTCATTTAAAAAGATATATATTTCATTTAAAACGCATAGGGTGCTGAAGCACCCAAAGTTTTGTCGGGGGGGGGGGGTGCTGCATACATCATGGCATAGGCAGCACCCCCTGGAAATCAGATTGGGTATGCCTAAGAGGAGAAATTTAACCAAAATCCCCTTCATTTTTAGGCGAAACCCTTTTTTACGGGGGGGGGGGCGCTTGTGGATTTTTTATGTATTTAGTTTTTTGCTTCCGGCCACATTCACCTTCATTTGTGAGCGAGTCCCCTTTTTTCTTGTCTTTTTTTTTTCAAACTAGCATCCCCTCTCAAAAATCATCGCCTGGTCCTTAACTTTGTTTCCTCCTCGTCCCCAAATTTTGAAAACTGAAGAATTTATGTAGAATAATATCAGGTAGTGCGTTTGTGCTTTCAATAATCATTCAATCTGTAATGTGCTCTATACATGTATATTTCACTCTTCAAAACTTGAACACTGTCTCACTCGGTCGCTGTTCGCTTGGTTTATTTTCAATTGGTCTATAAGTATAATACCAAGTCGTCTTCTATCATTTGGTCTACCATCAGTTCGTCCACGATCCACATGGTCTGTGGTAGTTGGGAGAAATGAATGAAAATAAATTGGATATTAGACCAACTATGAGACGAAACTGTCATATAGACGAACGGGTGATTATTAGACAAAGTGATGATTGGACCAAATAGTTGTTAGACAAAATGTTGATGGACGAATGGCATTAGACTAAATGAAGTTAGACCATGTGATGAGTGGACGAGTTGGCAATAGACGAATTGGGACCTTCGCGTACTTTTGTAATAATTCAAATTTACTTTTTTTTATCCGACACCCCCCTCCACAAACACTTTTATTGCCCTCCACACTTGCCCCCCCCCCCCCCTCTTACAGGGGCCGCGGAACCGGGGGGCTGGGGGGGCTTCAGCCCCCCCACTTTTTTCCAAAACCGTGTACAAAAACGTAAAAATGACCATATGATTGTGATTTTTAGCATGGTCACCCCCCCCCACCCCTTTTGGCTCAGCCTCCCCCACTTTGAAAACCATTCCGCGGCCCCTGTCTTACTGGCGCTACTACCGGTGCCGCCAATCAAGCATTTTATACAATTTAGCATTAAGCCAACATCCGATGAGGTTTTTTAAATCCCGGGTTAATATTTTTTTCAAAAATTTGGTTCTCGACGAAAATTTCCTCCAAGAAAATCAGACAATTATATTTTTAAAAAAGGCAATCGCTTCCAACTTTCCATGGCGCTGGGAAGCGGGACGCAAGATTTTTCAGGGAGTGCTGCGTTGTGCAAAGAATAGGCAGCACTCCCTGCATGGAAATAAGGTTGAGAAGCAAAAAAGAGGGGGTATTGTGCTCCCAAAAACAAAATGACGGAGCACAATTTTTCTGACGACCAAACCCCAAGCACCGCCTATCTAAAAATCGTTTCCGGGCCCTGATCGCTCTCAAGGGATGAATATGACCATTATAGGCCCTACAGTCAGTGGCGTATCTACGGGGGGCATGGGGGGCACGTGCCCCCCCCCCCCCCCAATCGGCTGGCCAAAAAAGGGGGGGAGGAGAAAAAAAAGAGAAAGAAAGAAAGAGAAACGTAGTGGGAAATAAGAAATTATTGTTCATTATAATGTTATATTATATTATGATTATGTTATGTTATATTACATAGAAAAAACTTTTTTTTCATAACTTTATGAAACATAATTTTCTCAGGCCTATGTCTTCATAGTTCCTGTTGCTCGCATTGTCTGTTTAACGAGATATGTAATCCTGTTTTACTAAAACCTCCCGTTTTCAAGTCAATACACCAAATATACTTCCTCGCTTTTCGAGTTATTATTGTTTTATGTTGTGACATATGCTTCTTTTTCATGACTACATAAAGTGATTGCCCCATTTTAAGGTATTAATATAAAACATTTCCTGTCCGTGCTTACATTTGCATTAGTGGATTGGTGAGATGTCTGCTCTTCATTAAATCCTAAAATCAGTCCTTAAAATGTCCCTTTTTCTGATCTGAATATCAAAAAATTTCAGCTCGCGCTTCGATCGAGCTCGCACATTTGGATAGTGAAATACGTATGGTCTTAGTGAATTCCTACAAACAAGTCTTAGAATGCCCCTCTTCAGGTCTGAATTCCCTAAATTTTCAGCTCGCGCTTCGCGCTCGCAATATTTGATTAGTGAGATGCGTATGTTGATCATGATTACAATGACTACAAGTGATTCATTTGTTAAGATGTAATTCTAACAAAATCAGCAAGCGCTTGGCACTCGCATTAGATGATTTTGGTGAGATATGTATACTCTTAATGGATTAATGGGATCAATTATTACACAAAATTCAGCTCGTGCTTCGCGCTCGCATTGTTTGTTTAGCGGAACAGGTACGTATCATGATTACAAAAAATTGTTTATAATGTCCCTTTTCAGGTCTAAATATTTAAAAAAAATCTGCTCGCGCTTCGCGCTCGCATTATTTGATCAGTGAGATACATGTCCGTTTAATGGTACTGCCATTAAAATGTCTCTATTAGGTCAGTATACCTGGCACTAAGTGACTCAATTCTTGTTGCTGGTGCCTCCCCCCCCCCCCCCCCCAATGCCGTGACCCACGGTACGCCACTGCCTACAGTATTACACTTTGGAAATAAACTGTTAAAAAAAATATTTGAAATTACTCAATAAAATTGAGACAAAAAAATATGCCTTAATTTTTTCAAGTATTTATAAGTTTAGCAGTTTTTAGTTAAATTTATTTATTTTTTGGAATACATTTTATTCAGGTAAATCAAGTTACAACAACTTAATTCAATTAAGTAAAACAATCACTGAAATATTTTTTTTTAATGGCGGAGTGGACTTTCGTGATTCGAAAATCCGCTCCCCCATCATCCCACTTTCAGTGACATCATTTTCATCTTATTATATAGACATCTTTTATCCAAATATTAGACTCTATATGCATTGTCACTTACCTGTACATGATAGGTCCTGAGAACTACTGACAGTTATATTTATAGGCGACCGGTTCATTCTAACAATAATATTTACATTTTCCGCAAACCTAAAAAGAAATCTGAAATTTTCAGATGAGTGACTATTTAATGTTGTTCTTTCTTTGATTCTGCTGCATGAGAATAAAATATTTTGCGCATTCTAATCCAAAACAATTTCACACCATAGATATGACAGTTATTTAAAAATTTTAACATTTACTTGATAATGAATTATTGAATAAGGCGGCGGCGTTACTGATTGAAAAATATAAGTACATTCAACATGACTTTATAAGTAATAATTATCTTTGCCTAATTGGAGTTAGATTTACTTAATCGAAGCAAGCTATATATTTTGAACCCAAATAAACCAAGTAAATTGAAAGACAAGTTAAACCTACTGAAAAAATCGAGAAATAATTACAATCATTCTACTTATATACCGTAATTCAAAGATATTTTTTACAGTCGTACATTGTAATTTGCTGAATATTTTAAAAGCCTGAATTGTCACACATATGATGCAGTAAATATTCCATTTCTTTAGGATCAAGTATTAGGGGAGCGGAGGGTGATTAATCTAAACTAAAAACTGAGTGCCGTTTTAAAATCATTTCCTTTTGTTTCATATCACGACCTGATTGTGAAAGTTCTTCTTCTTCTGTACACGGCAAGCCATCGGTGGATTGTCCTACTGGTGAAGTGCAATTTTCAAGTGTATGTACATCATCAGATAAAATTTGCTTACAGCGTACAAGTAAAAAAAGGTTTATCTTAAAAACAAGAAGTTGTAACAAGCCTGTGAACTATAGCCTAGGATAGGACTTGAAATTATGAAATGTAAATTGTCTTTTTTATTTTTACAGAAGCGATACCATACCGGCGCACACACACTTTTCTCCTTTTTCAGCCTTTTTATTCACGTGTACACAGACGGGAAACGCCGGTAAATTTTACAAAACATAATTTGAGGATAATAAGTTGTTTCTACTTTATGTATGTAAATATTTTTTTTTGAAAATGAAATGAAATTTGATATTTCATTAATGGGAACTCTTCTCTGGTAATTATATTATCGTTCTCGCCAGGAAATTTGCCTTTCTTTCGTCAGTCGCTCCCACGACTGCACGAGTCGAGTCACTGCAGTCTGCACTGCCATGACTGCGAGTGTGTGTCGGGCCGGGGGTGTGTATGTTGGGAATTGGGCAGTTGGGACGCCTCCCGTCGGGATCGCGCTTTGTACCGGAAGCGTCGCGTACCGGAACGGCACCGTCATGACAGTCGGTGACGGTGTAACTGCGAATCTGGTGACTGGCTTCTACAAGTTCTAGGCACACATGATCCGCCGGCGGATTCAGTGCCAATTTCTCCCACAATTTCCCTTCAGCAGATGCATCATTCATGCACGTAGGCAGCGTATTAGTATTAGACAGCTGGCAGCCGTCTGTTTCGAGGAGTTTTTTTTTTTCCTCGTACACAGACGGCTCGCTTTCATGCAGCCACCATTGGCATTAGGCTAATTTAGGGTACTTACAATGCAAAATCCTTTGTCGGGGCTCTTCAATTTTTGTCTTTAATGAATAAAACTTTTGAAAATTAACGCGACAGAAATGCAAATTAATATTCCCTCTTGCCGGGCATTAATTGCCAAAAACAGGGGAAAAATCAAGTTAAAAGTAACAAAAACAGCGACTTACCTCGACTGTCGCGCAACTTCACTTCCCTGTTTTATCTGAACTTAATAATAAACATATGGCCATTGAGTCCCCTGTACAGATCGCGCTAAAACTTCGGTCTCTGTATTTGGTGAGTGAAGCCCACGGAGTTCAGCTGAACATCCAACATAACAGAGACCGAAGCTTTTGGTCTAGTAGCGTATCATCAGGTATGTGGTCGTGGCCGCGGCGCGCAAACTCACTAGCCCCCCCCCCCCCCCCCCCCCCCCCCGATATTGCCGGCCAGAGCCGCGCATGCGCTGCCGGAGGGTGATCTCAATATGATTCACGTAGACGTCACGTAGCTTAGTCAATCTGAATTGAACCAAATTCGCCGAGGAACCAAATGTGCAAACATCAAATCTGCGGATATGGTTCCAACAAGAATCCGAGTATGAGCAATATCTGCTGGCGGAATTGGTATCCACCGGTGGAACTAAATCTGCCGCTAACCAGCCCATCGCACTCCGCAGTGGGGCACGCACGAGCTCCGCCCTGGCCCAGTCGATCGGGCTGGGGCGGGGCTCCCTTCTTCTTTTTTGGTCCTTGGGTATAGGGAGTGATTGTATTACCGACCGGCCTTGTATTACCGAACACGCGCATCGTATGTGTCAGAAAATAATTTCATATGCTCAAAACTTTGCAACATCCTTCCAAAGCACAGCGACAAATCGTCCATAGACTGTGTACAACGGATAGATCATCTCCGCACAGCGATTCGGATACCGCTGATTGGTCAATCGCGCAGATCACGTCATGACTACGTGGTCGCCAAAATAATTCCTTCGGACTGCGTGCGGAAGTATCGATAGCGATAACGATATCCGGTGACGTTGAGTACGCGGGAAATGGTCTTGGTTCGTGATCGGATCGCTCCGGTATCGATCGAAAATTATCGAAACTCTGCAATTTCATGCATATTCACGCGACGCTCCGAAACCCGGAAGCCAATTGACTTTGTGCACGTTGCGATAGACTACAAATTCCAACAAATACGATGCCATATCGATGCTAATTCGTAAGAATTTGACTGAAAAGCAAGAAGTAATCGAAATTCACTTACCTGTGTGGTATCGGTGAGAAAATAGATCCTCCGAGAAAACCTTTCATAATTCATGTAAAATATAGGAAAGTGAAATTCTAGGTCGATTTTGGTACGAGGTGATAGAGAATTGCACACTTGTTGTTTTGGTGGAATACTGTGTGGGGAAGTGGAAGGCTTGCACTGCGCATGCTTACTGTATTTTCATTCATAAATTGGCTCTCGGCAGTGGCTGGATGACGTCATGTAATAAGCAAAATGTACACGCCCACTAGCATTGAACGCTCAGCTATCCGTTGTACACAATTTGTCGCTGTGCAAAGGGAACTTGAATAGAAAGATGATGAAAAAATTGTCAAAAACACATTTTCAAAGTCTTGATATTCTAAAAATAATAAAATATGGTCAAAATAGCTCATCGGTGATTTAGTTGTTTTCTCAATTTTTCCTATAGAAAACACACGTTCGGTAATACGATACCTTTTTCAAGTGGTAAAAAATTTCACATGCGAAGAAGGGTCCGATAGGAAGCTAATATCGTAAAAAGGAAAAACTATTTCGGCAAAATTTTTACATATCTTTATTTTGTAAGTAATAGTGTATTTTTGGTGAAAGTTTGATGAATTTTAAGAGAATAATGTGTTTGATATGATTGAATTCATGGAAAGTGTTCGGAAATATGATCCACTACCATACCGTACACTACCCAATGCCCCACCTAGACCAAAAGCTTCGGTCTCTGGAATATGTTGGTTCCGCTGAACTCCGTTGGCTTCACTCACCAAATACAGAGACCGAAGTTCTAGCTCGATATGTACAGGGACTTAATGGCTATATGTTTATGTATTAAGTTTGGATAAAACAGGGAAGTGAAGTGGCGCAACAGCCGAATTAATAAGTCACTGTTTTTCCCCCTTTTAAGATTATTTTTCCCTGTTTTGGTGCATTTCAGGCCAAAACAGAATAATATTAACAATCTTTATTTTGGTACAGTTCTTTTTATATATTTTTATGAAATAAAGACAAAAATCGATGAGCCCCGTCGGGGGGATTTTGCATTTTTAACCCCCTAATGGTGGCTGCATGATAGCGAGCTGTCTGTGTACAAGGAGAAGTTTTAAAAAAATAAAAATGTTAAGAAACTCCTCGAAACAGACGCCTGCCAGCTGTCTATGCCCCACCCTACTTTGCGGCGCATGGTACAATGTAGCTCGAGATCTTGAATTTTTTCTGAACCTGACTTGCACAGTTGCAGGGGATCTAGAAAAAACAGATTCAAATTTGAGAATGAGATAGGATACAAAAAGTTTTCACTTTTCTTAATTTTTATTAATCTTGCTTATCCTAATTATTAAAATCTTTGAAATGACACCATCGTCATGATCATTCTTTTCCATGAAATGCTTCTATTTAGACTAGAGTAACTGCTCCGATGTGCGCCTGGGCGGCAGTGGCCAGTGTGCGGCGCGTTCAGTTCAGCAGACTCAAATATACCACTGAACTCCCCATTACCCCTAAAACACTATGTAGTCTACACCACACATTCACTAGCTCACTACAAAATCATCTGATGACATGGACAAAATCTCGAACAAAAGTGAAATTTTCTTATCTAAAATGACCACATCTTGCGTTAAAAATATGACTCGCTATTTCTTCACATCGCAGTTGAGAAATAAAGGGTTAAAAAAGTGGAATTTTCATGGTTTTTCCGATGTTCATGAATTTCGGAAACGTCCTCATGTACAAATGGCACTTTCGCAAGCAGACGTCAGCCACCATTTTTTCTCGGAAGTCAATGTTACGATAAAAAAATAACAAAAGGGAAAATTACGACAACAACACCGCAAACTGTCCCCTAAATGCGTCCATTGTGTGTACGCTTGCTATTTTCACATGCATTTGCAATGGAACTGTGCACTTAGCAGTGTTCGTGTGCCGTTTTGAAGCGAATTGCAGCTGCCTCACAGAGCTCGCGGGAGCGCCATTGGAATTGTACATCATGCCACACACTGGAAGCAGGGCTGCCGCACACTGAGAATGCTATCCCGGTCCAAAGTCGTGGTCAATATTGACCATCGCAATTGCCATTGGCCAATTTTTGAGATAACAAAGGAAAGTACCATCAGTCCTTTTTATATGATGTGTATGGATTAAAATAGTTACAGGATGGGAAAAAACCCTTAAGCGGCCACACACTGGTCAACGCAGATACTCTAGTTAAGATATTTTAAAACCAGGAGAAGTCTTTTTATACACCGTGTAGATCAGGCACAAATTAAATAACATGAATGGTTTTCAATTTGACTTTTGTTCAACAGGTCAGTCGCTTTCCAAGCCAATCCTGCCTCCAGACTCTGAACACCAACCCGAAACCATGGCCCACCCACTGATGCATGAAAACATTTGGTTCGACAGGAACAGGTTCCAGGAGGCCGAGGCGAAGTACCAGGAGCGCATTGCCTCCCAGCATAGCGGACTCGTAGTACAGGTAACATGCCCAATGTAGTTGTGGGTTAGATAGATGATCATCTGGGTTTTTTAGACTCTGACATGGACTGATTTAAGAATTGTGTTAACTCATGTTTGATTAGTTTGTTGTACGAAAATTCTTCTGGTTTTTTGTCTCACCTGCATAGCAGAGTGAGACTATAGGCGCCGCTTTTCCGACGGCGACGGCGGCGGCGGCGGCGGCGGCGGCGGCGGCGGCGGCGGCGACGGCGGCGTCAACACCAAATCTTAACCTGAGGTTAAGTTTTTGAAATGACAGCATAACTTAGAAAGTATATGGACCTAGTTCATGAAACTTGGCCATAAGGTTAATCAAGTATTACTGAACATCCTGCCTAAGTTTCATGTCACATGACCAAGGTCAAAGGTCATTTAGGGTCAATGAACTTAGACCATGTTGGGGGAATCAACATCAAAATCTTAACCTAAGGTTAAGTTTTTGAAATGTCATCATAACTTAGAAAATATATGGACCTAGTTCATGAAACTTATACATAAGGTTAATCAAGTATCACTGAACATCTTGCATGAGTTTCACATCACATGACCAAGGTCAAAGGTCATTTAGGGTCAATGAACTTTGGCCGAATTGGGGGTATCTGTTGAATTACCATCATAACTTTGAAAGTTTATGGATCTGATTCATGAAACTTGGACATAATAGTAATCAAGTATTACTGAACATCCTGTGCAAGTTTCAGGTCACATGATCAAGGTCAAAGGTCATTTAGGGTCAATGAACTTTGGCCAAATTGGGGTATTTGTTGAATTACAGCCATAAATTTGAAAGTGTGTTGGTCTAGTTCATAAAACTTGGACATAATAGTAATCAAGTATCACTGAACATCCTGTGCGAGTTTCAGGTAACATGATCAAGGTCAAAGGTCATGTAAGGTCAAAGAACTTTGGCCACGTTGGGGGTATTTGTTGAATTGCCATCATATCTCTATAAGTGTATTGGTCTAGTTCATAAAACGTGGAAATAAGAGTAACCAAGTATCACTGAACATCTTGTGCGAGTTATAGTAGTTTTCAAAATCAGCACTGCTGCTATATTGAATCGCGTGATGCAGGTGAGACGGCCAGAGGCATTCCACTTGTTTTTTTTTATAATCTTTATCATTTTGGCAGATATGGGCCACTTTTCATCTTTTTATGATAGTAGCAACAGGCCCTAAAGATCAGACAAAAAAGAGGAAATTAACAACCTAAATGGCAGCTATAAGTACACCCATGGAAGGCACAAGCTAGGTACTGTAAGCCCCAAAGCAGCTTGATCTGAAAGAAGCAAGATAAGAACCGTATGAATCAGATGATTTTTTTTTTTAATTCAAGCAGACTTAGATGTATATTTTAAGAGGTCACCTAGCATATGAAAATTTACCCAAATAATCATATCGTATTGTGGACTAGTCTTGTGTAACATGTAATGGCCCCAGAATGTTCTGATCAGACAGTTTTCTGGAGCTTCTTTTATAGCCCACCAGCTCAATTATACTACATTGCACTCAGTTTAAATTAGACCTGGTGGGTGTTTCATAAAGCTGCTCGTAAATTAAGAGTGACTTTTAGAACGACCGGTAATCCTCGTGGTAAACAATATTCACCATTAAATGTTCATTGGTCATTATTTAGCGCATAAGAAAGGTTCACCAGTCGTTCTTAAAGTCGCTCTTAACTTACGAACAGCTTTATGAAACAGCCCCCTGATGGAAATTTCAGGGGCTGTATATTAGATTTCTAGGGCTCTGTAGGGCATATCGGGGGCAAAGATTCCCCAAGCCTCCATGAAATTTTTCCCTGTTTGGAACACAAAAACTTGCCTGGTCAGAATGTTCGGGCACTACTGATGACATGACCACTAAATTACTCAATCTATTGCCTGCTCAGAGCTGGACCCAGGTTGTCGCTGATCCAAATTACAAAATTCATTATTGACTTGGTTAAAAATAATTCATAGTATTGGAATTGCCCCCCCCCCCCCTCCGTATTCGGTCCATAATGCTCATCTGACATAGGCTTTAACTTATTTTTATATTCATTGCACACAGGAGTAGAACAACAAATTTTTGTAAAACATCATTTTAGTTTAATCACTTAATTTTTTTTGTACATTCTTCAAATTTATAACAAATCTTGAAATAGTATCAATGATCATGAAGAATGTGCTTGTTAAGGTTTTCTGTGAAAAAGAGAAATTATATATTGAGAATAAAATCTCATAGCCTCTGTCTGTCCCATGTGTGACCTGGGTGATGTTTCACAAAACTTCAAGTTTGACAGAGGATGCACACTGCTGCATAGTAATCAATAGTGTTGTGTTCACATTAGTGTTTAAGCATGACACAAAGTCAAACTTGACTCTGTAAAATACCCCTGTTCATAATAACGTTTCTGGTCGAGCTTAATGATATGTTCTCCAATTTGAATGCAATATGAAGGTTTGGTCAGGTTTAAACTTAATCCAATCTAACCGGTCTGTGTGCTAGCTTGTGTGAATGCTTCTATAGCAACTAACATCATTATCTACATCCTCCACTGTTTACACTTTTGAATGTTTGACGATGTAGTTATAGTTCACTAACATTTATAATATCCCACTGTATAGTGTACTAATAATGTATACATATAACAATGTTTTATCATTCTCTTAGTATTTGACATTTCATTGAACTGCTGTTTTCCTTTTTCATATGCTGAGAATGATTATTGATTAATTAATCAGTTGATTAGCAAATTTATTTGGGGTGTTCCTTTCCAACGATTGGCAAGAGTGCCGAGAAAACAAAGCTTTAGGGATTGATTATAGAGTTGATTTCCAACCTGTTTACTATTCTGGAAATAATTTTCCTGGTATATATATTGCATTGCAATTTGCTCCACATTTTTTAAAGATTGCCACACATAAGTCTTTTGTGTAGCGGATATTTACATGCGTACAGAACGTAGTTGAGAGATTTTCTCTTATGACCAAAAATGCTCATCAGATTAGGTAGGCAAAATTATTCTTCATTGCTATTGATCGTTATATGCCATATGTCATCTTTTTTAGGGGGGGGAGGTGGGCAAGGCCGCAAGGGAGACTTCGGGCCCTTTAACCAAACGCCTTTAGTGACTGATTTTAGTAGTGCTTTTTACAGTTGATTTATTGATCCTAATGTGCAATCAGTTGTGCTATCAATTTCTGAGTCTCGTATGTATCTGTAGATGGTTGTCAGATGCCTTCATTATCACAGGAAGTCAATTAGTGATTCCAACTTTAAAAAAAAAGAGAATTGACTATAATGAAATAGAAATGGAGCTGATGATACTATGAGAATACGTTGTGTAACCTTCTTTTTTAAATCAGTTGCACATACTTTATACTAAGTTAAAGGACAAGTCCACACCAACAAAAAGTTGATATGAATAAAAAGAGAAAAATCCAACAAGGATAACACTGAAAACTTCATCAAAATCGGATGTAAAATAAGAAAGTTATGACATTTTAAAGTTTTGCTTATTTTCTCAAAATAGTTATATGCACGTCCTGGTCAGTATGCAAGTGAGGGAACTGATGAAATCACTCGCTCACTATTTACTTTGTATTTTATTATATGAAATATTCTAATTTTCTCATTGTCCCGTGAAACAAAGTTTCATTTATCCCTGAACATGTTGAATTACCATTGTTTAACATTTTATGGTTCAGTCAAGTTGGTCTTTATTGTCAAATCTGTAAAAATTGAAATATTGTATAATTCAAACAATAAACAAAAGAAATAGTGAGGGACATCATCGGTTCTCTCACTTGCATGTGACTAAATTGTGCATATACTGTAACTATTTTGTGAAAAATAAGCGAAACTTTAAAATGTCATAACTGTTTAATTTTACATCCGATTTTTATGAAATTTTCAGCATTATGCTTGTCTGATTTTTCTCTATTGATTCAAATTAACATTTTTCTGGGGTGGACTTGACCTTTAAGATAATTACAACTGATTATGAAATTGTTTCGCATTATTAGTCTTATCAATAATTATAGATTGTTGGTGTATTTTACACCCAGAGATAAGTATTACACTTATATCAGTGTATTCTCAACATTATCTTTTTGCATTACATGAGTGAGTATCCGACTTGTGTATCTGGAGCTATATTTTAAGACCTAAATCAAAGGCAAAGTCCCCAGTTTTCCTTTTCGCATTTTATTCAATTTTGTTGAATTAAACAATTTTGGTGATTTTAGATTTGGAAAAAAAATACTTCCCTTCATACATGTTAATGTACATGATTGTGGAAGTAAGTCTCTTTCTGAAACCTTTTCTGCTTTCTGTTTTACAGAAAACTGGAGACTTTTTGTCAGTGTCATCTTTAGGAAACACCGTCAAGTGTTTCATTTTACACATTTATGTTTACTTTTTCTTCCTTCTCTCTCTCTCTCTCTCTCTTGTTTTGTGCTTTTTTTCTACACACAGAAATCAGATGGTCCGGCCAGCAATCTGGTTAGCGAAATTGCACGCGCACGTCAGAACATTCAAAGCTCTTTGAGTGCTGTGAGTAACTCACACACAGCATGGCATTTTATGCTAATCTTTATTAATCCATAATATATATTACACAATGTTAACATTTCCAATGTATTATAATTTAGTTCATGTTGTGATGAAGGTTATATTAAAAAAAAAGTCAGATCATCAAAATTGCTTAAGATTGTTTGGATATACAAGTCCAAGTGGATTTCCATAAATAAATGTACAAAGCTGAACAAATAACATGTATATTTAAATACTTTTGGGGGAAGGGTTTAGTATATTTACAAATTATTAGGGTAACAATTCTTGCAAAGATTTCTTTAGATCATTACCAGACAACAAATTAGGTTAGTTTGGTGGAGGTTTAAACCAGTTATTTGTCATAAGACTTAAAGGGGAAGTTCACCCTGACAAAAAGTTTATTGTAAAAATAGCAGAAAAATAATAAAAAATATTGCAGAAGGTTTGAGAAAAATTCATCAAATAATTAAAAAGTTATTAGAATTTCAATTATTTGATTTGTGACATCATATGCGAGCAGCATTCCTACATAGCGAATGGTAAAAAATCAATGAAATGTCATTTTCTCAGAAAATTGAAAATGGTTTTCACTGTACCTTTTGTATAACAATAGACAAATCATTCCACACCCGATCATGAATAAAAAACAAAATTAAGTCATCAGGAACCATATAAAATTTGAAATTCATGCATTTTATATTACATAACGCATGGGACAGCTGCTCGTTTATGACGTCACAAATCCAAAACTTTGAGAACTAATAACTTTCTTACTCTTTAAAGGATTTTCCTCAAACCTTCACCAATGTTTTTTACTGCTATTTTTACAACAAAGTTTTCTTCAGGGTGAACTTCCCCTTTAACTTTTCTTTTGCATCTTGATAGTATGCAGCTTTTAATTCCATGTCCATATTTGAAATCTAAAATGAAATTAAAAGATATTTTATCTGTCCTTTTTTTGTGCACAAGTAGACTGGTCGTCCTACCGTATAAAGAAATGATATGCCAGTATTTAATTAGGTCTACTGCAAGTATGAATCGCATACGTAAATCAATTTGTGAATCAATCTAAAGATTATCAAACAAAAAATTGGGACAAAAGAGGAATGATTTTATGGGGTATTATGGGGGAGGCATTATGTAGCCCTGCAGGCTATTTTGAATTATTGATAATAATTATGTAACAGCTCCTCACTAACCTCATTTGCATTGTTCGTCTTGTGACTCATGACTTTGTCTATATGTTTCTTGCAATGTCGCTGGCTGTCTTTTTTGTATTTCTTTTCTTTTTACCCTTGACCCCCTCAAGACCTCATACTCAAAATAATATCTCTTTATTAATTCAAACTTTGTATAAACCCTAACAAATTTATTAAATAGTTTACTAATTGCATTGCATGAAAGTAAGTTAATTAGTGCATGATCTTGTGTTATTGGTCATAGATATTATTTTTATAATGTTGATTTGATTTGATGTTGATTTTCGTTTGTGTAATAATTTGGTTGATATTCCCTGTAGATTTTACAGATATTTTTTTTTTTTGGACCTATTCTTGGATATATTAGTGTCTAATACAATTCAGTGTTTCCAAAATAAATATGTCTGCAAGTACATACTGTATATCTTCTCTTTACTTAGATCATTTTAGAGTTCACTTATAAAACAAGAGAATTGCGTGTGTTCAATATTGTTCGATGATCTGGTTATGTTTGTACGCACAGTAACACAAGTACTCATCCTCAAAAGAATCAACTCCAAGCTCCCCTTCTCTTGTAAGAACAGGCTTGCTTTTTATGCTTGTGCTACCACAAGAAAAAAAAATGAATATCAATCTTTTTTTTTCTTTTTTTTTTGGTGTGTGTGTGTTTAAATCAGTCACGTGGTAAGTTCAAAATGTTTTCCTTAAAAAATGAATAAAAACAATTTTGTATCATCTCTCCCACATTGAAAATACATGAAAATTCTATTGATGATTTGTTAATAAATATTCTATGAGTCAGATCCATCACACTCCTACTTTGCAAGAAAAAATTAAGTATTTTTTTTATTGCATATCATTTTAAAAAGCTTGCTTGCCTTTAGTGCACTGATTTACCTGCAACTGTTTCAGAAAAACAATGCAAAACATCAAATGCTGTAGTTAACTTGTTATTCAAAATATATTTTTGCTATGAAAACAAATTTCCAATTGCAATCTTATTTGTCCTTTTGTGTTTACCCCCACTTTCTTTGCCTCTCATCCCCTTCCCCCTTGTTCTCTTTTCCCCTCTCTCTCTCTCTCTCTCTTTCTTTCAAAATTTGGTCTGTCTGTAGGGAGTTGGTCTCAGTGTGGGTGTGGGTGTAGACAACCCAGAGATCTTGGCCCGTCTTTCAGCGGTGGAGAAGGAGAACGCAGACCTCAGAAAAAGTAAGAGATCAAACCGGCTTTCTCATTGTTAGCTTTCCCATGGGTGGATTTACCATATTTCATTGATGTAAAGTTTTTAAGGGTTTGTCAATGTCTTGTAATACAATGTGTCCCAGAAAAAACAAAACCAAGAATTATCAATGATTTGTCATAACTATAATAATGATACTAAATAGGTTCATTATTGCGGAATGAAATAATCGCTAGAGAGTATTCATTTGTCTCGCAATCTACTATGGTCAACGAGGAAATTCGTGATCACTCTCGCAAAAAGTGTTCACTAGCTTACAAGTTCACAAGCTTTCGAGTGCCTGACTTGATAAAGAGTTGCAGCGGCACTCGAAAGCTCGTGAACTTGTAAGCTAGTGAACACTTTTTGCGAGAGTGATCACGAATTTCCTTGTTGACCATAGTAGATTGCGAGACAAATGAATACCCTCTAGCGATTATAATAATGATAGTATGCAGCATTTATATAGCTCTTAATACAAATGTTTCTAAGCGCTGCATACTATTACCCCAGCTCACGAATACAGTAGGCAACTAACCTATCATTGTAAAGCTTAGAATCTCCTCTTTCATGTGGTATATCTCAGAAAATTACTCATTTATGCATGAGTGAGTAAAACCAATTTGAAGAAAGGTTACCAAAAAGTCACTTATTGGGGGAGGGGGGGGGGGTTACTGAATTGTTTAATATGTTCAATATCTGCTGTTCAATTCGATAACTCAATCACAGAAAATGGTCAAGATGTAATAAAGTTAGTTTTATATGAAATCATGCTTGAATTTCAATAATCTTATAAAATGAACACCTTTTACTAGCTTGCTGTTGACTTTATACTCAACGCTCTGTTTTGTAGATCATTCATGCATAAAATCATTTATTAATCGTGCCATTGCTAAGGGAGGGAATCTGTGAAAACA
This sequence comes from Lytechinus pictus, assembly GCF_037042905.1. Classification (NCBI taxonomy): domain Eukaryota; kingdom Metazoa; phylum Echinodermata; class Echinoidea; order Temnopleuroida; family Toxopneustidae; genus Lytechinus; species Lytechinus pictus. Next base: position 10,485,358 of record NC_087255.1, read on the forward strand.
CATTTGTGTAATGGAATGATGGAATTACAAGCATTCTTTCAAAGAGACAGAACTGCAGAAAAAAAAATTGTGCTCATAGTATTCCTTCATTGGCGGTTTTAATGGTAAGCACATGATTGTGGGTAATGCAGAGATGCCAACCGTTACGGATTCGCCGTATTTGTTCCGATTTTATTCCTCCAATTACGGTGTTACGGCAACAATAAAAAGGTTACGGAAAAAACAACTACAATACATGTGTATTGTGTATTGCTTTGCTGTGCATGTGTATATATGCGTGTATTGTGTATTGTGCATGTATATGCGTGTATTGTGTATACATGTATCGTGCATGCAGCGTGTGTGTGGCCAACGGTAAACCAACGGGAGTTTCTGTACTATAATTTATAAACGCGTGCACTGCCTACTACGTTCATTGAGTTATGCTTTTATCAAGGCTTTCTGATTAGAATTATCGATATCCTGGCCAATCAATGCGAGCGACAAGTTCTGAACGCACGCACATAGACAAGCACAAATCAACGGCACGAATCGCGGTATAATAGCGACTGGTAAATACGACTGTAAAGATGATGACGTCATCCAAGATGGCAACTTACGATGACCAACGAAGGAATCGAGGATGACTAAGTTTTGATCATCATTTGAAAGGAATTAGCGGTAACTGCGGTCTAAGGTACGATGTTTCTGAATTTTATATATTTTCTCGTAAGTTTGGATGTAATTATTTTTTCATAATGTGACATTTGATGTACCAAAAACGATCCGAAAATCGGGTTTCCGCCGAATGTTAGATCTAACGTTACTGCTGCATGCTGATACGGAACTCGGGGAGCTCCGGCCCGAAAAGCGGGCCGGAGCTCCTTGGGTTACGTACGTATCAGCTAGCCCAGAGCTCCCTGGGTTAGCTGATACGTTGTCTTAATGTACGGGCCAACAACTCTTCAGTCTATGTATTGGTGAGTGGAGCCAACGCGGTTCAGCTGAACAACCAAAATACCGGTACAGAGACTGAAGCTTTTGGTCTAGCGTTCTATGAGAAACACACAACTAACTACCGTCAGTTTTTCAAACCTAATTGACTTCAAAGTCATCGATCACAACAAGGTAAGAAGCCACTTGGTCCTCCCCCCCCCCCCTCCCCTAAATTTGAGATGGGGGCAGACCCCCCCTCCTAATTTTTTTTTTTTTTTTTTTTTTTTTTTTTTGCTTGTCCAATTTTTTACCTGTGACATGTGTCCATCCCAAAATTAAAGGTGGACCCCCCTAATTTTTTTTTTCTTGGACACTGTTCCGGCCCGCGATGAGTTTCAGTATTTTTGGAGGACACCTAGTGGCATCCCTGTATAAACGATGCTACTTCGCGGGATGTTCCTGAGAAACTCCCATTTGTTCCTGACAAATATGGTAAATATTCCTGACAACCATCCCTTTAGGTTGGCATCTCTGGTAATGTTGGTAATTTCTTGTTGAAATCCTCTTATAGTCACAACTGATCTCCAAGCTGCTGTTGCCAAGCTGACAGAACGCCTGAGTGCCTTAGATACATCAGCTGCTCCGTCTGCATCACAACAAAAACAAGTATGTATTGTACATACCTGCAAACTTTCATGTTTACCCAATAGTGGTAAACTAATCTTGTAATACAGTATCTGTTTTATGAGTAAAATGGACAATTAGAATTTTTACCCTCGTTCATAATGTGAACTTATGAAGAATGAACATCAAAAAGGAATTAGAATTCTTGGTTCTAATTTTATAAAAGATGCCAATTATTATTTTTGAATAGTGATTTGTCTATATTGTGATTCGAAGTAAATACTACTATTAATAATAACATACCAATAATAATAATATTTTAATAACAACATACATGGGTTTGATTCCCATCCATGGCGTGTTTTCCTTAAAGAAATCTACCCACATTGTGCTGCACTCAACCTAGGTGAGGTGAATGGGTACCTGTTAGGAAGAAATTCCTTGAACGCTTGAGCGTCTGCATGGCAGCTTGGCTACAGCCGGGGTAATGATAATTATAAAAACAATTGTAAGTGCAGTAGAGTATATTAATATAGTAGCTTAGCTATATAAATGGTCCATATTATTATTATTTACCTAAATGGTCCATATTATTATTATTTACCTAAATGGTCCATATTATTATTATCATTTACCCAGGGTAGCCACTCCATTTCCCTGCGTATCATGATGATGTTATTATTACCCCGGCTTTAGCTGGGCTGCTTAGGTGCTCAACCATTCTGGGAATTTCTTCCTACCAGGTACCCATTCACAACACCTGGGTGGAGATTGGCAAATGTAGATAAACACCTTGCCAATGGATGTAAGTGCTGAGATGAGGTTCGAATCACGGACCTCATGTTTGATACTCCAGAGACTTACCACTTGTCCACAGCACCTCTTTAAAAGTTTTTAATCATGAGTTTTAAGGATAATCTTTTAATAAACTGAAAACCGCAAAGAGTATAAGGAGCTCTTGCTGCATGATGACATCATGTTTAGTAGTTTGTCTGCTCTATGAATATACTATGATGTTTTGTTTTTTGTTCTCAGACAAAACCAGTCCAAAACGGCAAAGCCGATGATGACGACGAAGACGATGATGACTTTGACTTGTTTGGGGTGAGTATAATGATAAGGAAAGTGTTTCATAAAGCTCATCATAAGTTATAAGCGCCTTTAGAAATGACTGGTGATCCTTTCTTGTAATAGCTACACACTACATTAGATTTCCATCAGTGTTGATTTAGTTCCTAAGAAAGGGTCAACAGTCGTTCCTAAAGTCGCTGGTAAGTTACGAACAGCTTTATGAAATACCCACCTGTTATATGTAATACTAATCAGACTTACTGGAAGTATCGTCGGCGGTCATCCGAACCATCGACAGTGTGAAACCCATTGCACAAAAAATCGGTATCAAAGTTTACTAAATTTGCACTTTTTGTCCCAACCCTTACAAGATTTTTATCACGAGAAATATGCATGGTAGGAAAGACCCAGATAAGTGCTTAACATTGATATCTTTATTTTTAAACAGAACCAAAACTTAGAGAAGATATTACAAAGAGCAACATGCTTGTAATTTTGTCCTGAGCGGTATAGATTTCCCTGCACAAAAATGCCATAGGGGATACAACAACCCTGACATTTATGTCAATGTGCGTGATCAAGCAAAACGTTTTCATATTAAGTGCGTGCAGCTGTTGTTTGCTTTGCTACAGTACACGTTTCTAATGAGATTTGCGCATTTTATCAAAAATTTGTATGGCATCGCCTTTAAAATCCCCCAGATATCTCAGAAACTAAAATAAATTGCTGTCTAGAAACTTACGTATACTATAGATTAGGACTTGTACTTTCATTTTCTGCAAAAATTTTAAAATCAATTTTACGACCAAATTTGACTGATATTACGTTTGGGATGAAGGCCGCTTCTCCCTCCAAGTTTATTGGCAACATCAATATCATCTTTAATAATAATAATGATAATAATAATACAGGTATATTTACCCAGGGAAGCCGCTTCAGTTCTGAAAACTGTTCTCCCAGCGGAGCCTGCTATTATTATTACCCCGGCTTTAATAGGTGGATCTGTGCTTTGTCTAGACCAGTCGCCGTAGCACCAAGAAAAGGAATACTGAAACAACCATTCAGCATCCTAAGCACACAAAATCATCCTTTACCATCATGCAATTTTTTGTTGTAATCATGTAATCCACAAGTGAGATCTTAAGAGGGGGCATGATCCACACCCCCCCCCCCCCCCCCCCGGACTAACCAGAATTTAGAAAATGCCTTTAGACTCGATTATAGGGGTTAAGGTTGTGACGGAACGTGTGTGATGCAGAATCTTGATGGCGTTCTCGTAACTTTCACCGTGTTTACAAACTCTAGATTTTGTGAAGACACAATTTCAGATAGCAGCACTCTACATTTAGTTACGTCGGGAAAGATCAGTACTGTAACCATTGTGTTGCCGGTGCGCTTTCCAGTGTTATGATGACGTGACAATCACCCAGCCTAGCTTTCTGCGGATTGGGGGGATGGGTCGAGAAATGAGGCGATGTGAAATGGAATGTCTCCCCGCACATATCGACACTTTTTACATACCTCATACTAAGATTGTTGACTTTGACTTGTTGTCAATTTCTTCTATCGTACCCTCTGATAGTACTTGTAACCCCTGCGGGCAGGACCACAAGATGTGTTGTTACACGCGCATCTAGCTGGCTGCTTAACTGCGCTGCTGCTCGGTCATGTACGCGTGCACAGCCACCGGCGCGCTGGCCAGATGGATGTATCGGTTACCCAGCCAGCAGATCAGCAGTGCAGCTTGTTTAGATTACAAAGTGATTAAGTAAATCAAATTAGATTACAGTTGCACCAGTGGTCCTAAAATTGGAACCCTTGGGTCTAGAGTTTTGTTATTAACGATGAGATATATAAAACAAAGTATGGACTTCTCGGCAGGGTTGTTGATTTTTTTGATTTTTTTTTAAAAATCAAAAAAATCTGATTATTTTGATTTAAATCGGATTTTTATGATTTAAATCAGATTTTTTTTTTTTTTTTCCAGAGAAAAATAATGGTCACACTTAACAAGTTTTAAACTATATTTAAACTGTTTTACACCAATAATAGTGGTCAAGTAGTCTTTTGAACATTGTGTATTGTACTAATTGACACAATAATCCACTTATATTAGGAGTGGGCTATAAATGGGTGATTTTTAGTTTTACTGTGACAACAGTTTTTTTGTGTTCCTTTTACCTTATCTCAACATGAAATGACAATATTTTTTGTCTCGGGTCCGAGAAAAAAGTGTGCCGGGCCAAAATCCAAAATGGCCGCCAAAACCCCCAAAAATCACATTTTGGGCCACAACTTTTTTATTTGATGGTCTTTTTCTCTGGTTTTGGTGTCTATTCATATGTTTCTGGGGGCAGGGAATATGTTTTTCCTAAACTTAGTACTTTTAAATCATTATTTGTAGTTATAAGGTGATTTTACTTAAATTTACCACTTTTTAAAGCCAATTTTTCAGCCAAAAAGTAGATTTCATCATTATGTGGTTCTTGAATATTAGACGATACCAGTTGAACAGTAGCAGGCAGCTTTATATAGCTATATTGCTTTTATTCCTCTACTTTGGGTTTTTACGGATATTTGCGAAATATATCTTATCAAATAAAAGAAAATGTCATTTATCTATAGGGGCTATACGGTATAAAATGCACTGTACTGTACATACTACACTGCATATATCCATGCATTAACCACCATGACATATGAAAAGGACTGTATATAAACTATAGTGTCATAGAAATGAGCTCCTAATATTTAGAATTAGATTGTGAATTGTGAATTTGATTGCTTGTCAGTTGATGTATAATACATGATAAAACCAGCAACGTAAATTGCACAAAAATATCACATATACATGTATATCATATACGTACATCACATTTTTAACCATATCTTCTCCATTTGGAGGCTTTTTTTTACCTGGTTGTGGTGTCTAAACTGGCCTATATTTATGGGGTCAGTTAAATATCATGGTAACGCTGATCAACAGCAAATCAGAATCAAGGATTCAATGCAAGTTACCATTAAGTTAAGTTAACATAATGGTAAATTTTTATGCAACGGGGACCAGAATAGCTACAGTGTAAATGCCATGATGTGGGGTTAATTACCTCTCTCCGCCCCCTGAATTAGCATATTTGACAAAACGTCCTCAATTTCTGAGACAAAACATATCTTCAATTTCTGAGGCATCTAATTCTAAACCTGAGAGCTCATTTCTATGACACTATAGTTTGTACAGGCGTTGTTAGCTGTCATGGTGGCCAATGCATTTATGCAGTGCAGTATGTACAGTACATTGTATATATGTACTGTATAGGCCCAATGGATAATTGACATTTTTATTTAATAAGATATATATTTCACAAATATCCGTAAAACCCAAAGTAGAGGAATAAAAGCAATATAGCTTTATGAAGCTGCTTTCTATTGTTGACCTCGTACAATCTAATATCCAAGAACCCCAGGACGATAAAACCTACTTTTTGGCTGAAAAAAAACTATAAAAATTTGAAAATTTAGGTATAATTACCTTTTAACTCTACAAGTAATGGTTTAAAAGTACTAATCATAGGAAAAACAAATTGCCTGCCCCAACAAACATATGAATAGACACCAAAACCAGAGAAAAAGACCACCAAATAAAGAAGTTGTGGCCAAAACTGTGATTTTGGTGGCTTTTGGCGGCCATTTTGGATTTTGGCCCGGCACACTTTTTTCTCGGACCCGAGACAAAAAATATTGTCATTTCATGTTGAGATACATTACAAGGAATAAAAAAAAACTGTTGTCATATTGAAATTACAAAAAAAGTATTTTTGACCCATGTATAGCCCACTCCTACTTATATACAGGTAATTTTTTTTTTTTTTTTTTTTTTTTTTTGCATTATAGAGAGGTACATTTTATGGAAGCCCAAGTAATGTTATGTATTATGTATACATTTAAACTCTTGAAATTTTTATATCAGTCAGTTCAAAACATCCGAAGTGTTACTCCAATGCATGAAGTACTCAAAGAACTTGAGAATTTCCAACAAAATTGACATTATTAAAGGCCTGTAGGATAAGCACCACTGTCCACCACATCATTGATGTGCTGTTTTTCAAACTATTACATGAACAAGCAAGCACAGCAGTTGTATTGCTGCATACAGTAACACTTGCCCAGCAACTTTCCCATTTTTAAATTCTTACTTATTAAGTATACATGTGTACTTTAAAATTGTGTAATTGAATGTATGGGTATTGATAAGAAAATACACAAGCATGCAAAAATACATGTAATTCTTATCAAATGTACACATATGCCTTCAACTTAAGTAATTGAAAGAATGGGTATTAATAGTAACAAGAAGGAGGTACGTACAAGTAGTTCAGCTGTTTTGTAAAAGTATCCAAGTTGTGGACTTTGAGCACCTTTGTAGATTTTATATATTATTTTATTGAAGATTTAACAGTTTGGTGTACATACAGAGAGTTATTTATCATTACTTCGTTAGAAACTTGTTGTTTTCATCAGTTTTGCTTGTTTCACAATTTGAAAATAAAACAGTGGTGTTAAATCAGACTCCATGAGGGTGTATCATTCTTTTAAAGTATCTCTAAAGCATGTGGAACAGAAATGAAAATGATTACATTGAAAGTATCTGTTAAGAAGAAGAGAAAATAGAGAAAACTAATTTTTTTCATAAAAGTTGATTTAAATCAGTGATTTTTTTGAAAAAAATCAAGTGATTTAAATCGCGATTTAAATCATGATTTAAATCGACATGATTTAAATCAAACAACCCTGCTTCTCGGTATTCAGATGGCAGTGGAAATCACCACTCCCTTGGTGCTTTTCATACCAGCCCTTCTATCACCCCTCAGCCAAGGCCTCGGGGGGGGGGGGATAGAAGGACCGGTATGAAAAGCACCGCATGAATTATAATTTACAGTCATCCTCGTGTGCAGTCAATATTTGTATAGCAATTCATAGATGTTGCGTCAGAGATCTAAAACTTGTATTTGTATTGCAGGAGAGCGATGAATCAGAAGAAGAGAGTGAAGAGAAGAAGAGGCAGACGGAGGAACGCCTGGCCAAGTACCACGAGAAAAAGTCCAAGAAGCCGGGTCCCATTGCAAAGTCTAACATCATCTTTGACGTGAAACCTTGGGACGACGAGACAGATATGGGCGAGTTGGAGAAGGCCGTTAGGAGCGTTCAAAAGGATGGCCTGCTATGGGGTGCTTGTAAGTAGGATGATACATGTACTTCTGCTAATAAGTATAATAATAATAATAGTAAGAATGATGATAATTATAATAATATGGCCAAATTTTTACTCCTCTGCAATTTGTGGAATATTTGCCCGAACTCTTGGAATGTTTCTGGTATTCCATTCTGAGCCATCCAATATGATATAAGTATTGAATGGCTTGTTCACACCCCCCCCCCCCTTATATTAAATATATTTATATCAATTTTCATGATTGGTCACTTGATGATGATGATCATCATCATAATGATCATAATAACGACGATAATGGCTGATTATGAGAACGGTGATGCCAATGAATATGGTGGTGATGACGATAATGATGGTCATAATAGTATTTGTAATGAAGATTTTGATGTTGATGATGTTGATGATGATGCTGATGATGTTGATGGTGATGATGATGATGTTGATGGTGGTAGTGATGGTAATGACGATGGTGATGATGATGGTGATAATGATGATGATAATGATGGTGATGGTGATAATGATGGTGATGATGGTGATGGTGATGGTGATGGTGATGGTGATGGTGATGGTGATGTTGGTGATGATGATGATGATGTTGATGGTGATGACGATGGTAATGACGATGGTGATGATGATGGTGATGGTGATAATGATGGTGATAATGATGGTGATAATGATGGTGATGATGATGGTGATGATGATGATGATGGTGATGGTGATGGTGATGTTGGTGATGATGATGATGATGATGATGATGATGATGTTGATGGTGATGATGATGATAATGGTGATTATGGTAATGACGATGATGGTGATGATGATGATAATGATGGTGATGATGATGATGATAATGTTGGTGATGTTGATGATGGTAATGACGATGGTGGTGATGATGATGATAGTGATTATGGTAATAATAATAGAGGTAAAAGAGATGATGATTTTCATCACTATCATAATCAAGTTCTCAAATATGATGTAAAGTTTGTATGCGGAAATGATGTCGGTGATGAAAAAATAATATAGGATTTGTATAGCGCACGTATCCACCTTGCTAGGTGCTCCTATACTACCCCGGCTAAGCTAGTCTACCGATTCTGGTGCGCACAGCTTTTTGAGGAATTACTTCCTGCCAGTGATTAGACTGATGATGCCAACATTGATAATATGCTTATTTTTCCCCCCTCTTCTCTCTCGTCTTTCAGCCAAATTGGTCCCTCTAGCCTATGGTATCAAGAAACTTCAAATCACATGCGTGGTAGAAGATGAAAAGGTCGGCACTGAAGACATAGAAGAAGGCTTGGAAGCCTTTGAAGACTTGGTGCGTATCACCTACCAGCAACATATCTAGAGATGCAGATGGGCAATTCCGTACAATAATCAACCTTCTTTGTACATCCGACCCCCATTTTTCTCAAGCCTTACTTCACTACATAAACTGACCAAGTCATGGTCATTTGAGAGCATTACAGACTGTCAAAAGAACCAGAAATCAGAGACAGAAAATTTCATGAAGGTCCCACAAACTTGGGGTCGGACGTGCATATTTTATGGAATTGCCCAGATGTGATGTGGCTCAGGGGATAAGTCTCTGGACTTTGAATCACAAGGTCTGGTGTTCAAATCCCACCGCAGCACTGACATCCCCTCCCCTGGATAGTTTATACTCTGCACAAAAAACTGTAAATGGGACCACACAATTTTGGCATGGGTATACAAACCGAACATATCATCCTTTGTCTTAATTCCAAAATAAAGATGTTACAAAAGCAATCCTTTCGTAGATACACTTTTTACTATCATAATGTTCCAAAATGAAATGAAGAAAAGGTGCACACTTAAAATTTGTGTTTGCCAATTTTTTTTTTTTAGTAGTATCTTCCATGTTTCAGCAATTTTATTTTAAACACTCATCTTATCTTTTTATTCTTTTTTTTTTCTTCTCTACAGATCCAGAGTGTAGACGTCGCTGCATTCAACAAAGTTTAAATTTCCACCAGTCTGTCGCCCCCATCAACCCTCCCGGATGCATTTATTATTAGAACCCCTATTAACGAGATATTACACCATGCCCCGAACTTGACATAAATGCTGCCCTCTTGTGACAGAAATATGTATCGATCTACAAAATTCCCTTTTCACTCGGAAGAGAACGGATTGAGAAATATCTTTTCTGTTTTATCCACTCCTAAACCATGTTGGGTGGTATTCTCATTGCATTGATTACGTTTCAGAGCTTATTTTTATGGAGTGCCAGTTGTCAACTCATTTGTGACGTATGGAATGCCAGTTGGCAACTCATTCGCTACCTACAGAATATGTAATCATGCTGTTAAAATATCCAAAAGAATTCATTTTGTTTTAAAATGACAAGGTGCGTAACAATGAATTTCAATTTATTCTTTGGTACATTAGTTTTTGTGTGGATTTTGATTAAGAAGATACTAGCATTCCATATAAGGATGTACTAAATTTCTTGCTTAGTCTGGCATCAAACCTGGGTTTGATTATGAGAAGCCACCCGTAATTGTTTTCCATTCCATCACCCATATTGGGTACATTTTATCATCGATGTTAAACGCTACTTTCTTTGACTAATTTGCATTTGGCCTGCAAGTCAATTGGCCCATATCCAATTCTTGTCGGTTACGAGCAATACGTTATTGATAACATTTCTCCATGAAACTGGCCACAGGTTTCCCCCGTACAGCTTGAGTGGTGAGAAACACGTTTCATTTTTTACTTCACTCAGGGTTTTGTAAAGAAAATCAAGATAAAATATTGAAAAGAATATAATACTTCTGCATGTGGCAGGACAATTTTATTAGATACGGGCAAGCTCTGTTAAAATGAGGAAGTGTGGTGGATCTCCCGAGGTTCATCTCTTGCTCATGCCGATATTTTCACGGTGGTTTCATTTATATTATAAATCACACAAATCTACCATTTTGTTTTATCGCCGCAGAGCACGGAACTGTGAAATACAATGTGAAACCGTCTTCACCCGTTATTAATTCAGTCATTTGAAAGTGTGAATCGCAAAGTCCACGAATTAACACACTGTGTGATGCTAGTCTGCAGGCACAGACCCTGATTGAAACTTTGATCAACAAGTGGGTATTCACACAAGACTAGCACTTTCAAAGGGTTTAGTATCAATTGGTCTGATGCCAATTCAACACATTACCAACTCGTCTACTATCATTTGGTCTACCATCCGTTCGTCCACTGTCCACATGGTCCAATTGGCATTTCGTCCACTCACCATTTCGTCTAATAACCAGTTGGTCCAATAGCCATTTAGTCCATATACCATTTGGTCTAATTGGGCGAAATGAATGAAAATGAAATGGATATAGACCAAATGGTTTTGAGACGAAATGGTCATAGACGAACTGGTGATTAGACCAAGTGATGATTGGACCAAATGGTTGATAGACAAAATGTCGATGTACAGAAGGGCATTAGACTAAATAAAAGTAGACCATGTGGTAAGTCGACGAATTGGCAATTTACCATTGAAACTGATCAACAAGTGGGTCTTCACACAAGACCAGCACATTCAAAGCCATTGTAGGCTGCATATTCAGACCACTTAAAAGTGTGAAGGGATTGCTTTGAAGGGTAAAGGGTTTGCACAGCAGAGTAGTGTGACACTGCATTCTTTCCAGTAGTGAAGATTAGTCAAATTTTCAGATTGCCCGACATAGCAACCTATTATGTCCAATTTCAATTTATTTCTAAATCATGGCCATCTGGTAAAACATATAATCCACTGTGTGCGCAATAACAAGGCGAGACAAGTCGTTATCATTGTGCTATTAATATTTGGTTTATTTCATATAAAGATATAACATCTTTTGTAAAAAGATAAGTGAAAATATACTGTAGAACAGAGAAGGGTACACTAATAAAGATGCATAAAAAAACAATGATACATGTATTGATTTTTATTAATTGTGTGTCTTATGGGGTGTTGCAAGAAACTTGCGATTGAACGCAAATCGAACGCAACTCCAAAAATTGAGCGTAAGTCCTCCGATTAAACGCAAATCTGCAATTGAACGCAAGTTACGTTCAATCCTGTTGCAAGAAGAAGTTGCGTTTGATCAATTGAACGTAGATCAAGCGCAAGCTTTGCAATTGATTGCAAATCGAACGTAACTTATGTAAGATTTTGGAGGATGCGCAAAATTTGCGTTCGATTTACGTTCAATTGATTGTCCATAGGCTTGTGTACTAAAAATTCTGCAAAATTTTTTTTTTTGTATTTTGTTTTGAAAACTTGTGTAAATTATGCCATTTTCAATTTTCCATGGGTTTTTTTCAAGAAAAACTTGAAATAATGTTATTTTCAATCTTTATAGGCCTCTTCAGAAATTATGCCATTATTTTCACACAATTTCACTACATTCTCTCCTAATATCATTTTAAAGTGTGTCAATCACCAAAAATATTCTGCTCTTGTTATCAGAGGTCATGGAATATTCAAATTGTGATTTCTGAAATAATTTGTATGAAAAAATATTGAAGAAATATTAATTCTCCAGAGGCACAAAAAAGCCACTCTTCATTAAAACACTTCATGCACTGGCAAATGCTTATCAATATTTCTGAGGGTTTGCAGTAAATACAACTCAGAATTTGTTTTGCAAGAGCACCAAACTGCTTCAATGCTTTCATTCATAAATATCATAATGAATAACATGCCCAATTAAGTTATTTTAGTTTGATTTTCAAATAAAACATACATTTCAGGAGATTGCTACACTTCAAAATCTGAAGCTCTCTTGTTTCTCTCTCTTTAATCATGAGATTGCATGGTAGATATATATCACACTTGCATACAGGGATGAGGTCGAGGCTGATTCTTCCGAGTCATGAGGCAGCTTGAGAGAACTTCCCATAGATTCTGTACAGTGACTCGGACCAAGGCCAGCAAAATGTTGTCTCGAGGTCAGCATTGACTACATCCCTGCTTGGAAATGAAAAGATCCATTGATCTGTGCACAAAAAGAACACTGCTCAAGACATTCATTATTGATGGACCTTTTATTTTTAATTTTCATTGTTTCTTACTCCTGAGGAATTACTTCTGAGATTCATTTATATCAAATAAAAATTCATATCATCTTCATCAAGTGTTTTACCACTGAATGTCAGCCCACAGTCCTTAATGTTGGCAAGAAGAATCCATAGAAGTCCAGTCAGGAAAGCCACAAGCTTCTCTGCTTGAAGGAACAAATTTGGTTTCCAGAAGCATTCTAATTTGAGATGAATATGGAGAGCTCCATGGAGTGAAGTTTTTAAACCAGCAACACCCTCATTCTGTAGTCCACTCTTATAAGATGTTACTACAGACAGGAGCAGCTCTGAATTCAGTTCTGATAATCAACCTATTCGTAAAAAAATAATAATATAGGAAATAATGCAAGCCCATAACCATGCATAGCTTGGGTTAGTTCAAATTTTGTCCTTTTAGTGCAAGAACGCCCTTAGCAAAACATTTTTGTGCACCCCATCAGTGCAGAAATGCCCCTATGCCTGCTGGTAAGGGCGTTGTTTGCAACGACAAGATGATATGATAGAGGGATAGTGGCTTACTCCTGAGACCATAATAATTGGCAATTTGCCATGATGTAATCTAAAAAAGTGTAAAACTGATTGTTTTTCCCCAAATAAATGAATCATGGAAATTAAAATATGCAATAAATTAATCAATGAAAGCAAAATTTACAATTTCATACAGTACACATTGGATGAGCACAACAACCACCCCCTCCTCCCCCCCCCCCCATCAATGGGGGTGTCTTCATTGCTGAGAAGTCCAAGTCAAGATAGAGATTTGTATTTGCCTTTTTCATTTTGCATTATCCTTGGGTTAATGTGTACAGATTTCACCCCCATCCGCATTACGATCATGGTGAATTATTAATAATACAGTTTACATGTAACCTACCATTTGAGAGTTGATAAAATGAATCAATCAGCTGGTTGCAAGAACACACATTGTAGCAGACACAGTTATGGTGGTTCGGAGGTTTCTTGTTTATTCCAGACTTCTTTGTCATCATAACTGTAGTAAGCAATTAAAAGCAAAAAGCAAAGAGATAAAACATGTTCATGAAATTAATATACAAGTTAAGCTCAGTTGCCAGGGTGTTAATCATTACAGTAGTCCCAGGGTGTTTTGATTAAAGTTACTTCTGGCCTGGGGAGGGGCACTATGGTTCCTCATCCATGGGCGGTGCAATTAAAAAAATTATGAAATCATACCTTTCGCTTTAATTTACTAAAAAAAAAGCTTGTAATAGAATGCTAAACTTTGGTGTAGATATGCCTTTCTAGAGCATTCCTAACAACTTTACTTTAAAAAATCTGGTGTAAAAATAAATTCCTTTCATGTTTTTTTTTAAATATTTTTTCTTAAGTTCTTAAATGTATTTCTTTTACCGGTAATTGTTATTTTCAACACAACGTTCATCAGTGACATTGAATTACTATTGTCAATAAAAAAATTACCCAATTATGAATATTGACTTTTTACATGTAATCATGTTTTTGTCTGACATGTACTTAAACAAACACAATGTTGCAAAATTTCCTGACCCTGTACCTGGGAATTGCAAATTTGGTCTCAAAAGTTGAGTGAGACTTGAAAGTAAAACGTCAGTCAATGGTGCGGTAATACAATTTTGAGTGGCAGATTTATTCTGAAAAATGTAAAGGGGGACCATATGCCCCCCCCCCCCCCCGAGTATTGTGCTTGATGTAAAAGGATGTTAAAAAAAATTATGATTATGCATTCAATATTAATAATGATGCACCAAATGAGACACCCTTTTACTGTAAGCACCTGGAAAAGCATTGTAATCATCCATTAAATAATTTAAAGTGAAAAAAAAAAATCTGTCATTTATATAGCACCTCATGTGCTTGCATAAAAATCAAGTTAAGACTAGAGTCAGTTACATAGTAGCCCGGGGGGGGGGGGGTTACTCACGAAATAATGCATATGGGGATGTGCCGCTGGAATGGGTCGCCTTTTTGGAAGAAATCCCTAAACATGGGGTATGGATTTATGCTTGAAAATCCCTAAACATGGCCCAATTTTTAGATACTGGCCTTAAACATGGGTCCATATTCTACTCCAATGTCTTAGGTGCAAATACAAAATTACCTTACATTTTGGGCGATAACCTTTTTCTTTTTTTTTTTGCTTGTCAAGTTTTCCAGGCGAAAATGTGCCCCCCCCCCCCCCTTTTGGAAATCCTGGATCCGCCCCTGTAATGAATCCCCAATAATGGGCCCCTTTTTAGCCAAAATGACCTGTAAATATGGGTACGGGTTTCAAACCTTCAGCCGCACACCTTTGTCCAAACCAAATCTAAGTACCTACCCCCCCGGCATAGTAGACCTACATATTGAATCTAAAAAATAGATGTATTTAGGCTTACATGTATATCTTTTTATATTTATATGTGATGGATATTAAAAATGTGACTCATACGGCACATCATTACATATCAACGACACAAATAGACTGCCCTTGCAAAGAACATCTTGTGCAATCTGCCCGTAAGAAATTTTAAAAAGAGCCCCGGGCGGGCAACTCCCTATTCAATGTTAAAACTTCCCCAAGAATGAGGCAGATGTGGCCAATAGATTCTGAAAAGTAGCCCAATACATGTAGACCCCCTATACTTTTTTCTTTCTTTTTTCTTGTCTGGCGAGATATGTGGAGTCTGGAGAACTGTGGAGTCTGGAGAACCCCCCCCCCCAAAAAAAAAAAAAATAATAAATAAATAAATAAATAAATAAATAAATAAATAAAATGAAATAAATTAAAAAAATAAGAATAAATAAATAGGCCCCTAATAATTTTTTTTTTAATCCTCCAAAGACAAAAGTCGAAACAGCAAAATTTTCACTTTATCCCAGGCCAGGCCAAGGAAAGTCTTAAAAAGGGAGGTTAACGTTAGACAGACTCTTAAGTGACAAATGGAGAGGATTTTTTTTCTTGTGGAAAAAAAAATAGAAGGTAAACTAAAAAGTAATGGAATTTTTAATTTAAGTCTTTAATTTATATTTACTGGATGGCTATTCGCCGTTGAAACCGATATAACTTAAAAATCATTTCCAATAGGAACAAAAATTATCTTTAAAGGTCATTTTCGATGTTTCATACATAATTAGAGCCTACAGCACATTTACTTGCTTCAGGGTGATTTTTAACAGCACTGCACCGGCAATGACCTGCCGTGTTGTTGATACAACCGTGCATTACCGACACAAAAAGTCAAGTGTGGGACTGGGATTAAAAGTGTGCAGTAGAAAATTTGTTGAAGGTGAAATTTCGACCGGCGATGAAGAAACATTTTCACTCTTTTCAAAATAATTTTTTCCCTGGCATAGGTCTAAAATATATAAATTCTCTGAAAACATACATAATGGAGAAAGAATTGTCTGAAAAATGAATATTTTCTACTTACTCTCTTCCAGGTTCAAGATTGTTGCAAGCCAATATTTTGCTTTTTCGGCTAGTCTTGTGCTGCAGACCCTGTTTACAGCTGCAAATCAGCTGCAACTTGCGTTCAATCGCAAGCCGTTTTCTTGCAACGCAAATTGGCGATTGATTGCTAGTTGCAGTCAATCGGGATCGGCTGCAAAGTTGCAGTCGATTTGCAATCAATTGCAACGTAACTTTCTTGCAACGCCCCATAAGAGTGTGCATATACCTACTGACTAAAATTCTAATGCATATGTTTGTTTTTTTAATCAAAGAATGCTCTTAACAATATTAAAACTCACTGGGGATCACAATACTATTTGTAACCTATGCATTACTTCAATACAGAAGTCTGCGGACATGTTATGGGTAATTTTAATTTGGAGATACCCCAAATTTCAACCCTCATCAAATTTTAACAAAATAATAATATTCCACTTTTGTATAGCGCTTGATATATTGGAACGATGTCTCTAAAGCACCTTACAGATATATTTTTAGATGATCGACATTGCATGCAGATGTTTGCTCATTAGAGGTTTAGGCCCATATTCTGAAGTCAGGTTTAACTTAAACCACGGTCTAACTCTGTGCTAAAATTATGGAGAGCCAAAAATTCTGTTTATATTGTGTATTTCTTATGTTTACTATTTTGTTTCCTTTTGCTTTCATAATGAAGAAAAATACTACTTCAAAACACTTCAGTTAATATGGTTGTCATACGAGTAAATAAATTGGATGTGTACTGTTAGGGATTTGTGCCCCAATTTGCTCTCCATAGTTAAACCACAACTTTACACCAGGGTTTAATTTAAACCCGAATTCAGAATACGGGCCTTAATCTCCAAAGATCATATCTCAAATTTATCTGATGGAATCAAAATGATTTAGTATATGTTTTGCACCCAAAAGCATGCCCTAGTCGTTTGCAACTTTTGAACAGCTTTAGAAGACCCCTCCCCCCCCCCCCCCCCTTTGAGGTAGTTTACGCTACATGGGACAAGTAATTTAACTTGGATTCCAAGTTCGTTGTTCAGTAACATCAGGATATGGTAAACAAATAGCTTATCTTATAATTTATGACAGAGGATCCGTAATCAACAAGAAACTGGTAAACGCTATGATTAATAGAATAATGAATTTGATTAGACCAAACATTGGACCACTTGTGGAAAGGATATGGTAAACAAAAAGTTTATCTTATAATTCATGACAGAGGATCCGTAATCTACAAGAAACTGGTAAACGATATGATTAATAGAATAATGAATTTGATTAGACCAAACATTGGACCACTTGTGGAATGAAGAGTGACAAATTGATTATTGTAGTGGCACTTCATATGTTTGTGTGTATGGGTGGGTGTGCATGTCTGGGTGTGGTTGTGTAAAGGGTATGTGTTTGTTGCGTTGGTTAGTGTGCAGATGAATCCACTGGCGGATCCAAGAAATTTTAACCATAAAACAAAACATCCAAACTGGATTGAAAGTTCAAGGATGCTGACAGTGCCATACTTCAAAATGAATATTTTTATGGGAATTGACTTTAAATATATTGGAGAGTGCTGATCAAATTCTGATGAAGAGGTATTATGTGCTATATATGCACACTAAATACATTTAACGTTAGAAAAAAATAGTGGGTTATAGGCCTATTAAAGGTGAATCCAGCCTTGGCCATTAAATATTGTGTTGGGAAGGAGAAAAATAAATTAAACGGAATGGTGAAAGTTTGAAAGAAATCGGACAAGCAATAAGAAAGTTATAGCTGCTTTGAAATTGAGATCACTAATACTATGTAGATTTCAAATTGGCAACTGGGTAAGTAAATTATGACAAGGGGCAAGGACAACTTTCTCATAGGCCATGTACTTTATTATCAGGGATTTGTGGTTTTCTTCAAGTACCCATTCCCCTGGGGCAGTAATCTTAATATAACCCTGGTAGTATATTGTTTTATGTCCTCATGAAAGAAAAATATGATTTGAAATAAAAACTTTTGGGAAAAATGACATATTAGCCATAATATGTATTGGAGTACATGGAAGAGTAGTCCTTGCCTTACATCACTATGACATCCCATATGCGGCCAATTTGAAGTCTCCATGGGTATAGTGATTACCAATATTTACAACTTTTAAAAATTCATAACTTTCTTGTTGTTTGTCCAATATTGTTCAAACTTTCACCTATCAACTTGTCTGATTTTTCTTTTCCTTATAAAAACAGGTTTTTATTTGGGTTGGATTCCCCTTTAAAGCTAATTGGCAGATTAATTCATTAATTAAGAGTATGATTAAATAAATTCAAAGGTAGAAAGTAATTACATAAACCTGATGATGTAACCCAACATTGTTAGAATTATGTTAGCTCGAAAGAAAAATATGATTTGAAATAAAAACTTTTGGGAAAAATGACATATTAGCCATAATATGTATTGGAGTACATGGAAGAGTAGTCCTTGCCTTACATCACTATGACATCCCATATGCAGCCAATTTGAAGTCTCCATGGGTATAGTGATTACCAATATTTACAACTTTTAAAAATTCATAACTTTCTTGTTGTTTGTCCAATATTGTTCAAACTTTCACCTATCAACTTGTCTGATTTTTCTTTTCCTTATAAAAACAGGTTTTTATTTGGGTTGGATTCCCCTTTAAAGCTAATTGGCAGATTAATTCATTAATTAAGAGTATGATTAAATAAATTCAAAGGTAGAAAGTAATTACATAAACCTGATGATGTAACCCAACATTGTTAGAATTATGTTAGCTCGAAAGAAAAATATGATTTGAAATAAAAACTTTTGGGAAAAATGACATATTAGCCATAATATGTATTGGAGTACATGGAAGAGTAGTCCTTGCCTTACATCACTATGACATCCCATATGCGGCCAATTTGAAGTCTCCATGGGTATAGTGATTACCAATATTTACAACTTTTAAAAATTCATAACTTTCTTGTTGTTTGTCCAATATTGTTCAAACTTTCACCTATCAACTTGTCTGATTTTTCTTTTCCTTATAAAAACAGGTTTTTATTTGGGTTGGATTCCCCTTTAAAGCTAATTGGCAGATTAATTCATTAATTAAGAGTATGATTAAATAAATTCAAAGGTAGAAAGTAATTACATAAACCTGATGATGTAACCCAACATTGTTAGAATTATGTTAGCTCGATCATACCAATCAAGTCTCAGAGAGGTTTTGGTTTCACGGGGTCATGAATACCCACTTCTTGGAATCCCTTTAAATTTCTTCCCCCCCCCCCCCCCATTCGTCCCGTTAATATGGATGAAAATCAAATACCCTTTAAGTATACCTCCCCCCCCCCCCCCCAAAAAAAAAAAAGTGTCCCAAATCGAACACCCAGTTCTATCACATTGCAATTTTACAGGAATAGGGATCTGTATTAAAGAAAAAGCATAATAATCATGATAATTGTTCCCTGACCTGTATGTATCAACTCGGAATATATTCGATAACATTTGCTCCTATTAGAAATTCTCAGACGCCGGAAACTGGAAAGTCACAACCTTGAAACAAATGATTTGTCGTTCTGGGCTTTTTATCATGAGACAATTTGTCGGAGAATGTCTCTTGTTTCATCAGTTCGCCTTAGGGACCATGTTGGCCACAAGGAACATATGAACATGTGTCGACTAACTCCACAATCCATGTTAATCTAATTGCTGGCACAATGGCCTCCTCTCTCCCTCGCCTCGATCGAATAACTATCGGTAATCGATAATGCGTCGTCGTTCTTTTCTACACAAAAAAGTCCCTTGAGGTTTCGTCAACGCAACGCTATCTTCGTCTATAACGTTGGAAAGGCGGGGATACCTCATTTTCTGTGGTCTCGTAATGCGTCCCTATCAAGAGCGCGAAGTCAAAGGTTTCCAAGTGATGCGGTTTTAGCCAAGGCCATCCGTGTAGGGTTACCGTATATAACTTCATACTTTCCAACATACTCGCCACATTTTAGTGAGGGCTAAATTCTATAACTCCACCGATGCAATAGCACGCATACTTGTATTCATTTTATAAATTTGATATGACATATCGATCTCACGATCCGCTGAGGTAACTGGTATTCCTTGGATCTTTGGCTCCATATTCTTACGTTTTGGTGATGGTTAACAAATAATAAAAGCTGGCATGCCATGGTTGGACGGAAGTTCTCCATTGGACATGTTGGGTATCCAATGTCTTGTTACCTCGTGAATCCTGAGAAGAAATAAAAAGATATATAATATGTAATAAGTGAATAAGAACGATCCACTCTTTAATTGACTGCATTCCTTTACAAAATTGATATAATCGATAAATATCTTTCTTGGTTAAAAACTGTCTGACGTCATCTTTCATTGGTATACTATACTCTAAAACAAAATACTAAAAAAATAGATAAATATATATCACCAGATGGGGCTTATGGATTTTATTATTTAAACAAATAAAAAATTCCAGTAAAAAAAGACAAGTAACTTGCCATTTAAGCTTAGCAAAATATATTGAATATAAATCATATATTAATATATCTTCACATGATAACTATTTCAGAGCACACGCATTCATATTATATATTCATGAATTGGAATAGTGATTTCTTGTGTGTGGGGGGGGGGGGGATCATTGCAATCATTTCGAAAGCATTCGTATGCAATTATTACTTACCCCTCATTGCATTAACGACGCTTGCCATTTTAACCACTTTCCTCAATGTCATTTCCTCTGCCGGCGCTGTTGCCGGTGGGGACTGCTGCTGTTGTTGCTGCTGTGAATGTGGCTGCGACTGTTGCTGGTGTTGCTTGGCAGCTACTTTTGCCATCTGGGAGAAGGATGCCGGGTTGCTCTCGAGAACATTGGCCAGTGCTTTCCAGCGGTCACGCCCCTTTATCGCTGGTTTTTCGGCCCCTCCCTCCCCCTCTTCCTGCTGGGTCTGTTATGATAATTATAAATCAAAGACATTAAACGAATATGTATCTCACTGATGAAATAATGCGATCGCCGAAGCGCGAGCTGAAATTTTTGATATTCAGATCAGAAAAAGGGACATTTTTATAAGGACTGATTTTAGAAATTCATGAAGAGCAGACACATCCCACCAATCCACTAATGCGAACGTAAGCACGGGCAGGAAATGTTTTATATTAAGACCTTAAAATGGGGCATTCACTTTAAGTAGTCATCAAAAAGAAGCATATATGTCACTACATAAAACAATAACTCGAATTGCGGGGAAATATGTTTGGTTTAAATTGACTTGAAAACGGGACAGGGGCCGCGGAACCGGGGGGGGGCTGGGAGGGGGGCTTCAGCCCCCCCCCCCCCCCACTTTTTTCCAAAACCGTGTACAAAAACTTAAAAATGACCATATGATTGTGATTTTTTTGGTCAGCCCCCCCACTTTTGACTCGGCCCCCCACTTTGAAAACCGTTCCGCGGCCCCTGCGGGAGGTTTTAGGACAACAGGATTATATATCTTGTTAAACAGATATTGCGAGCACCAGGAACAATGAAGACATAGGCCCTGAGCAAATTATGTTTCATAAAGTTATGAATAAATTATTTCTTATGTAATATAACATAACATAATTATAATATAACATTGTAATGAACAATAATTTCTTCTTTCCCGTTTCTTCTTTTCGTTTCTTTTCCTTTCTCCCTTTTTTCCCTCCTTTTCCCCGTTTTTATTTTTTATTTGTTGGGCCAGCCGATGGAGGGGGGGGCACGAACCCCCATGCCCCCCCCCCCCCCCCCGTAGTTACGCCACTGGCTGATACCATGCACCAAGTCAAACTTATTCGGAATCTTGAGTAACGTCGGAATAGAGTTGAATACAGGCTAGCTACATTCAGAGTCGTGTCATATTTGACACAGCAGAAGGGTGACACTGTATCTACATCTTCCGTAGATCCATTAAGATTCACATCGAATATGCATGCAGCGAACTGTATATTTAACATTTTGAACAAACATAAATATTCTAGACTCTAGGGCCCGCATTGTGAACTCTGGTTCAATTCAAGCTGTGGTCTAATGTGGTTTAACTATACGGATTACCAATTGTGACATTGCAGGTTCAATTTGTTGCTCATTGTGGCACTCAGATTATTCAGAACTGTTTGTGAATGGTATTATAGCTAAAATTGTTTTCTTCACCATTAAAGCACGGACAAAGAGCACACGTAACGTACGAAACATACAAAGTAAATAAAATCTTGACTTTTTCCGCTTCTAATAATTTTATTATTGTAAAGTGAGATCGTGGCCTACTAGGTTAAACCCGACTTCCATACCAATACGTGTCTCATTTACAACTCTCGTATTAAAAAAACCCAACAACTTCCATTTACTTCTTTGATTTAAAACTCTATTCATAACAAGGAGATACTCTTGCCCAGAACAGCATGTCATGTGGGCTATATTTCTCATGTGGGGGAGGGAAAAAATGGATGTGGGCTATATCCCGGGGCTATATTTCTCATGTGGGGGTGGGGGCTCGATTTTTACCTCTTGTTGAATAGCCTCGAGGGCCTGTCTTCCCTGCTCAGTCTTCTTTCTTCTCATTTCAGTGAATTCATCGAGGGATATGCTACGAGTGTTGGATGACGCCTGTAACTCGAGTCGTTTAGATTTGATGAGTTCGGCTTGCTCCTGGGTCATACCTGAGGGTGTAAAGATATAATTGATGATTAATTGTTCCATGGATGATGATGATTATATACCGAGGTTTTTTTTACCTGACTGCTAAGAAAGCACGAATGCCTGTGAGCAAGCAACCAGGGGACCAACGGATTAAGGTCCTCTCCGAGGGACCTGGTAATGAGGATAAATGCCTTACCAAAAGGGCACTAGCGCACCACTTGGGAATCGAACCGGGTCACCAAAATCTGGAACCCCCGCTCTACCGACTGCGCTATCGCGCCTCCTCCTCTGATGATGATGATGATATGCTGATGATGATGACGGCAGTGAAAGTGAAATTATGGTGGTAGAGATGATGATGATTAAGATCATGATGATGATGAAGATGATGGTGATGATGGTGATGATATCATGCTGATGATGATGATAAATGGTGATGATGATGATGATGATGGTGATGATGATGATGATATCACGCTGATGATGATGATAAATGGGGATGATGATGATGATGATGACGATGATGATGACGGTAGTGAAAGTAAAATTATGGTGGTAGAGATAAAGATGATTAAGATGATGATGTTGATGCTGATTATTATGATGATGATTATGATTATGATGTTGATAATGATAATGATGGGGATGGGGATGGTAGTAATGTGAACAACGACGATGACATGATAGTGACAATGGTGACTGTGATAATAATCACGATGACGGTGTTGATGGTGACATGCAGTGGTGATGGTGCCGGCGGTGATGTTTTTGTTGGTTGAATTAATTTTGTAAGATTGTTGTATTGGTGGCAGTGGTGAAAGTATTTTGTATGTGTTGCTACTGATCATGGAGCTGTGAAGATGTGGAGTTGTTACAGTAGAGGTCGTGGCAGCGACGGTGGCATTAGTGTATATGTTGTTGGTAATGATATACCTAGTAGGTGGTGGTGGTGGCAATGGTGGTGAAAGAGACAGTATGTATAGGCCCTATACTTTGTGATGTCGCCACATAAGGAAGATATTCTTTGCATTAATTGATTGATAAGAATGCGTTAAAAATGATCTTGCTTCTGATATCATCCAATATCAATATCAACAAATGTCCGCTATCACACGTCTCACCTTTCGGCACAAAGAATCCTTTATTAGGGTCCACCATAAGATCCGGGTTTATACTCTGTAGCTCTCTCCTAATCGCCCGTTGGGCCACGTCGATCTGATAGGTGGATTGTTTGAGTTCTTTCTGATAATGATTCAGTTTGATCTGTAACCTCCTCTCCTCGCGGTCATTGAGGGTCTTTGCCGTCACGTACGACTTATTCTGTCGGGGTTTCTTTTCGCTTTTGGACGTTTCGTTCTTGGAGTTATCCTCCTCGGCGTCCTCGGCCGGTGGCGGGATGTCGTCGATGTCGCAGATGGCGTTGCCGTTCATGATATCGTCGACGACGTCGGATAAGTGGATACCTGGTTGCAGCATTCTATATGTATGATGGATCACTGCAGCTGTGTATTGAACCAAAATAATTATGATTAAAAAACGAGACTGTCAATTGATTTTTTGAGGGGACAAATTTAAGCTTACTTAACTAATTTAGGCCCCATCACCATCTTTTTCATGGATGGAGTAGACATAATACTTGGAAAAAGAGGAGGAGGAGGAGGGGGAGGAAGAAGAAGAAGAAGAAGAAGAAGAATGAGGGGGAGAAGGAGGAGAAGAAGAAGAAGAAGAAGGAGGAGGAGAAGAAGAAGAAGAGGGAGAAGAAGAATGAGAAGAAGGAGGAGGAGAAGAAGAAGAAGAGGAAGAAAAAGAATGAGGAGAAGAAGAAGCAGAAGAAGGATGATGAGGAGGACAAGAAGAAGAAATAGATTGTCAGCTTCTCAGTATATTTACATTAAATGCATGTATTTGAAATAAATCGTATATTCAAGCAAATATTGCCCATTTAGTTCATCAGTAAAGTCAAAAATTCCTGAGTTTGAAAATTTAATGATGATGTCACATCCCCACTTGTTCTTTTGTATTTTATTATAAGAAATTAGGTTTATTCAATTTTTTTCCTCCAAGAACTAGAACAATTTGAATGATTCAACTGATTTAGTGCATTAGATATTAATTGCTGCAACTTATTTCATTATATGCGAGACATATTATTCACACAAGTATGAAATAATGTAAAAAATATGATTTCATGTATTAACATAAGAAAACGGAAAGTGGAGATGTGACATCATCAGCCCACCTAATGAATATTCATGATGACTGTTTTCACAAAATATTGCTAAACTTTAAACTTCAATAACTTTATTATTTGTGATTTGATTTTGATTTAATTTTCGGCATTTTGCTCAGTGAATTCTGCTCTATGTATTAAGATATAAATATTTTCAGCCCGGACCATCCCTTTAATGTCAACAAGTAGAAAGTGGAATCAGACTTTATAGTACATAGATCATCCTCAATTTCATTTCGATGTGACAGTGCCAAGTCAATATATTCTTTTTTATAAAAGTGAAAACATGACACCCCACGAAGATTGGGGGTCATAACTCTCTGCCCTCATGCGCTGCTCTGTCATAAATGAGGGAACAATTCAGAAATGTAGGCTCCATGCTTTAACTATTATAATAACACATATTATACATTTTGTTGAAAACATTATCATATATCTGAGCATCGTTTGGCAGAGAACCAATGCATTTAAATCACGATAAGTTCTTCAAGGAAAAGAAGAGTAGCCTATTACTCAGGTCTCAGTATACTTGTACAAGGTATCCCAGAAAGCAAAATAGTTGCTTCATTTTTCAAATTGAATATATTCAGGGGTGTAGGAGGGAATTGAGATGGGGGGGGGGGGACAAGATGGCTTAAATGAATTAATCCGTTTTTCCTCAGCGAAACCAAAATACACGAACATGCACATTATTTCTTCCTCTTTCTTCATCAATTTACTTCTATCCTCTTCTCTCCTTTATTTCTTAAGCATTGTATGGCTTAAAATATTGGATATATTGCATGGGTTAATTCCTGGACTTTGTGCTTAACTTACCTCAGATAAAAACAAGATTAATTTCCGTCAAGTGTTTTATATCATTTTGACTGTACGTCTCCATTCGTTTAACTATTTCATTGTTGTACCTTGATTAAAGTTTGTGCTAGTCCTGTAAAGACATAACAAATATTCATTATATTTATTCATAATAATTGTGAATTGAAACGATACTTAAATACATGTTGATAATTAATCAATTAATTCATCAGTGTATAGGCTTTAATTTTAAGCAATAAAAATTATTGTGCTGAACCTCAAGAAAGAACAGATCCATTATATCAATGGCTATGAATAGAATGATCCATGATCGTATCTTTTTAAGTGTTTATTATTAATATGTTAAAATATCACGCATTTTGTAATTCTTATTTTTGTCAGGGGCGGCGCCCGGATGTTTTGATGGGGGGGTGCAAGACGGAGTGATCTTAGTGACCAAGATGATACATGTAACAACATTTTGTTTTTAACAAGTTAACGTCGTATTACACATCAATATACTTTTAATGTTGAATCTCTTAAAGATACCTTGAAGTTGTTGGACTTTGAATTTACAGACTAATTGCAAATTATTCAAAAAGAATCTCACAGGTTTTACGGAAAATGTTAAGAATGTGGTGATGTGGTGATACCTCACCATTGTTTGACGATTCGTAAAACGACGGTAATGGTCAACTCGTCATACGTC
This sequence comes from Lytechinus pictus, assembly GCF_037042905.1. Lineage (NCBI taxonomy): Eukaryota > Metazoa > Echinodermata > Echinoidea > Temnopleuroida > Toxopneustidae > Lytechinus > Lytechinus pictus. The sequence continues at coordinate 10,512,096 of NC_087255.1, forward strand.
GAGTGAAACCATCATTATGTAGCAACTCTTTTTCTTCTTCTTCTTTTTATTTCTTATGTTTTGGCACTATATTGTATACCCAAAAGACAAGCTCGTTACGATCTCTGCACCTGAGTTAAGTCTTCAAGACGTTTTAAAGACTCGCCGTTTGAGTCATCAGTCTTTGCATTGGGATTTTTCTCCCCTTTGCAGATGTCCCGTTTTCTGGCAGATATGATATTTAAACTATATCAATTGTTCCATATACTTACATAAGAGAAAACGACGACCGACGACTTCTGCAGTTCCAATAAATTGAAAGTTTCCCTCTCATCCAAATCAAAAGTAATTTAATTCTCGCTGATGGTTGCTTCAGCGGACACTCTTAGTCGTAGAATGTTGGATGACACAATAATCTTGGCAAACGAAATCTTGTTCATTAAATGGAAAAGTTCGGTCGTTCGTTCTCCAATTAGTTTGAGAGGAGTCTTGTAACTTCATGAGATGTTTCACTGCAACATCATTCACCAGCAAAGGTCTATTCTTTAAAGAAATATAATTTCAGCAACGACCTTCATTTACCTTCCAGAAAACTGCCTCTCATCATCTGTACGGCAAGTTGTTTAGTCCTCTTTAATAATTATCGGAGCATTTCTATTACTAGACTAGCATCTATTATGCATAGAGAGAGGGGGACAATACTGTTTGTTTGCGCTGTACGGATAATAAAAAGAACTGCTACTGTGACCGCCATAGCGAGACATCTGGGAAGTCCTTTTGTGTTTATCTGAAATGAAACGGTGCGAAGGAAGAGAAGGGGGAGAGGGAGGGGGTGGTTGCCTTGGCGGATCGACATTGGTGAGGGGGGAGGCAGGGACAGAGAGGGGGAGAGGGGCATCATGAGATAAAACGCCTTTCTTGATCTTGAATTTAAAAAAAAAACAATTGTTATAAGAATAACCGAAAGAATACTTTTTTGCGACTTCAAAGATTGTGGCCTGCATGGGCTTGCAGGTCTTATAGGACTATTTGCAGACTAAATTTCAACTTAAAAAGAATCCCTCGTTTATAAATTTAAAATCCAAGGAATGAATACTTGAATCACTCGGTAAACATGCTAAATGATAATAATGTTAATGTGGTAAGTGAACATAATATATGAGATTTTACAGACTAGAGACTGCCTCCTGCATGCGCCTGCCCTTTTTATAATTATGATAGAGATTTTAAGATAAGAAACAATTTTCATTCTAAGAGAAAAGGTCGGCAAAAACCTTTGCTCTTATTTAAGATCCGTGGTCGGGTGTTGGCCCTCCCCACCTCCCCCATGCACCCCTTTCATTACTCCCTCAAAAGTTCCTTAACAAGCCCCAGTGAAGGATGAGAGTGATGCCGGGAGTGATGTAAGCCTCTTTCTCTCTTAATACCGTAAGCCCATTCTTGTCTCGTGAATTAGGCTGATTATTGTCGTGTGATAGGAATGTTATTGATTTATCGATGGGTGATCGAGTTGTTCGACTCGAGTGGGAGGGGTAAAACAGGGAATGATCCTGTTTGACCTTGTTGCCTCTATATATGCCTCGCGACGATCCATAGTAAATTTTCGCTTCCACCGAACGATTCAAGAACACAGTAAATATATTGAAAATGCCCGTCAAATGAAAATGAACAGCTGGGAGGTCTGTGTCGAAAATTGGTGCAAGCAGTTTCGTCGTTCGTTTCGGAGCTGATTGCAATATGTAATTTGTCCAAAATCCAGGATGAAACTGCCATTTTGATTCACACGTTTTTGACAAATACTTATTGGTTGCTAGTATAGGGCATTTGACAATACATTTTCTATGTTCTTGAAAGCGGTCTGCTTCCCGGTGGGGAAACTCCCCAATGATAAAATGGATACGAGGAAGAGAGCGAGTAGAATGGGGTAGGACCATCTACTATGCGGTAGAGGGAGAGAGATATATTTTTGTTTGTGTTTAGTGTACTATTGTATACATATTCTTCTCTTAAACAGTTTTTGTTCGTTTAATCTTGCATGTCTCTTATGAATAATCTTTCTTTGTATTAGTGTATAGTTTTTGTACTTTAGCTGATACGTTCTCAAATAAATATCAAATAAACAAACAGTTATTACCATCTTGAAATTGGCTCAAACTCGTCTTATTTTCCACTCTATCCTTTCTTTCATTCTTTCTTCCTTCCTTCCTTTCCTCTCTCTTTCTTTCTTTCTTCCCTCTCTCTTTCTTTCTTTCTCTCACATTCTCTCCCCTCTCTTCTCGGGACTTTCTCCCCTTTACCTCACCATTACTCTATCAAAAGGGCCATCTTTGGGAGTGAAAGGAGGCGTTTCAGGATAAGGGGTTATGCAGCCCCTTAAGTACTGTAAAAACGTGCCTCCTTTTATATTAATGAATCCCATTTCACAGCACCATTTTTTGGCAGCCATAACGGGGGTCGGGGGGGGGGGGTCCAAAGAATAAATGAAAGCAATTTCACTAAAGGGAATATTGTGCTTGGAATACTTAAAGCCCACCCCCGGTTAAAATTAACATATAAAGTAGCAACATTGAAAGATGCTCCTTTTTAATCCTTGACACTATTGTTTTATTGTGTTTTTTCAAGCAGGAATGTTTTATTCGCAGTTTGTACCTCGTGTAAAACGAGATTGAAAAAACTGCGTTTTCATTTATTTGTTTGATCGTCATCCAGCTTCATTTTGATAATGCCCCAACGTCATTATATATTTAGTTCTTTTGCACTCACTCATAAAAGTTTGTATCGGCGAATCCCCCCCCCCCCCCCCTCCCCTCAATGAAATATAAGCCTCGATGTAATTTTATAAAGGTCTATTTTTATCTAATTTCTGACGATTCCATTTTTGATACGCTCACCCATTATTTGATTTTTTTTATGAGAGATGCTTATATCTAGTTTTCAGTTTTCATAAGGGGGGATGCCCAATTCCCTTCTCAATCATTTTGAAAAGCCTCATGGTGTTTCGTAGACGACCGCTTTTACATCTGAATAAATACCCACAAATTTGGTGAAAGTACACTCCCAGACTTGTTCATAGACTTTATGTTGCTCCAATATTTATCAAAATCTTTTTTATATATATTTTTTATTCATGTAGAACAAGTGTCTTTTTCGAAGCGGATAGTAGTACTCTCGTTTGATCTTTTTCGTTCCGTATCTTCATCCTTTCAACTTTGTTGCTTTCTATTTATTCTTTCCTTTTCCTTATTTGTCTTTCTGATTTACATATTTTTTATTTTTATTTTTTTCCATTCTTTCGTCCTTTCTGTTTTTTCAAATATTTAGCAGTGTTTAAAGGTCAAGTCCACCTCAGAAAAAATGTTGATTTGAATCAATAGAGAAAAATCAGACAAGCATAATGCTGAAAATTTCATCGAAATCGGATGTTACATAAGAAAATGACATTTTGAAGTTTCGCTTATTTTTCACAAAATAAATGTGCACAATTTAGTCACATGCAAATGAGAGAATCGATGATGTCCCTCACTATTTCTTTATTGTTTGAATTAAACAATATTTCACCTTTTACCGATGACAATAAGGACCAACTTGACTGAACCATAAAAATGTTTAACAATGGTATTTCCACATGTTCAGGGAGAAATAAATAAAAAAAATTCGCAGGACAATGGGGAGAAAATTAGAATATTTCATATAATAAAATACAAAAGAAATCGTGAGTTCGTGATGTCATCAGTTCCCTCATTTGCATACCAACCGGCATGTGCATATGACCGTTTTGTGAAATTAAGCGAAAATTAAAAATGTCATGACTTTCTTATATTACATCCGATTTTGATAAAATTTTCAGCGTTATGCTTGTTAGATTTTTCTCTTTTTATTCAAATCAACGTTTTGTTGGGGTGGACTTGTCCTTTAATTTTCCCCTTTATTTTCTCTTATTATTTTTCTTCCATTCTTTCTTCCTTCCTGTATTTTCAAATATTTTGCAATGATAATCATTAATGATCATCGTTAATTTATTCCCTTGTCTTATTTTTTATGTTTTCTTCTTTGTTCAACTCACAAAAAAGTATTATTTTCTCAAGGTGAACACAAAAGTCCCTTCTTTTGACAGTCTGAAAGGTAACATCAAACTAATTAACATTAAAGGGATGGTCCGGGCTGAAAGTATGTAAAGCTTAATAAATAGAGTAGAATTCACAGAGCAAAATGCCGAAAATTTCATCAAAATTAGATAACAAATATCAAAGTTATTGAATTTTAAAGTTTAGCAATATTTTGTGAAAACAGTCGCCATGAATATTCATTAGAGGTGGGCTGATGATGTCACATCTCCACTTGTTCTTATGTATTTTATTATATGAAATTAGGTTTATTCAAATGTTTTCCTCCAAGAACTAGAAAAATTGGATCGACAACTGATTTAGTGCATTAGATATTTATTGCTGCAACTTATTTAATTATAAGGGAGACATATTATTCACACAAGTATGAAATAATGAACAAATTATGATTTTATGTAATAACATAAGAAAACGGAAAGTGGAGATGTGACATCATCAGCCCACCTAATGAATATTCATGACGACTGTTTTCACAAAATATTGCTAAACTTTAAACTTCAATAACTTTATTATTTGTTATCCGATTTTGAAGAAATTTTCGGCATTTTGCTCAGTGAATTCTACTCTATGTAATAAGATATACATATTTTCAGCCCGGACCATCCCTTTAATACAATATTTATCAAAAACATTTTCTCAATGGTCACGCTTGAAGCTGGGCAAACCCTTCACTCGAATTAAGGGTCTGAATGTGCAGCCTACTCATGCGTTGTGTACTGAAAGCCCTAAACAGCAAATTTGTAAGTGCTAGTCTTTGCGTGGAGACACACTTGTTGATCAAAGTCTCAATCAGGGTCTGTGCCTAAGACTATGAAGAACTCTTGTGTCAATGTGAAGCTTATTGTTCTCAAGTGGTAAAAAGAAATCCCAGTAAATTTATGTGATATCTGGAAATTTAAGACAGTTTACTTTTTAAGGCCACCGCACACCTTACGACTGGTCTCCGACCCGATTTCAAAATAAAATGTAATAGAATTTGATGCTAATATTGAGACTTGGAATAAGTTACTGTGTAATGTTCGAAATCATCGTACGAATACCTATGATCAAATTTGTGACTATGCTATCATCATTCTTAGAATAAAAGCGAATTTAATATCTAGTCGTAATGACGTCATAGCAGTCTTACGATTGGCTACGATTTGAAACTAATTTGGACTTTACTCCAAAATAAGGGCTTGCAATTTTTCAAAATTGTTATAATATAATTATTTCAATTAATTCTAACCTCAAATAAAATGATATGTTCCATTCACATCTTCAGATAATGAGCAAAATGTGATTTGTTCCAAAATCGGGTCGCAGACCAGTCGTAAGGTGTGCGGTCGCCTTTTTACATACAATTTTTAGTCTGTTTACTTAATAAATTTATCCTAGACATAAGTATGTTTTTCGAAGACGTTTCACAGTGCAATGAACTAATGCATTCAATCAACTAATAGTTAGAAAAATAAAAGTCTTTCAAGACACAAACATGGAATGCTTAAAAAGGTTCGCTTTGAAAGATGATATTGCAGAACCATTGAAGTTTAAAGGTATACGTTCACAGGACTCAAAGAGGCCGCCAGCTGCCCTTTCACATCGTCATACAACGCTTACACAGATGCCACGTTCCGAATGCCCGAACTCTGACGATTCTCAGTTGGCGTATTCTTCGGCTATACTGTTCGAAGATCTTGGCAGGTTAACTACGGCTCCTTCTGCTGCGTGCAGTGACGTCACCAGATGTTTGGGACAGCGCTGATGTGAGTGGCCAAAATCAGCACAGAGTATGTGTACTGAACATGTGCTGCACAACTTGATAGCTGCATGCACATTGCTTCAATGATCTTTATAATGGAGACGTGTAAAGGAGGGAGGGGGAGGGGGGGGGGGGTTGAGCACGACACGTAATTACAGAACTATTCAACATCGCCCGCTTAAAGTGATCATTTCACTTTGTTCTGATTTAAAAAATTCTCCTTTTGGTTCCTGAAAATGGGCTGAACATTAGGCTATTAGTGTAAAAATACCATCCCAAAAGTTTCAAAGTATTATATTTACAGGATCAATTTTAAAACCTTGGAGATGTAAACCAAAGTTTGAAATAATTGGGAGTTGGTTTCAATGACTTTGTGTATACAGGGAATCTGTGCACCACAACACATTAATTCTAGATGAACACAGCATGACCTACATACAGTGTGTACAAGGTATACACTGAATGTACAGAGCAGCTAATAGTGTGTGTATAGGAGATACACACAACACAACGGACTTTTTGAATTGGAGAAAACTGGTCATAAGCTGAACCCGTCTACTAGACGGTTCTCAAAATCAGGCTAATAAATTGCTTCTTGTATCTAAATTAGAGTTTTTCATCCTATATTGTGGTCTGTTTCAGGGTTTTTGAGGACAAATACAGGCAATCATACGCACGTTTCAACTCAGTTTGAGAATTTTTTAAATCAGCTGCTCACAAAGTTAAACGATCCCTTTAAATCCCGGGCACGTACACCTTTAAGTCAATTGAACGCAATGGAGATCTTCTAATATTCTACTCACAGCTTTAATTTATCCATCTCTTATGATTCCCGGGATGATTCCACTCCCATTCTACTACAGTCCTTCCGGTTCAGTCATGCATGTTGGATACACTCCTACAATTGACCTTTACTTCCTGGGTAAAATTCACCGAGCTGTTATAATGTGTGGTGGGTGGGCTTTAAATGAGGAAATTCTGTGCTTAGATACTGCCACTAAACTAGGGCCCTGAGAACAATTTTTTTTTACTGCGGGTGCTGATGTAAATTTGACAAGCCCCCCCCCCCCCCCCAAAAAAAAAAAAAGGTTTTCACTTTAAAATGAAGGTTATTTCTGTTGCAAGAAATTTGAGCCCAAAAAATGGTTTCATTCCAAAATATAGCTCATTTGGCTTAAATTTCTCCATGTTTTAACGCCTACATGAATTCCTAGGGGTGCTGCCTATGGAGAATAATACATACAGCACCCACCCAGGAAAATTTTGGGGGTGATTCAGCACCCCCCCCCCCCCCCACTTCCCAGGGCCATGTCCCTAAATTACCATGCTTCGTGTCTGTCTTTCATTTGCGAATCTTGTTTGTGAATCTAGCCCAAGAAATTTGATTGGACTCTTGCGTTCAAATCCACATCTAATGATAAACACAGAGAAACGCTAAGGGAGCTTGAAATGGTTTGATGAACAAACCCTTCACTTGAGTCAATGGGTCTGAATGCATAGTCTACAATGACTTCTGTACTGAAGGCCTTCTAAAAAACAGCAAGTTTTATGTGTGAAGACCCACTTGTAGATCTCAGTTTCAATCAGAATCTGTGCTGGCACAGTTAGCTTTAAATTGCAATCTACTTGACAAGATGTTGAGATGTTTTATATTGCCATGACAACATGATACCATATTTATGTTGGCGAGATAAGTTATCTGGTAAAGTCGATTTGTAAAAGTTATCTATCGTCATGGTGAGCTGTGTTACGACTATTTACTATATTATCAAGCCATGATGACAGAACTTTTTGTGAGTCCACTTGCTGAGATAATGCATCTCGCCGTGTCAACATATTAACTTTCCATAAAGTTGAATGGGCAAATCAACCTATCTTGCAACGGCGACATACAACTTCCTATATTGAAGTCAACTTGGCAAGATGTTGTTGCAATGCCGACATACAACTTTCTGTATTAAAGTCAACTTTGCAAGATGTTGTTGCGATGCCAACATACGACTTTCTGTATTAAAGTCAACTTTGCAAGATGTTGTTGCAATGCAGACATACAACTTTCTGTATTAAGTCAACTTTGCAAGATGTTGTTGCAATGCCGACATACAACTTTCTGTATTAAAGTCAACTTTGCAAGATGTTGTTGCGATGCCGACATACAACTTTCTGTATTAAAGTCAACTTTGCAAGATGTTGTTGCGATGCCGACATACAACTTTCTGTAGGTCAACTTCGCTAGATGTTGTTGCAATGCCAACTTGACAAGATGTTGTTTCTCGCAACGTCAATGTATTGAGAAATTAGGTTGACTTGGCAAGATGAATATCTCGCTATCTATGTCAAGTAGATTCTGTAAGACACTCGCCCCTCTCTCTAACTTGTCTCACTTCCTCTCTTACTCTCTACCTCTGCAATACCCACCAAGAAAAACAAATCGCTGGCAAATGTATCCCATACCATGCAACATTAATCCCCCACATGAAAAAAGGTGGGGACAAAAAAAAATTGGAATAAAAACATGCAAATGTCCATTAAAACACACATTGTCATGATCTCACAGGTCCATCAGCCTCTTGTATAAAACAAGTATTTTTAATTTACCATGAAAATCACACGTTAATATATCCAATCTCTTCAATCTTTTTTTTTAGCTTTTCTCACTTCTTTCATTATTTTTTTTCTTTTTACAACACACTTGAAAAATCCCTGGTTATTTCAGGCATCTCTGGAGTCATAGTCGAGTCAACGAGCATCTCCAAATCGATCGCCCAAGCGCAATCGTTCAAGATATGTTTGATCCCACGGGATTAAGCTTAACCTAATTCCAGGGGGATTAAGCTTAACTTAATCCCATGGTACTATCTCAAGGTACTTCAATTTTCCGATTTCAGAATATTACACTATTCACTAAAGTTTGTAGGGGAATAAAAATGACAATAAATTAAGGCCTTGTATCCAATACCCTAAAAAACATTTGCGTCTGTACATTGATTGCTAAGTGAAAAAATAAAAATGTCCAAATCCGTCTTATAAAATCCGGAGAATTGCTAGCTATTGACTAAATCATCTGTCGAGTGGGGTGCAAATCTTTGAGTGTATAACACATTCTTTTCTATAGTTTCTGTGATAAAAAAAACTTTGGTTTAAAAAAAGAAGCGGAATCCACAGACTGATTATCAAAGGAATGTTCTCAAGTTGTAAATGACCCATGATGTGTGCTCGTACTGACCTCCAGTGCAAGGTCAAAGGTCGGAGGCCAGCGTATTATGAAAGACAATGTTGGGATGCGATTGGAGTATATATATAATATCAATAAATTAATCACATACAAACAAATTCTCTTTTTTTTTTAGATCTAGGTACACCACACAAAATTAAGGTCTCCAACAGAATGAGACATGCTAAAACCTATCACAACTACTAGTTAAAAATAGAAAAAAGATGCACTTAGTTATTTCATGATAAAAATCCAACTAGCAAGTTGCAACAAAATGTTAATTTTGAAGGAAAAAAAAAGGAGAAAAAAACCTGGCTATAGGATAAACAAGTTCAAAATTGACAGCCTCACACTTGAGATAATACACAAACATATGTTGCAGAGAGAAGAATACAGAATAGACCAGGAGAAGAATACACAAGTTTTGAATAATTTTGATTGTTGTGTTGTCAAGAGAATACGTGATTGTGGTAGTAGTAAGTGGTAGTAAGAGTCGAAGAGAAAAGAGAGAACACAAGAGAAGATTTTTTGCACAGTCTTGAGAGTTTTATTAGCAGAAATAGGAGAATAGAGAGAAAAAATTAACAAAGGATAATTTCTTAAGAAGAGGAGAGAGAAAAAAACTCAATAATAAAATGGCAGGATACAAAGTGTTGCTATGAGACTATGGCCGTGGATGGTGTATGATCAAGCAAAAAAAAAATCAAATCTGAACAGATATTATGAAAAAAAGGCTGCCAGAACAATACTAGAGGCACAACATTGGTAAAGAAACACAAAGAGTTTAGCTCAGAGAGATTAAAGTTTGATCAACAAATGGGGCAAAGTGATAAATGTTACTTCAGCCTCAATGGATGGTAAGATTGTATTTGTCCCATTTAAGGGAAATAGTTTGATGTTCTAATGGATATTCTTTTTTTTTAAGTATCAGTCATGATTCACTCAAAATGCTCTCACAATTCCATCCATTATAAAGACTGAATTTTTTTTAGGTTGAACTGCTCTCAATAATATTAATTCCTGTTCCACCGCCGTTTCCCCCGTAGATGATTTTGTTCTTCCTTTTTTACCAACGTGATACGAGCTTTGAGGTTCTGGCAACCCTTTTTTCAAACAAATAGTTTCCAAGAGAAAAAACACTCTGAAAGGACTACCTCCAATTCGTAACCCTTCGATACTCGCTTGACAACAGTATGCTGCTTGCGGAAGCAGCTCGTGAGATCAAGTTCAAGCGTGGGAGTAGTCATTGAGCTAAAATTTGGAGGTGGTCGGTTGTTGACTGACAAACTGAGTGTAGTAGAGACATGACATAAAAGAGAGGCTTTCATAACTGCATCGATGTGAGTAGAGAATAGCGTAGCGATAGACGTTGATGCGCTGTTTGCGCTCAATCGACTGCGTGTAGAGAGAAAAAAGCATAATAGAGATACATGAGTGACTTGTATGACACATTATCACTGTGAAACAATTAAGGATTTCAAAATCAAACATTTATGAAGAACGGGTAAAGTACCGCTACTAAACAAAAATGTGAATAGGAGGGGGGGGGGGATTTATGTACAGTGAGGAAAAAACAAAAGGAGGGAGAAACTCTATTGATTGGTGCGTGTTAATAATAGTTTTGTTGAAACAATTGGCGGTTTGGAGGAACACGATTGTTACATAACAAATGGGAAAATAAAATCTCATGCAGCTGGATGTTGAAACTATGAGTTAAAAGTGTTATTCTTAATCATGATATTGCAAAGCCTGATAAATTTTGCACAACAAAAACACGCAAAAAGATGCCGCTTAACTCCACGGTGCGAGTCAACGGGCACTGCCAAGAACGAGAAGAAAAAAATGGGCAAAGCCGAAGAAGCTTGAATGAAGAAGAAGAAATAACTCTCATAGCCTCCACAGAAAAAAATACAGAGAAGATTAAAGGAGAAAAATACAGCAAGTACATACCCTAGAACCACTTATTTGTAGAAGTAAACGTCTTAGCTAGCCAAGTACATTCTCTAAATATCTAAGATAACTTGAAAACTACAATATTATTATCTCATGTCAAATTTGTACAAAGTCACGTTTATGAATACCACTGAGATAAACAACATGGAATAATATAGTGAAACTTGCCAATACACTACATGTACAAGACTAATAAATCCAAAAAGAGGAGAGGGGGGTTTTCACAAATCCCCTTAGATTAATAGCCTGTTCTATACCATATCATTAAAGAATCATACTTGAAGCGTTAAAAAATAGTACAGTACACCCTCTGACGTATTACACAAGTGCGAGAGCAGCATACGCATCTAGATAGACGACAAATGAAACATAGCATGGTCATTAATACGTTAATTCTCATTAATATCATGAGCATGCATGATTATTTCGGAAAAAAAGTGGAAAAAGCTCTCCAATTGCCCTCACACCGTCTGAAACCAAGCCTTTGTTTGAAACCGTTCCCAGAATGAGTGGACTCAATCTCTAGAGCCGGAAGTTTGCCTTTTCCGAATTCGTACCGAACTTTCGCGGCTCCTGTCTTTCTCTTATCCGTCCGTCCTCATGAAAATCATAAATAGTACCGGTTATGTCACCCTCATTCTTATAAGGCACATTAAAAATCAGCCGCCCAACATTTCATCCCTCAAAAAGAAAAAAATTTGCACAATTTCACGAGAAGAGTTTCCCCCAAACTGTTCAGACTACAGGCTCGTGAAAGGCAGAATTTCAGGCCGTGTGAGGGTGCACATATTACAACAAAGTGACAGAATTCCGCAAGTTTGGAGAGAAATACACGACGGAAACTAAATAATTCAGCAAAGCTTTGCCTTAATATCTTTACACAATTATACCACAGCAGACCCAGTGAAAAAAATGGGCTAACCTAACAAAAAATATGACATGTACAAGAAATTTTTCTTTCTCTCTGAATATACACAAGTAGTTATTAGCTTAAAAAGATGATATATAGCTTAGTGTACGTTGGATAAGAATGGAAATTAGATAAGATATACAGATTATCACTTGCGGTTACAAACAAGTATCAATTCACATGTTAAACTGCCTGATTAGGCGACAATTATCAAACATCTCAAACAGCAGTGACTAAAACAAAGCCTCATTTTTTTTCTTTTTCAGTTTGCACTTTGCACATATCCTTAAAACGCAGACCAAGAAAGCATACATGATCGAAAAATGATTATCAAACTTTCTTTCTACTGCAATTGATTGTCCCGTTTGCATTCAAACATGTTCATTGGGAGTGGAAAACAATTTGTGAGATCAAACCCGAATGTGTGTCAGTGAACACATCAGATTATTACGAGTACAAATATGTTTTAATAATCGAAAATGTAAGAATGCCAGAAACAGCAATGAAATGATAATTAAAGATCATATATTACTCAAGCAAGAAATACAATGTATTGCTTTATATATTCAAACTGTACTATGGATAAAACAGGCCTGTCCTTTATCACATCCAACCACAGTTGGCGACACACAGAATTATTAAAAAAAGAGATAATTGAAGTGCAACACATGTGGAATGTTCAATTATTGTCGGTGACTCACAAACAAGGCGAAATTCTACATGCTCACAGCAGAAAGGAAATACCAAGCAAAGTGAAATTGTGACTCTTTTTCAAAGAAATTAATAGTCTCTGAATTATTCTAGCAATTAATCTCACAGCAAAAACAAATATTAAAACAGGCAAATTAATATCTACAAAGATTATACGTAATGATTCAAACTTGATAACGACCCTGAGCGTCGGGCTTCGACGTCCTTTTGGCGTCACGCAAGAGAAGGAAATAAGCTCTTGGAGCTTTTGAGAGAAGAAATGTAAAACCGAGACAAAGAATTTCTGAGTTTTAACCAAGGTGATTAAATACGGTTGAATAATTTTCAACGAAATGATACATGATTATTGACATAAATTACTCTTAAAAGAGGATACCTCAAAAAGTGATTTGTGACATTTTTTTTGGTTAGCAGAGATAAATTCAATGCTACCGAAAACACAGAGTGAGAGAGAGAGGAAATACAAGAAAAAAAAATTCAATGAAATTTACACCACACCACAATACAGCTTAGAGTAAAATTATCTGACATCGAAAAATTCACAGAAAGAATATTTAAGAGACATGCGATCAAAATGTTTTCAAAAATTCATTCAAAATAACACATTGCAGTTGTATAATAATTACAAATGCAAAATATCTCTCTCTCTCATCTCTGTTATCAATTTATGTATTTACAATGTACACACCAAATTCCTTAGCTAACTAGGGATAAACAAGGATATAGGCATGAGATCACTACCAAAAGCATATGTTTTGCTTCGGTATACATAATTTGTAGATGCAAGTGCTTCATAGAAACCTTGCCCATATATAAAGATGAAATTTTGTAAGCATTGAGAAAGTGTGTAAGAGTCGCCAGGGGTAATAAGGGTGGGGGCAGAAGGGTATCCAAAAGAAGAAAAGGTCACAGTACGAAGTTCAAAAGGGGAGCAGAAAAGATTTATCCCATATAAACTACCATACAAAACCCTGTCCAGATAACAGGAGATGGTTAACAATGCCTATCAAAGCATCACAGTCATATGTTATCATCATGGGCAAATCCATGCTCCTTTCTCATATTTCTATCTTAAAAAACACCTTTAAATAAACTCCGTCCAATATTGCCAATCCTCAAAAACATTTAATCAGAATATCTTTGAGTCCTTCTGGTCTCTGACCAGTGTACTTTCTTTATCATATTTTCCCCCGTTATCGTTGTCATCATTGCATTGCATGATTCCCATCTTTAAATGGCACTAAGGGTGATTCAGATATAATGTTGTTATCGTTCTTGGTTTATTGGCATGTTGTCCCCTTCCAATTTCTGCGAAGATTGGTTGATTTTATTGCGATATCGCTTGGTTGTACTGCTCCATGTGTGCGTTGACTTTCTTTAAGGGGGGGTGGTCTCGCCTCTAGATCTGTGCTTTCGAGAACGACACACGAAGATGATTTGACTCAGCCAGTTGGTAGTTGTGCATTGCCTGTATTTAAATATCAAAGAAAAAATGAAATAAGTAACACTTCTACTAAACTTAGCTTTGACTGAACCAGCCATTAAGAAAGTGTATCCATCGTAATAATGTAATAGAACAGATGGCATTGTGAATTCTAAGTATGAAAACTCTAAGATGAGTCTTTCATGATGTGGTTAACTTGTCGCTGTAGTTGTGGCTAAAACGTGGATCTAAATTTTTCTCTCTTATTAACAGAAACTTTTAAATATAGTGGATTAAGTAGTACTGGACCAATAACATTACCCTGATGAACACCAATAAACAGCTCATATTTAATCTTTCAATGAGTTGTTAGAATAAGTCTCTGATTAGCTATAACATGAAACTGTTTACTCACAGGTTTAAAAAAAAAAGCATTGGACCAACAACTCTATCCTGGTGGACACCAGAATTTGTCAGTTTAACTTTATCATTATGTAACACAATTTTTAACAAAATCTTTTTGAAATAGTGGAGTGAGTAGCATTGGATCAACAACTGTACCAATAAATTGGTATACTGAACTCACAGAAGCTTAAACACCCACAAAAAAGAAGTAATATTGGACCAACAACTGTACCCTGATGTACACCAATAAATAACTTACAATTAGACCATGAATTGCTTCTTCTACAGAGCCCATTTGCAGGAGTGCCATCTTCCTGTCTTTCCTGTATGAGTGAAGAAAGAAAAAAAAAACAATTACACATAATCTGTTGAATATCAATATGAAAACTGGTGTTAAACCTACAGATTTGTTAATATATGCATAATCTACACATTTTCTAACACGAACCTTTCAAGCCACAAATAACTGACAGCATGTCTTCTTTTCATTTTCGAACCAGGAAACAGGGGTACCACGTGTAGGTCGGACCAAAATAGTCTATAGAATTACCTAGATAATACTTCATGATGATGACAAGAGATAAAGAGAGGATAGCTGTACTTACGGGAAAAACTTGAAGTTTGCTACAGTACCATGTTGGGTGAATGCTTCTTTTAATGTTTCCTCATCGACAGTGGGCCTGCAAGTGGAGTTGAAAAATTAAAAATCAAGCGACATCACTCAAATACGTACTTTCAGATTCACCTGATCAGTAATCCGGCAATAATAAATCAGTCATAGTCATAAACTAATACGAATATTTCTTATTTCTTTTCAAAATTATCAGAGGCAAGGAGATATTTTAAGCAGAGATTATTCATGCATGTCTAACACAGTAACACATATGAAGATTGAATTCCAAGTATTATTAACCACTGAATTATGACAGATCAATAGAAGAACATGTCAAAATGGTCCATGCAAAGAAGAATAATACTCATATTTGAATGGCTTTGAAGCCAACTTCTCTGTTAAGCAATTTGCCTGGAAATTGCAGTACTAAAATTTTGATTTGAACCCCCACTTGCCCCCTCCCTCCCCCTCCTCCAGAAAAAAACCAGGGAAAAAGTAGAAGCTTTGTGTTTGGAGACTACAATTAATTTCATTTGAAATGCCCGATTGTATTGAACAGATAGGTTAAGGCTGAGGGGGGGGGGACTAGCAATTTAAATGGGCAATTATTTAGATTTGTGTCAGGCTGCAAAAACATAAATAGTTATTCTAATTATTTTCATTATCTTTTCTTATCTCACTTTACGTAATTTATTTAATTTTGATTTATATATGTAATTATCAATTTATTCATGCATTTATTTATATATCCTTTTTTCGGGGTTGGGAGATACTCACGGAATGTTTGAGAGATGCAGGGTAGAACTAGGTGGGTAAATGTTCAGGAAATTCTTGGAGCCCGGCTTCTTGAATCGGTGAAGGGGTGACGTACTGAAGTCTTTGGTCAAACCGACATCCTGTTGAGAGGTGATATCATGACAAAGTAAAGACATTTGCAATCAATTGCAACTATTCTGTTGCAATTCTACAATTGAAAGATCAATGTTAGCTGTAGCAAATCTGGGCAAGCGCTACGATTGATCCAATCAATCTCAAGTATATGGAAATCCATCAATGTCATAATTTTTTCTTCAGGAAATGTGCTCAATGTCCTTTGAAAACAAAGAGAAGCATACTTAATTGTCAAGAAAACAGTGAATGTATGATTAGTCATTATATCTAGAAAATATTTTGAACAAACATTTATTTGTAGAGGTTGACGTTGCTGATTCTCTATAGTTGCGATTAAACGGATCAATCACAACTCTTTGTATGATGGGGCCAGATTGGCAATCACTAAGTTGCAATCAATAACAAGACATACGATTGAAGGGACCAAAAATTGTCTTGGAATTGATCGCAAGTTTCTTGAAACACCCCCATCAGTCTTCAACATTGGAAAGGAAATAAGAAGAGTGTTTGAGATATCTTTTTCTAGTCATGAGATAGAAATGGGACTGTGTCTCAAGAGTGATTGAAAAGACTTCGAATAATGCACATCAGAACTAGTCTTTGTTGCCATGAAATTAAAAAAAATTAGGCATTGGAATTACAACAAATAAAAAATTATAGTAAATCAACTAAATTCTGCTGAAGGTAGAAGGCACTTCACTCAGATAAACACATGCATGGACCATCTTGGCCCATGTTCTGTAAACCAAAGTTTTTACTTTTAACCCCCCCCCCCCCCTCTCTCTCTCTCGCTGATACTCACTCTGTGAGAGGAATTGCAGCATTCTGGGGATGAAAATACTTTTTCAGGGGAGGAAAAACAACATTTTCAACTTGTCTGCATTAGACTTGTGTAAATTGGGGATTTGGAAAACAATTTTTTTTTTAAATGACATCTGAAGTATCTACAATTTCTTTTTAAAATATTAAATATTGCACAACAAAGGAGCTGTTGGATCTCCAACTTTCTCACTCCATATCCCTCCCTTACTCTCTTTCTTTCCTTTTTTCTTTCTTTCTTTCTTCCCTTCTTTTTTTTCTTTCTTTGCATCCTCTCACTCATTCTTTCTTTCCTTCCTTCCGTCCATCCTTCCTTCCTTCCTTCTTCCCTTCCTTCCTTCCTTCCTTCCTTTCTTTCTTTCTTTCTCTCTTTGCTTCTCTCTCTTTCTTTCTCTTTCTTTTTTTCTTTCTTCTCTCTTTCTTTCTTTCTTTCATTCTTTCTTCCCTTCTTTTTTTTTCTTTCTTTGCTTCCTCTCACTCATTCTTTCTTCCTTCCTTCTTTTTTTCTTTCATTCTCTCTTTCCCTCTCTCCTCTCTCTCTCTCTTACCGGTTGTCCCTCCTTCGGGAGCTGAACCATTTGATGCTTGGATGCTGTGACACGGATCTGCTTTCCATACAGCTTAACACCAGAGAGATGCTTCATGGCTGCATGGGAGAACAAGATCATCGGTAGCAATGGAATAATTGAATCATTTGGAGACACCAACAGAATAAAGATGAAACTAATACCTGTTTTATGGCTTCGCAGACCCATCAGCAAAACTAATTTCCTTTTTCAAAAATAGCCTGCAATATTTCATATGAGTGCAGCGAGAAAATAGTCTTGATTACCATCATGGTAATTAAATATTAGATATTTGTACAATTTATATTCCCCCTACCTTATTTTCCGCGGGGGGGTGGGGGGGGGGTACTAAGATTTGGTTTGGACAGGGGTGTTCGGCTGAACGTTCAAAACCCATACCCATATTTACCGGTCATTTGGGCTAAAAAGTACCCATTATTAAGGATTTATTAAAATTTGACAAGCACAAAAAAAAAAAAATCTAAAAAAAAAACATACCCCATGTTTAGGGATTTCTTCCAAAACATCCCCGTATGCCTTATTTCGTGAATCCCCCCCCCCCGGGCTTTTTGTGCCTGGTTACTCAAGCTAGTTCACAATTACTAGGAAAGCTACAATAACTATCAAACTACTAATACAATTCCTGGCTACCTGATAAAGTTCACCATTGGTATGAAATCTAAATAACTAATATTACACCAAACATAATTCTGACTTGTATAGTCTAGTTCACCATTGCTACAAACGGTACAATGATAATCAAACTAATATTCCCCTTACGTAATTGTGCCTGGATACTCAAGCTGGTTCATCATTCCTGGGTACATGTACATGTAGCTTGGTTGGGGAGGGAGACCCTCGGGTCACAGTTATCGAGTTACCTTTTCCCAAACCTGGGCAGCTATGCTACATGTACCCGCCTACGGTTCTGTTTTCATTCATATATTGTAGAATCTTTATTGTATATTATAATTGCCAAATTGATAGTAAATGAATAAATTACTATGGAAGCTTTTATATCTATCAAACTATCATTCAAACGCATAATCGGGCTGCCAACCTGATTTGGTTCACCATTAACATAAGAGCACCTTGAGCACCTTACAAGGAGGATACTTGCGCTATATAAATCCTATATAATTATTGTTATCATATTAATAATAATAATAATACTTCTCTTATATAGCGCATAATAAACTGAAAGTTTCTCTACGCGCTTTACAATAAAGGAAACAAAATACACATACTGCAAACAAAGAAAATAGACTTGTGAATTACTTAATATTTAAACTTACAATTATTACCTATAAAATAATTACCTATACTACACCTAGTTATGAGTTTCGGAAAAGATGGGTTTTGAGTAAGGACTTGAAAGTTGAATAAGTGGATGCCTGTCTGATATGTAGGGGTAATTTGTTCCAAAGGGTTGGTCCAGCTACAGCAAATGATCTGCTACCATAAAAGCTTGGGTGGGTTTTGGGAATTTGAAGAAGTACTTGTTTGCTTGATCGAAGGTCACAGGGTGGGTTATAATCATTTAGTAAATTGGACAAGTATGATGGAGATAAGCCATGCTGAGCTTTAAAAACTAAACAAAGAATCTTAAATGTAATGCGCTTTTCAACAGAAAGCCAATGTAATTTTGTAATATTAATTTTTTATCATTATTATCATCAATATGAAAGCTACATTAACAAAGTAGTACTCCCCCATACCTAATTGAGCCTGGTGAGGATCACTCATCTGGATCAGAGCGTTATCCCGCTTCTCGAAAAGAATCTTCACCCTTTGCACGTCTCCGTAGACACCTGTAAGAAGAATGGAATAACCCAAGAGAACATAGATCGTCAACGACAGAGAAGAGGGAGGCAACTAGAAACATCAACTCTTTTTGTGGTTTGCTCGGCAAAGTTCTAAGGCATGCTGCTATCAACAACAAAAAAAGAGGACACAAAATTTTAGGAATGTCAACTGGAAAATAATCACGCATGCCGATAGAAATTTACAAATTCTCACTTCACAATAAATATATACTAGTACACAAAAATAAATGTGAATGCTTTTGTAAAGTATGACAGTTTAAAGTGGATTAAAAATGCTATAATGACCGACTAACAAGCACAGTTCTTATTTTAAAATCTAACTGGAAAAACAAAATCACAGAATAACCAGTTGGAAGTTAAAAAAACCAATAAAAATATGTGACAAGCATGAAAATTGGATTTGAATATAGTCTCATTGGAAGGGGATGAAAATTGTTTTCAAACGTTCAAACTTTACAAATTCAATTTCAGTACCAAGAACGCAAAATGTTTAATGATCTATTTCATCTCTCCTACATAGCTTTAATATTAAGATGGGCAGAAAAGGAATACATATACAGATATAATTTAGAACAAAAGATAAGTGGATTCAAAGCATTAGTGTGCTGCGTTTAGAAAGTGAATTTTCAGAGGGTAATAAACAAATAGGACAGAAGCGATTATCAAAGAAAGTAAAGAATTTGTGTATTTCCATTTAATGAGTAAGCCTAAGGACCAAAGCCTTCCTATGCCATAAATGAAATTTAGTTTTTAAAAAGACCAAACTACGACCAGTTCCACAACATGCATTTAAAAACAAATAAAAATACACTATTTTGAAATAAAAATCAATATATCCACTATTTCAGACTTTAATTTCTAGACAAAATCAATTAGATAACCACCATTTTAAAATAAAATACACAACCAGCAACAAAAAACCTTCATTATAGCCATATCTTGACTAAACATTGCAGAATCGCTTGTAAAAGGTGTTTGAATAGCAGGAAAGTCTGTTCTCTTTTAAACTTCTAACCAGAAGTTTATAACCAGAAATTAAATAAACTTCAAAATGTTGGTTGTTTTAATATGAAGGGATCAAGTTATTCTAATATATGCCCTGAGAGTTATAAAAGTAGGTGCAAATTGTATGAAGATGGATGACTTCTCTTTTTCTTCACAACTAACAAAAAAATATCACTAATCACATAAATGCTTATAATTGCTTCATGCTTGTTACATGTAGACATCAAATACAGATTAAAAAAAAAAAAAGATAGTGTGAAGATCTGAGTTATATTGAAAAGCTAATAGGCCTTACCAAACCAATGAAATACAAAGAGAAGGTTCTATTCAACAGCAGAAACTCCCCTACTCTAAATTATCTTTTACCTCCTGAGAAAAACTAATGAAAGTTAATACATAGTCATGACAAATGTTGTTACACCCAATAGGAGAGAGACAAAGCAGAGTTCTGAAACAAGATTACAACAGGGGGTGGTTTCACAAAAATTTGAGTGTAACTTAAGAGTCGCACTTAAATATCAGTAGTGTGCGGCATATAACGCACCATCGCATTGGTCACACCATGCTCAGAGGGCGTACACCGCTGCGGTCATCAATGATGAGGTTACGAGTTAGATACAGTGTGCGTGAAGGCGTTTAAGCACGACTCCACGTCACACCTGGCTCTTTGTGAAACACCCCCAGAACTCGACTTCATCTTTACGTAAAAAAAAAACAACAAAAATTAGGAGTATGATATAGTGCATACCAAAGAGGGTAAAGAGGGCCTGAGGCGTGACGAGCTATATGCGCGAAGGTTGGAGGATGCAACAGCGAAGAGGCACAGCGTACGGATGAAGATCGACAGAAGAACAGACGAGAGGTTTTTTTTTTTTTAATTGGAGGGAAGAAAGAAAGAGAGACGAAAATGTGATTTAAAATAAAAAAATAAGAATATACAATATAAACATATGATTGAAATTGAAATATTTGCTGTCATATTGTCCCTCCCGATTCTCTTTCGTATATGACAGAGAGAAGTTACAGATCGTCAAGAAAAGGATGCCAAGGATTGATTTTTGAGAGGAAAAAAAAAATAGGTTGAAATGATGAAGGGAGAAAAACTGCCCATCATATACATAATACTAAAGGGGATTATACTTGGAAAGCATACCGAGTACCGAGAACTAAAATAGCGGTTTTCTATTCGAGAAAATAGAGTATGGATTCACCATGCATCATACAAATTCTCTCTAGTTATCATTTTTTAAAGAACATAGGCGTATCTTCTTACTGCAGTTTCCCATAGTATTCCCAATTCTATATTATTAAAATTTTGATGGATTCATTCTATTTCTATCTCACTATTTTCAAATAAGCTCAAGTTAGAGTCATAGATTAGACAGAAAGTGACAGTGATTCTGAGATATTTATTAAAAAAACTGAACAGGAGTAAAAGAAAATGGGGTTTGAACAGATCCCCCTTTATCCGACATGCACATCAGCATACTTAAGAAAATTATGAAAAATCCTCACAAACTATCAACCTTCGTTGGGATTTATGGTTGAATAAGCTTGGCACAATGTTTACTTGAGACAAAATATTAATTCAAGTTCACAGTGTTGAACATCAGTGTTCGTGTTGGGGCCAAATAAACACAAGTCCAAACACCAATCCTGGAGCGAGGCTGGTGTTGGGATCATTGTTGTAATCGTTGTCCCCTTCAAGGGGTTTAAAAAGACCGTGCATAACTCTCATACATGAAGAATAACAATATAAACTGCATCTCTCATTTGAGATCAATTTCATCCACTGCAATTCATTGTCAAATGGAGATGTGTGTCAAGAACAAATGGGGCCTCCAATCCTGTTTAAAAATGTGCCCCTCTCCTTTTTTTTTCTTTTCATTTAAAAAAATCTCACCTCCCCTTCTGACCTCTCATATCACCCCCCCCCCCCCCAACACCTCTTACCAACCCCTCTTTCCCTTCCTTAATCTCTTTACTTCCTTTTCAAGCACCATAATTTCAAGATCCCCCCTGTCTTTCTCTCTCTCTCTTTATCTCTCTCTCTTTCATACTGTATTCTTACCTCTGGAGTGAGATTGCTAACCAGAATGACACAGCAGCCCGACTGCATGTACATGCCCGGGAGCCTAATGCCCTGGGCAGCTGCGGCAGCCTGGGGTAAGGCAGAGAGGCCAGCGGGGAAACCGGGTACTCCTCCTGTGAATAGGGGGTAGACAAGGGGTGTAAAAATTAAGGCGTGGTCAAAGTATGTATTGGACTAGCTACCTTCTCTGATCTGATGATAATTCGAAAGTTAGAATGGGCATTTCCAATTTTCTCATGGGTGATGGATGTTATCAACTACTATTAAATACGTTGTGCATTCAAGATACTGCAGCAAACTTCTTTCTGACCTAGCATCAGGCCTGATAGCAATAGCTAATGAGGAGATTTCAACACTTTATTATCAGATAATGTATAATAGTAAAAAGAAGTGCAGCTTCATACATCTACTAAATGAACCGAAGATGACTTCAGGTGTATCCTATTTCAATATAAGTTTAATTTAACAATCATTGTTAAAGAGTGGTGAAAATGCTCTTGTGATAAATGAATAGCATAATATAGCATTCATGGTGACTCCACTTTGCCACTTTTTCTACTCCAGACTACTTTACTCCAAAATTATGACCGTCATTGTTAATCACCGACAACTTCATTTGCGTACATAATCATGACTCTTAAAATGCAGAGCAGATTAAATGTTTAAGAAAGACACTAAATGCAATAATATTCACAGAACTCTTTATAAAACAACGTAACTACCAAAGTATATATATTGAGTATAAATCACAGATAAGTACATGTACAAGTTCTAGATCAGGATAAGAGCAGTATAGGTTCAGAGGTGAATGCATGCAAAGGTGAAAGGTCATAGGTCAAAGGTCACAAAAAGCTATGCTATGGACAACAGATTATGAAGCCAAAAGCAAAGGGATTTTTTTAACATGGGGACATTTCTGGTTAGATGCACAGCAACGATTAGTGTATGGTGATAGCTCAGACTCGTTATTTACTGTTCTTAACGAGATGACTACTGGATGTTATTCCCGCATGGTTTGTGCAGGAACAATCCAGGTTCCAGTATGCAACGGGTTAAAATTCTATATTCAGTATACACACAGTTATAATATCGTTGGCTACTTCAAGACTCTAGGTTTAAGATCATCACTGGCCAATGATAAATAAATCTGTGTTTGAAATTTGCATGGTTTTCGTTATGTTTTCCAATTATAGGGTCAATGGTAGTCTAATAACATAATCCTTGAGATCTCCCCCGCCCCCACAGTACCCATACCTCCACACACTCAATTTACAGATGGGGAATTATTTTGTATTACGTTTGATTTGAGGGAGAGGTAAGGTTTTGTTACGAAAAAAAACTAACACAGCAATAAAAGGTTATCAGTACTACATTGGCAATGGAATGATGATTTTTATCAATGATAGCAAAGACAGGGATAATTGAATGAGATTACACACAAAAAATGAAAACAAAATGAACAAAAGATATATACACAAAAAACAAATGGGGGTACAGTCCCCCAAAATGTTAATAATTCAAAAGAAAGATAGCAAAATGAAATGTCAATGAAGCTAATATTTTCATTAATGCTACCGTATCACTCCAAGAATTAGAAATAAAGCAAACCACACAAGAACATTGCTATTTGACTAAACAGCACAATGAACAAATGATACATGTATGTCACTGTTCTGTAGCAAATCTGCAATGTTCGTAGCGGAGCTTTGAGAAAATCGATCTTTTAAAGATGACAGGTAAAAATTAGGAGTGGATAATGGTCAAATTGACTATCATTATCCTCCAAAGACAGAAAAAAATGAACCCAAGCCTTGTAAAGGAAGTTACAGAACAAGTAGCCATTCCAAAAACTGTACAATTAAAAGAAAACCAATGCAGAATTTGACAGAAAAAGAAAGCAAGATGAAACTACTTTGTTGAAGAACACAATCAACACATACTCTTTTCTTAACACCTTTTTTTTAACCCTGGATCAAATGCTGACTATAATAGTATTTTCACTAAATTTATCATCTAAGCTCAATTTATCATAAACTTGACCTAAAATACAACGGCAGTTTGAATTGCAAGGATATATTTTCTTTGATGAGAAAAAAATGCCCAAAAGTGATTACCAATGCAAATACCAGGACACCAATTATTCAGGGAATGAGAGTTTCGTGGCTAAAATACACTTTTTAAGGTCCATTTTCTTTTCACATGATATATAATTTTTTTTCTGGAAATTGTTGTTTAATTCTTTTTTTAAATCAAATACAAAAACGCATTACAGATTTTCTTTTAAATATATTTCTAAAATTTTCTTTCATTTTCTAAACATGCAAACCAAAAGAGAACAAGTTTAAAGCATACTTAAAGAAACAAGACCAAACCCCTTGAAGTTGTGAAATCAGATCTTGGACAAATTTATTTCTGAAAAACTAATGGGAATTACTACTCATACAGATATCTTTTGATTATAATTTGTAACGATTCTGCAACATAGTTTCATCACCAAAGAGGACCTAACTGTTTTAGAGTGAGGAAGTTGAGAAGATTTGCACGGCACAGAACAGCAAAGAAACTAGTGAAAGAAGAATTATCGATCATGCTTCGATGTTCTGAATGGTGGGAAAGATATGTTTGTTTGTTAAAATAAAATGGAAATCCCTGTTAAGGGTAGAGATAAATGGTATAGAAGACTGCAGAGCTGAAAGAAAAGAGAATTATTTAAATATATACAGGAATAATGAAAGATATACATTGAGTAAAATGTAAGTGAAGCAAGGAAACCCAGAATATATTGAAACGGTCAAACCATCAGAGAGAGAGAAGCAAGACATAAGCTGTAGGAGTAAAAGAAATTCTGTGAATTAGAGTGAAGAATCAGAAGAAAATCGACACAATAGACCACTGGCACAGTCACGCACACAGTTAAATGAGAAGATCAGGCTCAAGAAGGAATCGTGCCATTCCAAGAAGAACAGCGCAGAAGGTGAGATTGACAGAAGACCGTCCAGTCGACGGGAAGCCAAGAGCATAGAACAGAAGCCCTTTCCTATGTTACGTTAAATTCTAGAAGATCATGAATGGTGCAAGAGAGAGAGAGACAGAGAAGAAGTTGCACAAATCGATTATCATGTTAACCAAGTACCTGCTTGATGGTATCCTGCAAGAGAGACCGGCGTCGTACCGGCAAAGGGCAGACCGTGCCCTGCGGCATAAGGCGAGATAAGACCGGCAGCCCCACCAAGTCCTGAAACGGTTGTAGGTACATACAGGGAACATACAGAGTGGGTTAATTCCATTTAAATGATTGGCATGGCTTGAAACCACAGGGGGTGGGGTCAAGAGGAGGGGGCGTGTCATAATGCAATGTGTAAGTGTGTGTGTGATACCAAGAGCAGTCCTGCAATGTTGGCTGTGGACAGAGTCCCTGTACATGATGTCTTCCAATGATGTCTTCATAGGCACTTCTTGCTGACAAGCAACAAGCCTTGACACATTGAGTACCATGTCCTTTTTATCTTCTTTTAATTTCTCTTTTTTATAATCATTTTATTCATTTATCTTCTTGGGGGGAGGGTAGCTGCTCTCAACATCCTCTTGAACCAAGAATATTTATATTTTCATTGCTTTTAATTTGAAATCATTCTCCTATACTATCTTTAGTTATCCCTTACTTAGTCATATAAAAAATGCATATGGTTGCTGCGGTCATGTTTCCTTACATACTGTAACATCCATAGGACTTATTATTTGCTGGACTGCTCTATCATAAACAAATCAAAGCAAAAGAGATAGTGGAGAATGAGGTGGTTAGCACAAAGCACACACAATTCGACAACACCATCCCCCTAAAATGTCTCTTATTGTTAATGAAAAACATGGACAAAACATTGCATATATAAACATATGGGGGGTCAAGCATTCTAGCATATGGCCGGGTCAAGCATGAAATTTTGTAAAATGCACAGGAACTATCAATGGACCATAGGTGCTGCGGGGATTAAAACCTCATGTCCAAAATGAAACAATGTACAAATGTATAATGAAACAGAAATTTGAACTGGACATCATTAAACACATAATTGGACAATCGATGATAACTTTGACAAACATTTGGGGATTCAAATTGAGGAACCAGACATTGTGCTTTAATTTTACTACATCTGTAGTAAACTAGTCATTCTCATTCAACACAAGTTTGACTTGTGTAAAATACTACTATTTCATGAATAATATTATCAATACATAATAGTATACTCCACAAACTACATGCTATCTTTAGTGTAAATTGTTTGCCTTGAAGTATGTTTCCGAGAGTTAATTTCAATATGTTACATGAATTAAATATAACTATACAATGCCATGCATGCATTCTCATACAAGCACCATCAACTTAAAGTGAAACATTTAAAGCAATACAAAAGAATAAAACCTCTCCCACGCAATATTGTGTGAACTTTAGTCTTTTGTGAGTGCATTTGTTGATACAAGTAACCATGACAATAGCACACATCTCCAAAGTGTTGTTAAAATTACAAAAAAATATATAATACTTTCCACAAACAGGTAATATTCAATTCCTTCAGTATGTTTCAGTTTCGGATTAATACTGTAAAAAAAAACTAATTTCTCATTATTGGTTATTTTTTAATATAATTCTTATTGATAATTGGGGTTGGCTAAGGGGAGGTTTTCTATCACAAGTCTTTTATTTGAGAGGTAGAGAGTGCAAAATAGTATCACTCAAAATAACATTATACAGAATTGCCAGTTTGGATGAAACTTAACCAATCTCATTTTACTTTTTTTTTTATAGAATATTGCATGCATGAGGGGAAAATGCTAATTGCCTTTTCCAATTCCACTCTCTCTCTCTCTTCCCTTTATATAAAAGAACAATAGCCTTATGCAAGGCAGACTGCCCATGCTATGGTTTATTCTATTTTTTTTCTTCTCTTTAATCATTGCCCTAGTAGACAATATGAATTATAAATGAGTTACAAAGGGCAAACGGTCGGGGAGCGAACAATTAATTACTTTCGCTTTAAAAAATTGCAGCATTTTTCTTTCTCTTGGCATATTGATAATGCATGGAGCTATTGTGAGGGGTAGATTCAGGAAATTGGGATGTCTCCCAGCCACGGCACATACTAGAACTTCCCTTCAGGTCGATATACACAATATCACATTCTATAACTTCCCTAAAGGGTAATATAAACAATATCACATACTATAACCTCCCTGCAAATAGATAGAAACAATAAAACCATTGGCATTAGTTAGTATTATTTGTACTAACCAGACTGATGATAAATGGAAACATGCAACACATTTTTTTTTAATGGCTCTTCATCTCTCTGATATCTTTGGGGTTTTTTATACTTACAATTTTCATCAATTGATTACTTTTAAAATGAAATCTATTTTTCGCTTTGTTCTCATAAAATTTATCATTAAACGAAAAGTGGGGCAAGACATTCATGTGCTCTTGTTAATTTGGAGTATAATAATGGATCAATAAAAAAAAAATGTTTTCAGAGCTATACATGCAATTGTCAATAATTTACTATGATTGCTCAAGATGCATGTATTATTCATGCCTTGCAGTGCCCCTGAGACATATAATCACAATTCGAGAGTTCCAAACAAACACTTTCAATTACAATCGAAAGGGGATAAAAATCAATCATGATAGATTATTGTGTTAAAAGCATGCCCAATTCAAGCAAAAATAAATGTTCTAATATCATTGCAGGATCACTCGTCCTTGTTGGTAGCCATGATCCTCTACACCCATTGATTTGGTGAGTGCATTATGCATAAACATCACAAATTTAGTGCAGATTGGTAGCACAATGAGCACAATGCATATAATGAAAACAAAGTGCCCTGAATCTACTTAAACAGTATTCAGGGGCTAGTTTATCCTATATTTAAGGGGGGGGGGGCTGAAGTCATTACAATAAATAATTCCTGGCATAAGCACTATAGGGAGAGGGATGGAAGCTGCAGTGGGGTGGATTAAAGGTAGTATAACAGGTGGACAATTTATGAAATTTGGACAGGGAAAAGGGGTCATTTTACACTGGGCATCTGTGGCAAATTATCTGGACTCATGAGGACAACATCAAAGCTACGGGGTGGGACTGCATATTGTTGAAACACACAAAAGCATACGATTGGTCTTACATTCTTAAAGGGAACAATGGGAGGACTGGGCCCAGTGAGCAGTTCTTCGGTGACAATTTAAACAAGATATGGAGCAAAAAAAAAAGTTATGGTGTAAGCAATTAGGGTGGGTATTTCATGTCAAAACAAAAAACACAAGGATATAATGATACTCAATTATTTTATAAGTGGACAGAGCATGGTCTACAACTCTGCTCACGACCTGTACCTTCTCCCGGGGGGAGTTTGCCCAAGAGCAGCTTACCTAACATAGCAGCAGTGCTGGGATCGACCCCCGTGAGGCCATCACCCTGCGGCAGGTCACACGTGTAGTCCCGGCTCTTCTCATTGTTGTACTTGACACTGAGGTTGGTCAGTTTGGAGAAGTCGATGCGGAGCTGGCAGCAGTTGTTGTAGATGTTCTTTCCATCTAACTCCTGCAATCATTCAGAGAATAATCAGAGAAAAATAATGTACTGCAACATGATTAGGGGTGGTGAACTGCACCATCTGCAAAGGTGTTTTTCAGAACATTGCTTAATCAAAGAACATCTCCTGTCTAATGATTCCACACTAAAAAATGTGTAATTCCTAATATTCAGTGCTTTTTTCCCTTCGAATTGAAGTGAGATAAAAAAGGAGTAAATCTATCATCTCCCATTCCCCCCCCCCTTTTTTTTTTTTTAATTCTATTCAAATGAAAAGATCACTATGACTGAAACTTCTTATGAGGTATTTTAGCTCCTGTCATCGAGCTCTGAGGGAGATTCCTGCTATTTCTGGGGTTGGGGGGATACTTACTAATTTAGCTACAGCAGCTTGTGATGCATCTGAGAACTGTACCAGGGCCTGGAACTGACCTGGAGGACCAGACAAAATTGGATGACAAAGGAAAGATTCACAGTAATACGTGGAGACAAATAAATAGTACTATTTACCCACCCAGATGAATCTACATTTCTTAAAAACATGAAAACGTACACTAAAATAATGAAAGTAACCCTTTAAATGAAAGCTGATTATGACGAAATGAAAGTTTGTCTTTGCCCTGTTGATTCTCCCAAATTCTGTTATTTCTACAAACTCTGTACAGGGGCTACTCAATTCCAGTAGGAAATGGGTCAACAAGCAAGTTTAGTGAAGATGTCTCACCGCATTTTGCCAACTGTAGAATATTTATCAAATACACTTTACTGGAGGGTGCAGTGTATTCTCTTTGGTCACAAAGCATGTGATCCCTCCTGCAAGATGAGGTCTTTGAAGGATAAGCTATTTAGGTAGTATGAAAGGGACTCAACATACGCTAGGGTAGTGGTACCTAAGACAGTCTCAAGGATGGGTCAGACATGGCTAAGCAAAGATAGGTTCTTTGACGGATAACCTCTTTAAGCAGTAGCGAAGGATCTTAAAATACTCTAAAGCTACCTCAGACCGTCTTAAGGATTGTTCAGACATAGCATGGTACATAACTGTGGCAATCTTTCCCAATTATAAGTTTTAGGACAAAGTGAAAGAAATCTTGTATCCTCTTTAGGCAGCAGGAAAGCATCTTAAGATACTCTCATGGTACCTGAGACAGTCTAAAAGATTGTTCAGACAAGACCTTTGCTAACGTTTACAGCACTGATTGCCCACAGGTTCTTGCAACCATGAGACCGGCTGTCTTGCCTTGGTGACACGTGGCACTTTGTTGCAAGGACAGTTCTCATGCCACAACTGATCGAACCTTCAGGGACAATCATTCTCGTCCTTACCGCTCTTGATAAACGTGACGATCCTGAGCACTGTTCCGTACTTCCTGAAGATCTCGTGGAGGGTGTCCACGGTGATCTGGTAGGTGACATTCTCCACGATGACCCTGAGGATGGTGTTGGCTCCACCGCCCGTGTCGGGTACCTTGGGATGTGTCGAGTGGTGCTGGGGCTGCTGTTGCATTAGGTGAGGCTGGAGCATGGGGTGATGCTGGGCCGCTTGGAGGGCCACTTGTGAGGCGATTTGCTGTGGGGAGGAAGGGAGCAAGAGGAAGGGCGCAAATGGGTTAGGAGGGCTGAGAAAGATATCTTCTTAAAGACTAGCTACGGGAAGGGTTAGAGAACCTACTGCAGTCGCGACTCGAGAATTGAAGTTTGAGGGTAAGCCAAAGCTTGAGAAGTGCGCTAGACTTGCTTGGTAACTTTACGATGGTGGTATCTACTGTGGAAACCTTGATTTGATTGGCAGCTGAGCCATGTTACCTGTTAATTACCAAAACATAAAAGTTCCCATAATCCCAAGTCCTTTATAAAGGCAGGCCCAAGGGTAACTCCTTTTATACTACAAGAAGCAAATTATATTCCCCAAATCAAACTTTTCTTCTACAATTCATTCGGAATGTTCAGTTATAATTTGTATGTAACGGAGAATTGCAACAGGAACAATAAAATCATAAGGCCCCGCTGGCGTATAAATTAATTTTGTAACTAAATTTGGTATCGAATTATTATTTCTTCCTTACCACAAGAAGCATAAATAGGTTGCTACTTCCCCTTGCCCTCACTAAACGATGAATTATACTAAATGTCCAAATAATAAACATGAGTATGAAGCAAGCTACCCATTTCAGAAAATGTCTGATTAGGTATTGTATAACAATTCATATTGGTGACGCAATCGACTTTCAAAGAATCTGTTGAAAACCACTTCTTTGCTTTTACAGGAAATTGTCATTTTTAGATTAATGCAATCATCCATTACTTGTAATGTGTAATTGTATTGTTACTTTCGTAGTATGGAACATTAAGAGCATCTCTTTTCAGCAAATATGAAACAAATTTATACTTATATATTCTTTTGCATTATGAAAAAAAAAATATTGTAAAAATTTCAAATCATTTGAAGAAGGAAGTTGAAGACTGTGTTAGTGGCCCAACATGTTGCAACACAAAGAATTGCTACCTCATAAGATGTAACATAATAATATAAAGCAAGAAAACTTTAATCTTTTAATGAATTTACAATCAATTAATAGAATTGTTTCAGCCATCATCATAAAGATAGTCCAATGCTGTTATATATTAAAATCAGATTAATACAAATAAGCAAATATCAAATTCGGCATAAATACCCTTGCATTTTTTTGTTACTTTTATGAAAAATTATTTTTATTTAGAAGCAATCAGAATGTACCCTTGGTTTTTCTTTTTTTTAAAGAAAGGTTTGGGCTTTTAGAAATTGTCAGGAAGGAGTGATTATTGAGTTGAGCAGGAATAATGAAGAAATTATGACACCAAGTATAGGAAGGGAATTCACAATGTAGAGAACAAATAACTTATTAGTTCAAAGAAAGCTAATAAAATTAAAGTGTACAAATATGTTGAATAATAAATTGAATGAAATAATGAATTTTGATTGTCCTTTATTCACGACGTTCAAATTGTTTAGACTTCTGATCGCCTAGCATTGAATATTAATACCCATGCAAGAGATAATTTGAAAATTGAATTTGAAAAAAAAGGAAAATGAATAAGACAAATAGATTTAATTCAAAGAGAAAGGGATGTGGCCAGTAAAAAAGATGCATGAATATTTTAAAGGGAATCAATGGCATTTTCTCTCAAAGTTTATATTTCCGAAAGGAAGAACAAAACGATTCTACAACAGAAATATTAACATGGTGTTTGGATGCTCAATTGATTTTTGAAGTAAATGCCATTTTATGAAAGATGAAATAATTCAAGTACGATTTTTGCATGCTCAGAACGTGAAATATAAGCTAAAAAGAATATGTGCAAAGTAGTAATAATTATAACAGAGTACTAAATATAAGTGAAAAATTAAAAATAAATAGAAAAATTCAAAAGAGAAACCAACAGAGATGGTATTGGCATCCAGGTTAGCTCCAGAAGAGGACGTCGGAGGAGGAGAGTCACGGATACGGTCTCCATAGCCACCGCCGCCGGAGGATGAAGAAGTCATGGGGTGGTCCCCGCTACCAGACATGGAGTAAGAGGGGCCAGAGGAGGAGGGGGAGGAGGAGGAGGAGGCGGAGGAGGTGTTGAGGACTGCGTGCACGGCAGCCAGGGCGGCTTGTACAGCCATGGCCTGATTGTGTGATTGGTTGTCATGGAGATGGTAGTGGTGGTGATGTTGGTAGATGTAACCGTTGAAAATGGTATCAGGATGACGGTGATGGGGAGAGTGGTTGTGATGTAATTGGTT
Source organism: Lytechinus pictus (assembly GCF_037042905.1). Classification (NCBI taxonomy): domain Eukaryota; kingdom Metazoa; phylum Echinodermata; class Echinoidea; order Temnopleuroida; family Toxopneustidae; genus Lytechinus; species Lytechinus pictus. The sequence continues at coordinate 10,544,721 of NC_087255.1, forward strand.
ATGGTGGTGGTGGTGGTGGTAGTGGTGATGGTAGTGGGGTGGTGACGATGATGATGATGATGATGAAGATGACGATATGACGATGATGGATTTACAATGTAAAATGGATGAAATAAACATGATATATTGTGAAAGCACATATTTTAATACAGTCATCAAAAATACAACACAACACAAAGTCAAGAAACATTGAATTTGTGTAGATTGTGGAACATTGAAATTGACAGAATTCAAAAACAGAAATGAGGGAATCACAGTTTCCATGCAGTGAAGCAGCATTAGTATAAGCCAGAGAAAAACCAAAACAGAAAACAGAAAAAGGACAAACATCAGTAAAAAGTTAATTTTTGAAAGGTAGAACCGTGAAATCATATTCAGTGGAGTGGGGCGGGTGGCAACATAAAAACCAACATTGATTAGAGTTACAGGTTGGTAGGTGCACGGTGTTAAGCACAGAAATTTCGGCGTGGATGAGAACATGAAACCATTGTGTGGTATAGGTGGTTCCAACATCGAACAAACATACAGGAGCGTGGAGTGTTCCCGTACAATTGTTGATAAGGTGCAGAGGGCAGGATCGCACAAAAGCAGGGTCAGCAAGAAAAAAATGGTGGAAAACCAAGAGAAAGAAAGAGGACGTGAGTGAGAGAGAGGAAACAGAGGAAAAGGGAGATTCATATAGAAAGAAACCATGGGTAACCGATTCAAGCAAAGAAAAAAATGCAACATAAATTCCCAAGCAGCCATACAAAGACAAATGGGATATGAGAAGGAAGCGGGCATGAATAGAAAATAGCAGTAGCATGGAAGATTGAGGATTTTTACAACAAAAATGAGTGAAGTAGTACATACAGTCACCAAACAATTCCATTGTTATGGGTTTTTCAGGAAAAAGGAGCAAGGTTGGGGGATTTTTAATTTTCCGCATAAAAGGAAGGCAATGGCGTGGGAAAATGAGTTTGAAGCCAGTTACACATCAAATGGAACAACATCGAGATTACATTGTTTGCAAGATTGATTTTTAAGTTGTTTTATGGTAACAGAAAAAGAATAGTCAATGAAATGGAAAGATGATGAACATATTGTAGGTATGTGATGATTGATGACAGGGGTGCAAACGGAGTAGATGAGGTGTAGAGGAGGTATCAGGGGGGGGGGGGCAATGGGCATTATGAGCAATGGTTTACAGAAAAATTGTCAAGAGAAAGGTAGCATGTGTTCATGGGCACATAAAATAATGATTTTGTATAAAAAAGATATTTAAAGAGATAGTTTGAGATAAGTGATAGAATGACAGAATGAAGGGAGGGGTGGAAGAGGAGCTGGCAGAAGGGGGGACGGGATGGGAAAAAGGGGAGAGGGGTGAATGGAAGGGTAAAGGGGGAAGAAAAAAGGGGGAAGGGGGGGGGGGAGAAAGGGAGAAGGGGAATGGGATTAGACGATTAGGGTGGGGAAATCATGTCAGAAATTAAGAGAAGGAAACACAGGTAAGTGACAAGAAGTGGAAAAGACAGATTCACAGACAGATAGACAGAGAGTAAACAGGGACAGGGGAGAGATAAAAACGAAAATAAGGGAAGAGAAACAAAAGTGAAATAACAGTTAAAGATCATGTCAATGAAGATACAAAGTTCATAGTTATTGTGCAGAAATTAAAGATAAAACAAAGTATGAAGGAAGAAGAAGACTCTAGTTTAAATCTGGGACAACGCTTTAAATAAAAGCAATTATTTCCCCGTTGTATTTTTTTCACAACAGCTACATAAGACTACATACATACAATATTTCTTTGAAATGACTCCACCTATGTCACTTGTCTCGGATTCTATTTCCTTGGTCTATTTTTGGACCAATAAACATGAATTTTAAGGATGCTTTTACACTGATATGAATTCTACGAGATTACAGATCGATTGTCCTCCTCTACTCAGTGCTTCTGAGGATGGACGGACGAGGAAAACAGGAATAATAAACAATTTAATGAGAGAGGAAAAATGTAAAATGTATCAAGGCAATGCTACATAGACATGCCATAATGACTCTCAAAATAAAAAAAGCTCCCAGAAATTTTAACAAGGCATGCATGAAAAGGTGCAAAAAAAAAAAAGAGAAAAGTACCTCCAAGCCCAGTTGCACAGTGTACTGAACTGCATTCTGTATGTAATGTAATGCCCCCCCCCCCACATTAAAACCAATGTCTCAAGGCTTCATAACATGCCTCTACCTTCTATAAGAGTGTTTTCACACGAGAGCATATTCAATTAGTCATTGTAAAAAAATATATATATACTACCATTCTATTTTAGTGTTTATGATGGTATTTTGGCACACATCCACTCAAATCAGCATTGGATAAACTAATAGCCCCTAGTCTAGATGTATCGCCTTGAGTCACATTTTTCAAATCAAGTAGCAGAATCACAACATTTAGAGACTCTGTATTGTTAACGACAATAAAGGGGACTTATCAAAAGAGAACTTCAACTTGCTCTATACACACCTGACTTTGGAAGCATTGCGTGAACTTAATTTTCTTTCCGCACAGGATATTTCTCTCTTTTTTTTTTGGGGGGGGGGGCATGAGAACACATTATGCACGAGCAATCACAATACATAAATCCAAATATCACTATCACATTCCATAATAATTTGCAATTTCAATTTCAAATATGTTCCAGTGTAAAAACACTCTCATTTACACCCAGAGATAATTTATAGACACCTTTTTCTTTATCCAAACCATAGGTGGCTGAACCGTGGGGAGCTAAAAATGCTCTATTGTCATCATTTGGGGACTCCTAGCACAGCCATACTAAGCTATACCTTGAAACAACTTAAGCTTCTGACAAATGACTTTACTATTGTTCCTTCCATAAGAGTCTTATTTTTTTTACCATGCAAGACTTACATGCAAGGTAACTGGACAATTATTTTCCAAAGGGTTACTGCGCTAAGAGGATCACCTCTTCTAAAGTTAAATCTAATCATGCATCAAGGTTATTTTCACATCAGTCCCATCACACAAAATGTCTTGCCATTTGCTTCTTTAGAATTGAATTGAACGACCCCAAGATACACACAAATTAATGAATAATTTTCAGAATAATTAGAACTTTTATCATTCTTTCAGGGTTGCAGGGATATTTTCAGTATAAAAGTACAGAAACTTTTGATGTGAGGCCAGAGGAATATACTGTAGAACTGCAAGAGTCCTGCTACAGACTAATAAATTCTTAATCCTGGCGAGGTGCTTGCAACTCTTTGGCATTATCCAAATAGGGTAGATGTTAAGTGAAGGGTAGATCTATGTAAAAGTTATGTAATGCAAAATGACCTACAAAGTAAAAATCCTTCAACTCGGACAATGTTCTGTATTGAAAACAAAACCATTCAATTGTACCAAATGAAAAGAGAGGTTTTTTTTTTTTAATCTCTATATAGTGAATTTGTCCTCTATTAAGAATGGGGTATTCTTCTTCATAAAAGTGTGTGACCTGCAGCTGGATTCTCTATCATTTCTGTAAATATTGGAGACTTTTTTTTAAAGCAAAGCAGATAAAACCTTTTCTATTTCAAGGTCCAGACAAGGGAGAGACAGTGCACTGTTGTAAAGTCTTTAAAAAATCACTACTTAATGCTCTACTTTATGTCATTTACCAAAATGAATGTAAGCCCAGATTATGCCTTTTATCATACACCTCATCCCATAACAAAAAAAATTCAGAAAGATTGGCATGACAACAAGCTCATAACTTAAGCCCAATTTCAATAGAGTGCTAACAATATCTTTATTCATTGTGATGGTGCAGACTGAAAAATCCCACAGAGATATTGTAATCAATTTTAACGAGACCGAATGATGGTATGAACCCTATTGCAAATAATGCACTTCTGTTGTTGTTGTGATGTCAAGTCATAACTTTCAAGACTGACCATCTAAATGTTACCCATTCGATCTTCAAGACTTTAAAAGAACTCTCACAATCTGTTACAAGTGCATTGTTCTCAGTCGATCAGACGTAGATCATGACATGTGTCGTGTCCTTCAAAGTGCACCGTGGCTTTTAAACAGGTTAAGCTCTGATTCCTAAAAATTGTCATCAAGGTAAGATGTAGGCCTAGGGGACCTATTTGAAAAGTGTAACATAAGCTTCTGGGTCTCTTGGCGTGAATGAATTTAAATATCGGATGTGATTCGGGTATTCCATTTTCCTGAGAGTTGCCCCTATAAAGACTGGACCCGTTCACACCTAAGAGTTGAGGCTGTGGTTCTCACCTGTTGCGTGTGGGCAAAGTCGGTTTTGAGTTCCTTGTGCTTTGAGAACTGACAGTAGATCTGTCTTCCGTGGACGTTCCTGGGCATGTGTGTGTAATGGTTGATAAACGTCTGTGCCGTTGCTTCGTCTGCCATTTCGAGGAATGCCTGAACATGAAAGGTCAAAGGTGATACGTCAATTAAACCAGTAGCAGGTAACTGGCATGTATGCAGAGCAAAAAAAACAAAAAGTCATAGTTTTGTAGCATAAATCCTAGCAGATCAAGGTTATCTTCTGGAGATAAATCAATTCTAATTAGCGATGATGAAGGAATGGTACAATATCACTTCAAACCATGCTGTCAAGAAGTGGAAGATCTCAGATCGCTTTTGAAGTAATAGGTGTTCTCATTGTCTCATTGGTGATTATTTGCTTTATGTTCCACAACTAACACTATCAGAGGTCTACAAAATACTAAGAATAAATGGACTACTCCATCTAAACCCAATTTCAAAGTGGTTAAGAACCTCTCCTGGGTGTGCAACATGCGCCATATGCTTTTCCTAGTCTGTGCAACACACCACTCTATTGAAGTTCATAAGAAGCTGATGGGCCATTTGATAGTTGTAATTCATAGAGTTCATGCACTTAACTTTCTGTGTACTGAAGATAATGATGACGCATTGTAACTTAATAAATTGAAGAGATCACTTCACGTTATCATCCATTCTCAGCTGATTGAACGGAAAAACATATGTGGGAGAAATCAACTCTTTATCACCGAGTTAACTTTGAACAATTACACAGACTGGTAGAATATTCACGTACTGCAGCATATTGGATATAAATGAATAAGGCATTACTGAAACTTGTCATAGGACAATAAAGAAAGGAGATATATTAGAAGAAAAAAAGGAAATCAACCAACAACAAAGAGAATGGATGGGACTAAAGTAAAAGATTGGGGGAACAAGTCACAAATGTGCAACACAACTCAAGATGTAACAGATGCGTGCGATGCGGAGAAGAGACCAACCACGACCACGCTGTCATGGATGCAATCAAGCGGAACCAATATGGTTCCAAAAATTGATGAGGAAAGATTGGATTTTTTATGAGATTGAGGTATAGGTGACGGACGGTGGAGCTGGAGGAGAATGAGAGAGTGAGAAGAGAGAGAACAAGAGAGAAAGAGAGTGGGAGAAAGACATAGAGATGGAGACACACACAGATGAATAAACATTCAGATAGAAAGAGACAGAGGAAGATGGATGGGAGGGGAGGGAGGAAAAGAGAAAATGGATCAGAGAAGAGATTTGTTTGAAAATATTTCATAAAGGCAATCAAGAAAGAACAAAAAGATAGATAGACGAGATAGATATACAAACAGACAGACAGACAGACAGATAGATAGATGGACAGTATTAAAACGACACTAAAAACATTAAAAAGAGGGAAATGGAAAAGAGAAAACTATATAAAGCAAAATAAAAGTGATCAAGAAAAAGAAAAAAGAGGCTGACCCATCCCCCCCAAAAAAAGAGATGGAGAAAGCGAGCGAGAAGGAAACAGATGTTGGGAAAATGCCCAAAAAGGAGATTATCTGAAAAACATACAAAATAAGTGCAGCATGAATAATGAATATTAATAACACATATATAATGGAAATGATGATAATGGATTTTACGTGCAATCCTTGTCAAACAGCTTTTCTTCAATAAGATTATTATAAGGAGGTCGCTGGACAGGAAGACCGCATGTTAACTCCCAAGACCAAACAGTGTGTAAACAATCATCACTCCGAACAATTGACAAGTAAAGCACATTCTTTCCCCGCCCAGGGTACGCATCATACAAACATCACTTTCAAAAGATTCTAGACAATTTCATGAGCTTACAGGATTCACAAACATCTTCAGGCTTTTCAGATCGCACAATCCAATGTCAAAGTGAGCAAGGTATCGGGGGAAATCCACCAGATAGCGAAGAAACAAGCAGCTGGGAGTCTCCCGACAACGCAGCTATCGATGGAGCAATCCCTGAGAGGAGATGCCGCCCGAAGTCAATCAAGGATCCTAGCCAACTTTCGTTACATCAAATACACTCATGTACTTCACTCGTCCCTGAGGGCACACTACACGTTGCTGCCTATCCGCGTGGATTATTCGAGCTATCAATGGGATGCTGGTTGAATGCCAAGTCCTATCAAAGATGCATCTCCGAGACTGCTCGTCGTGCCAACCAACGAGGGAGTGGTACGTGGCCGAGAGCGTCGCTGCCTGGTGCTGGCGTGCAGCAGATCATGGCAAATGGAAGGCTTGGCTGGGAGAGCTTGGCAAGGCAACCGTGACAAAAGGCTTCATCTCGCCTCCCTCTATTCTCTCTGCCCGTGCCATGTTAGTAATTACAGAGCCTCAATAATGGAGTCACTATTCATTTATACAAAAAAGCACTTCTACCCAACAAATGGAGCTTGTTTTGACATCCGTCCACAATATGCCTCAAAAGTCAATAAATTGATCATCATTTTTTTTTCTCACCGTGATATCATCATTTCACCTTTTCCCCTCTGAATGCAGTGAAAGATATTAACTAGAACTTGAATACAGTTATCTTTTTCAATATCTCCTCATTACATTACCTGATCACAAACAACACTTTCCACAATACATTTTGATGGATTTGTTTTCCACACCCCTGAAAAAGGATTTCTCTCCCATTGTTATGTTAGATTGGATGATAATACTTCAATAAACATACGGAACACCTTTACAGTATTGTTTGAAGAATCAAGTTTTCAATCAGAAATTATGATCAGGAATGTCAGCATTTTTTTTTGCACCTTTTTCATCATATAATAGTGAAACCTATCTACATGTATAGTGACCACTCATGGAAAATGCACAGCATGACCTTTTTAGACAGGTGACTTGGTGGGAATCGGTTTTAGTGGGGTCACTATAGGCAGGTGCCTAACATAGAGAGGTGACTGCTATTCATCTGCATGATTTTTTCTTTTTTTGGGGGGGGATTATTGGGTTGAATTAGAATAGAATATCTTTGAAAAAAACATAATATTAAACAAATATTGCATCTTCTTCACTTAAATAAGCAATATAAAAACAAGCCATATTGGGTCACATACCTGATTTTTGCCTTTGAGCATAAGATACTTGGTTACACGACCGATAGGTAGGGCAAGGCTTAGGACGTCGGCGTCTAAAGCCTCGTTGGCGAGATTACGTATGTGGACCACCCGAGAAGGCGATGACGCGCTGTTTTCTCTTTTTACCTGTAGTCGCAAAGGGGAAAGAAGAAAGAAAAAAATGGGAGATCGTTAATGGGGAAATCAGTGTATAGAGACGACTAAATGCTTAAAATGTATTGGAAAAGGTGACTCTGAAATAATTCATTCTCATTTTTTTCATTCATACACAATTAGGGTTCATTACACGTCTGCGGCTCTGCACCATGGTCTATTAACAAACATCCGATTCAATGCATTTCACAGTGGCTTTCAATATATCATCCAGTGTTTTATCTACTCATATGAACATGTATGCTGAAATGGGGATTAGCGAGAAGAAAATGATAATGAACAAGCACATATGCCATCAGAAACGTGCCGATGATCATGTTCATCGTCATAATTATTCATGTCAAGGCATGGATCAAGAAAGGGGAGGCTCATGGGGCACATTACCCCCCCCCCCTCCTTTGGATTAAAGTTGTACACATATAATCGGTATGAAAATCCCAACTCCCTCCACCAGCCCCTTGGAAGCGAGGATGAAACTAGATTACTAATATTTTTCCAAGATAAATTTCATGCTTGATTTTGCTCACCATTTTATAGTTTTTCATATTAAAACTGTGTCATTTCTAAATTCCTTTTATTTTTTGTTTTCAATTCAATTTCAATAACATCTGTACATAAATTGAGCCAGTGTAGTCAGCTTTACTATTTGCCTCACACACATTCCTATCCTAAACGAATCAAAGAATCTCCCAGATATAGGTCGGTCGATCAGATATCTATTCCTCATTTTGGCATCGAGATCAAATATCAATCGTTCTAATAGCCCACTTCTCACGACATATCACATTTTCCCGCCCAAAACCCACAACACCAAATTGAAATCGCTAAAAAGAACAGTTGATGTGGGTGAGTTTATGGGGCACGACAGAGCTTAGAAAAGCGCATATTGCTCTTGGAACAAGGGGTATAATGTCGTCGACATATTTCTCCTGAAACCCGACCCCCAAAAATCAATGCGGCTCTGCTGCTTGTGTACAGAGGCTATGGCAACCACACTCACAGGCTCAGCAAACAGGCCGGGAACAAACGACACAAACATACGATTCAGAGACACAACAGCTTGGATAAACTCCACCGTGGTGGAGAGACACTCGTACGTTCCCACTGCCCCATGTGGTCATGTTGGGTGATGTTCGCTCCATTCAAACGAGGATCGATTGTGTAAACCGGTAACATTTGGAATTTCACTAATGGGAATTCCAAGGTGGGCTAATCGGGGATGGGGGGATAATGCCGACCGTGCTCATTTGCATAATGCTCAACTCGATGCGGAAATAACAAACACAGCTGTAACTTAGTAAAAACCACTCCGGGCGTAATTCGCAGATGAAATTAGCACCCACACGCAGGATTCATTCACAAGTTGTACGAGGGAGAAAGAGTGAGAGTGGGGGAGAGAGAAGAAGAGAGATGGAGAGGGTGAGAAAGAGAGAGAGAGGAGAGAGAAAGAGAAAGGGAGGAGACTAGATGGGAGTAAAGGGAAAATGTGAAGGTCACTCTGCAGCAATAAAAGTTTTAATTACAAATACAACAAATTATGTGGTATTACATCTGCAAAAGTGTAAAGTAATTGTAGTATGTCACAAACTATGTCGTATTTTCTTCATTGAGGAACACTTCCCGCGTTCTATATTTATTTACAAGTATGAAAAACTTGGAAAGACAATATATATTTTATGAATATATAAGAACATATATTGTCACGATCAAATACAACCCTCAGATCAACAAAAAGAATGAAACATCAAAGAATTCAAGCCTCAATCATTACTCAACCATGCAGCACGATAGAGACCTAAGGGTAGATTAGGAAACGAAGGAAGAGCTTCAGTACATAAGAATTGATCGATGCCCGGGCAGTGAACGATGTCTTGGTGAATGATGACCGAATTAAATGTAAGTTTGCCCATTAAAACCCTCTACACGGCAACACAAGCTCGCAGGGTGATTCCTCTCTGAAAGGCACGGGGCAAGTGAGATCTTTAATCAAAGAAATTCTTCAAAGCACCATTCATTCTGATGGGTTGAGGAATGACTTCAAGAGTGGCAGGATGCTAATTTACTTTTTTTACCCAAACATTGCCAATTTGAAGACCTGGGGGCCGTTTCATAAAGCTGTTCGTAAGTTAAGAGCGACTTTAAGAACGACTGGTGACCCTTTCTTACGCGCTAAACCATCGCCAATGGTGTGTACCATTTACCACAAGAAAGGATCATCAGTCGTTCTTAAAGTCGCTCTTGACTTACGAACAGCTTTATGAAACACCCACCAGATCAATTTGAGACGAAGCACAAATTTGTCCCCACATCACGGTCTCCCCATTACTAACAGTAATGACCATATATGCATCCTTTTCTCGGTATTCACACCCAATCTATACGCACAATGTCAGATCAATAAAAGGTAAATTCAATTGATAACAGAAGGATTACCTTGGTATTGAAGTGAATTGCAATACTTCTTAATCAAATAACCATCCAAGCTGAACCAATAGACTCCAGTTCAATTGCAATCGAATTGCTATGCCTCAATCCAATTAGCAAGTTATTAGCTTAATTGAAAATGTGTAAATATAGTCGAGCCTTCTGCAAATGAAAATTTAGAGATGAATTCCATATGAACATTTTCTTTATTAGAGAGGAGGAAAATTGTGCAGCAACTTCATAAAGCGCCTTGGTTAATCTACAAGATTGTGTTGTAAATTCTAGACGGAATAATCCCGATGCAGTCTACACAATTTCAGACAGGTGGGACTAGAAGGAGCAAAAAGGGGCATAGGAGAAGTGGACTGAAGTTAGAGACTAATATCTGAGGCTGTTGCATGCAGACGACACTTGGGGTTGATCTTCACCTGCGAGACACTAATCAATCAGATGCTATGGTGGTGTCATGGTGCCAAAGGCACATAAAAAAGGGGAAAATGAAAGAGGGAAAAAAATTGATGATTTGCTTTGCCTTGCCTGTCTCTACACACTAATATCTAATGTACGAGTGGTTGGCTAAAGTCCATATTTGAGATTCACTATGTAGTGTACACAATGGGATCAAGAGAATATCTTATGGGAGATGTTTGGTTTAGCTGAGGAATATAGTAGTATGAATACTTGCATGTATAATACCTTAGCAAGTGCAGTGTATACATGTATGTGTAAGTAGCAATCACATATGCGCTTATCAGAATGAAAGGTGTGTTATGAATGAAATATAAACTTGTAAAACTGTTTATAAAAAAAACTTGAACGACGTAACGTATGCATCTCTTGGATGTAACACATTTTCCACTATAAAAATTTTAAACAATACTTGTATTTGTCATATTTTTTCCAACTGCATAGGATATGGATGAGTGGGGTCATTTCTTTCATCATTTTAAGAATCATCTTCCTTCTCCTTGAAGAATGTGTGATGTATGTACATTACTCTGATTGTAATAAAACAGATCTGGTTAATTGACATAATGCCCATTATGATATTCTATTCAGTCCCATATACCCATTTTGGTGAGTTCTTCAACATCAGCAGTAGATAGCACACATCAAAAGGTAGATCAAAAGAGGGAAATAACCACAAGAGGCAAAATGTACAGGCATTGGGAGAAGCAGGGAATGAGTTAGAAGAGATAGAGTAGGAGATAGATAGATAGATGGATGTATGGATAGATAGACAGATAGATAGATAGAAAGATATATAGATAAACAGGTAGGTAGGTAGATAGATAAATGGGAAAGAAGCAGCCAGAAGCACTACGAAGCAGCAAAAAAGAAAAAGGAAGAAAAGACTAAAGAATATTGAGCGCAGATCAAAGAGAAAGACAGATAAAGAAGAGAAGATTATGAAGAGAATGAGGAAAGGAAAAGAAAGAAAGAGAAAATTAGAGCGGGAAGAAAGGGATAAGGATCTGAATGAATCACACCCCAACATGACGGTCTAATAGAGTGGAAGCTAATACAACATGACGTGTTGTAAAGTTTGTTTGTGTTGAGAAGATTGAGGGATTTGTCAGGCGTTTTCATATTTCATGAGCAGCAAGCCAACTGGGGATGGTATTCCGCACCTTGCCATTCCTAATTGGACCCTGGTCTATGGCCGGGATGTCGGAAATGGATAGTGTTATTTTGCCAAATCCATCTTTTCCCTCTTCTCCTCCGTTCCTATTCTTCTTTTCTCATCATTTTCCTTCCTTTCCTTTCAACTTCAAGTACTCCCAAGCATTTCTCTCTTTACCCCTCTTCCCCTTCCTCCCTCTTCCCCTTCCTCCCTTTTCTCTCTCTCTCTCTTTATCTCTCTTTCTGTATGTATCTTTACGTTTATTTCATGCAAATATTATAACATACTTCTTTATTATTGAGCACAACCTTGGCGGTCAATTTGGCCATAAATGTCAACTCCCCTAAAACTTGGTAATACTTACTTTACACATGGTAAGTTAAACATTTTCTCTTTTTCTCTCATTTTTTTGGGGGGGAATGAAATAAAACCTTTTGAGTTGTTATCTTCCCTGAAACATCTCCTTCTTTAACCAACCACCCCCTCCCCCGCCCCCTCCTCTAAAGATATCCAATAACTTCAAGCAATTACTTGAAGGAAGAAAGAAAGAAAATCAGGTATCAAGACCAAATATAAAGAAAAGGAATCATTTTCATCTTCGTCACCGACCCCTGGGGTGGAGGGACTGAGCTGCCGATTCAAGCGAGAATGGCAATATCGTTTCTCCCTCCAAGCCAGAGAGACGCTTGGTTGCCCATCCAAGACAATGACGGCAGACACCGTATGGCTGGTACAGTGTGTCCGAGGTGAGGTATGGTAGCCTCAAATTAATATAATTTCAGGAACATGGTTTGAAATTTTCTTTTCCCAAAGGTCATGGATAGGGTGAGGAATACTTCTGAGAGTCCAAATTTTTGCAAGTTTCAGATGAGTTGTTAATTTCCTATTTTCCTCCTCTTTAAGAGGTCTTATCCTATATGATTTTCTGATGACATATAAATTGATATATTGGTGAAATTTTTATTTTGAAAAAGAAAATTTAAAAAGCTTTTCCATTCCTAGCTATTAGTATCGTATTTTCCCCCTTTTTCATCTTTCAGTGATTTTCATTGCAAATGCTTCACAAAAGAAATATAATCATCATACATGTACATTCCCCCAAAAAAAAGCTAGAGAAAAAAAAAATGTAAAGATTGAGATTGCTATAACTGATGAAAAAAATTGTACTTTAAATTTCCAATTTAAAAAAAAATCAAACTTTCTGTACTCCCTGCCCGCCCCTCTTTTGATTCTGATGTGTATACATTGAAGTTGCTTGGGCAGAACATAAACAGATTGGAACCCTCTGATATAATTGCAAACTCAACTCATCTTGCTAGAAGTGATTTCTAAGAAAGTTTGACATCATGCAAAGCTCCTGCCAGTATGGAACCGTTCATACGTCCTTATTGGCTCTTGACAGCGCAGAGAGCACACACTCAGGTTTTATTGGCCTAATGAAAACGTGACAGTCAAGCGTATCTCAACGACCCCTAGCCATCAGCGAAGCATCGCCATCGACCGGTGCGTGGCGGTGGCGGCACCCGATCGCTCGTGTTTATGATTGGAATATCCAGCCAGGTATCGCGCCGGCACATCAAATATTCATCGTTGGCAGGTCCCGTCGTCAAGGCAACCAAACATCATTAGTAAATTAGGTACACTTAATCTCCCCCATTCCAATTAAGTTGCCAGAGTGGGCCCGGTGATGCATGACAGTTTAACTTGCCATTATCTATCTCAATCCCCAGTCTTTCAGAGCCCCTCTCCGATTCCGCTCTCCTCCGGATACGCTCCGTAAATCCATCCATTTCAATATGATAAATGTTCGTCCGGTAGGAGCACTGGTACCAGCTTGGATAATGGCGATTCCTGAAGGGGAGATGCTCAACCAATCACTTATCTTCGTCCATGAAAGGTCACAATGATTGGTTTCATCCATGGTCCTTATCTGGAGGCCCCCTCCCTTCTCCCTCACCCCCTCCTGACCAATCCATCTCCCCCTCTTTCCCCTCCTCTCCCCCTTCTCTCCTCTGCCCTCACGCCCCTTTCTGCTCATTTCCCCCTCTTCAACCATCTCAAAATAGCACTCAAGCACAATGGTAGTTCTGTATGCTTCAATGTTCTTCTTTAACCCTTTTGCACTCTGCATTCTATGCATTGTCTTTTGCACACCAAGTTTCTGCGTTTGATAATGAGTGGGTTTACATACATGTAGACCTATCAGTGTATTAAAGGTCACTGATATTAGCAACAAACCACACATTAATTGAATGCTAAACCACAATCGGTTGTTGCTGTGTAAGTTCCAATTCAAAAGATTGATGTGATCACGATGCAACATGTACCAGAAGCTAACCAGTCAGTCATCGTTTTATTCAATTGAATGGTTATTATTCTCCCTGATCACTGCGATCTCTCTCCTTTTCTCAACCACCCCCCCCCCCCATCTCCCTCCCCCTCTCTCTCTCTCTTTCTCTCTCTATCAGCTTTCCTTTCTCTTTATCTCACCATGCAACATCCATTCACAGTAGCAATCCCAATAAGACTATCATATGAATATTAATACTTTGTCTTACACAGATCTCAATATCTCATCCAAGAAAATTTATTTAAGTGAGATAGTTTGAATCAAATGACGCTCTTTAATTCCACTTCTGAGGTAGGCATACTTTCCCCTCCATGTCATAGAGATTATCACTCCTGTCCTAACTCATACCAAGTACTGTCGGGTACGTTCACACTAAGGACTTCCTACCAACTTATCTCATGCCAGGTCGATCACTTGCGTTCATACGGGGAATAGTCACCAATCTGTCATTATCTTCAGTTAAGCCAGCTGCGTTCAGACTTGGCATTGTGATTTAATCTACCAAAATTTACTTTTAGGCAAAGAGCTTCCTAGCGGATCCCTAAGATTACCAAATGTAAGAAAATTTTATTTTCATTAATTTCACACCATTTAACACTTTGTCCAATTAGACCAAATTGTATATGGACTACATGGCCATTGGACCAACTGGTTATTAGACGGAATGGCATTAGACTATTAAAATGAAAGTAGACCATGTGGTGAGTGGACGAACTGATGGTAGACCAAATGACAGTAGACGAGTTGGCAATTGGACGAACTGGCATTAGACGAATTGGAAATAAACCCAGGGATATCGTCCAGGGATATCGTCCTGGCAAGGTTGATGATTTATGCATTCTGGCTATTTCTCTAGGCAGCAAGAATGTCGGATAGAAATGTGAACAAGGGTTTCACGAGTAAAGAGGAATCAGTTTGCAAGATTGTCCTGTCCAAACATCAATATTGCTCCTGAGAGAGAGAAGATTAGGTTTAGCTAATGAAGGTCCATGGATTGGAATCATTTCATTAATTAATCTACTCACTGATTTCGTAAGCAAGATCTCTTCCTACCCATGCAACCTAGGCTGTAACAGCTGTGCCAATGTATATCATTTATTTTTCATTACATAAAAAACTCTCTATTGTCACAATCAAGAAAATTAAACTGTTTGGTAAGCTTTCACTTCCCTTTCTATTTTTTTTTAGGGGGTGGGGGTATTCTATATAATCTAGAACTTTTTTTTTACCCTTTAATAAAAATGCCTAATCAAATAACATAGGAGAATTATTGAAAACAGGGGTGAAATAAATTCTACACATGTTTATTAATCAATCAGGTATCATTTTTTGTTGCAATTGTAATTGCATTTCTACACTTCAGCTACACCATATTGGGCACTTTAAAATGCAAAAAAAAAAAAACTTCAATTCAATCTGAGGACATATACCCAAAGTATCCTTTAAATACACACTTCTTCAGAATGAACTTCAGGCGTAAATCCTTAGTACGTTTGTACTTTAGATAAGTTTGGATGGTAATATGCAAGAGTCAAATACAAGTGTGAATAGGACCTACACCAAGCTGCTTTATAGCTATGATTAATGCTTACATTAGCAAGCAGGCTTTACCATCCATCTACCGATGACTGTCATATTCATTCTGCCATTATCTCCAAACGTGCCTGTTCCAAGACGTGACCAAAGGGGGTGCCCTACGGGAGAAGGGAAGCCTGGGGATGTCTCCTGCGATGCACGTACCGATGGCACTTGCCCCGCGGTCAATACCCTACGTTTACTGCTCAACCAACATCAGTCCTCTGTACATACCTCTTAACATATCCCATCATCACACTTAAAAGAACCCTATAGGCCTATAACTGTAAAGTTTCACTGAAAAGCTTAATCCCCAACCCAAAACCAAACCTAACCCTATATCCCTAAATATTAAATATTAACTTCATACCTTACACCCAAAAGACTTAAACTTAACACTATATAGGCCTACAACCCATGAAGATTAGAGTAAATGTCTTTGGGTAGCCAGTTTAAAGTTTAAAAGTAGCATAACAGGTAGATACATCTTATCATTGATATAAATCTCAACTTTAAAACTCACCACAGAACCAACTTGAACATCAAACATTTACTTAACCTTTACCAAACTTCCATCTACCTCAGTTGTAAGCCATGTGTCATAGTCCTAGGTCTATATTTGATAAACCATGGAATCATTATTAAAAGCACTGGGATCCTCACATGAATCACTTGTGATTTCCTTTTAAAGACACTAATGAAATCCTGGATTCAAGTTATCCAGGGTGGTGTTTCAAAGGACTTAAGTGCAACCTAAGTCTTGCTTAAGTGACAGTGTGCATGATATTAAACACGCAATCTCACTGATCAATGGCATTCGCATGGACATCCTCAGCATGATCCGACCATTGCAGTGAAGCATCTTTCAAATGCACGCAACTGAGGATTGAAAACTGCCACTTTAAGACCATACCATAAAGACAAACTTTCGACGAATATCACCTCCGAAAATGATTCATGCGTCAAACAGCTTCCATCCTAACATGAGCCGACCAATCCAGGCAGGCTGTTCACCAACCATACCTGCCTTCAAATTATACTGTACAAGAACTTTCATCAAATCAAATGCGACACATCCTTTCCGTTACCCAAATGACCCTACTAGGCGATGCGCCTGAGTCCTGACAAATACTGCGATGAGAAACAGTTCACCACGAACAGGCTTCCTTTTTTAAGTGTTGTTCAAACTGCAGTAATGATCAAGTTTTCAAAGTATCAGCCTGCAGAACAAACGAAGCAAATAGTTCTTAAACAAAAATCAGACAAAATATTGAAGTTAATAATAAAGAAAAATATGCAGACCATATTTCTCACAGAAGCAAAGTAAGCTTTTGTTTCTATGACATATAGGTCTATGTCTAAGAAGTTATTTTCTTTTGTTGAAAATAATAAAAGATTCACAAATACATATGTAGGCCTCATACCCATGGCCCTGGGGTGTTGGGGGTACTGAAACACCCTCAATATTTTCCTGAGGGGGTGCTGCATGTATCATTTATCATAGGAAGCACCCCCTGGAATTTTGGTAGGTGTGGCAAAATGGACTAATATGATGAAAATTACTTCATTTTGTAGTGAAATCCCTTTTTTGCGTGTCAAATTTACATCAGCACCTCCTGTAAAAAAAAATGTTCCCAGGGCCCTGCTTATACCTCACTCTATATTATTTTTTTCTATTGTTTGTTTTACTTTCTCACACAAACTTCCTGGGGACCTAAATTTTTGAGACACAGCCGAAAGTCCAGACACCTACAATCGAGGCATTCTTGGACAAAATAGTAAATATTCCCAATGCCAATGTGAGCCAATGTCTCGTTCAATAAGCCTCAGGTAATGAAAACCTATTCTTCTCTTCCTTCCCCAATTTCATTCTTCTCTCCCAAACCTTGTAACCCCAGACCAAATCCCTTTCAAACAGTCTCCAAAACAAGAGCCGTAATCCAATGAGGCGAGGGGAAACGATTCTCTTTGCCTTCAGTCCCGTACATAGACCAAGGTCAACTTCAACAAAACCCAAAGTCACTGACCCTAAAGCTAATACCGGCTTGGTTTAACAAGTCCCACATTCTTTCAGTGCACCATGCACTGGTGAAGAGAACATGCGACACCTTGACATAAATTTCTTTCCGATCCAATTACGAAAGCAGTTAAGATCTAGACGCTGCAGAATTAAGAATACAAATATGAGAAACTGAGAGTGTAAGAGATGCATGGAAATACAAGACAAACAACCAGTGAAAAATAAAAGGTCACAATGACTGGTTCCTTTTTTTTTCATAATGGCAGAAACAAAAACATGAATGTGCTTCAGTGAAAACCTGGAGTCATAACATCTCCATGTATCTCCAGGAAACATGCTTTTGTGGCCCCAGAACAAGACGACACAGGCACGAACGTTCTGCATTTTAACTGGGTTCAACGAAACATACACCAATTTTGCCTGCTTCAAAATGAGACTGCTAAAAATGTTAAGAGCTGCTTTGGATGCTTGAGCACGCACTCAAGCAAAACATCCTACTTTTCTTCCCTCCCCGGCTTTTAAAATCGACGAACACTTTTTTTTCCACTTCTCGACCTCTCCCCTTTGATTTTGATCGTGGAAAGAGCAGAGCTCTTTAGAAAGGGGCACAGGTAATGGTTTGTCGGAGGTAATCATGCTTAAATTAGGCTTTCGCCTCCGTTGCTGCCCCAAAACTTTGAGCTTCAAAGACTGTAAAGCCAGGTGATTTAGGTTAAAGATATTGCTTGCGATATCGCAGGGAGATGGATATGGGAGTCTTTGCATCGTAGATAATAGGAGCATTCTCAAGAATATGACATTTGCAGAGTGCTTTATTCTTAAACGAGGAGCCTTGTTTCAGATACATATATATCATGGGTAAAAAAAGATGATGGTTTGTTCTATATCATCAGAATTCATACTGCGGCAAGATATCATTGTGTTTCAGTGCTGTAGTCAAACCCTTCTAAAGGTCAAAACTAGTTTTTCAATCTAACATCAGTGATCTAACATCACTTTAAGCCTAAGGATTTAGCTGAGATTAAATAGAAATATTGATGAAAAATCAAATGTGCTAAATTAATTGTAAAGTTATTCATCATGTTATCAAAAAGCATTAAAAATTTACTTTTAGAAACTCTTGCGCATTGTACAAGTTACGAAAGTGGACAGTTTGGACTTTATACATCCATTCATCTTGTTACATATCAGCTGAAACATTATCACAATTTGATATAGTTGTATCTCTCTCTTCATCACCATCAGTCTCATCATCCACCCCCCCCCCCCTCCACACCCATCCATTCTCTCTGTGATGCCCCTGCCCCTCTTTCTCTCTTTCCATCTCTCTTCTGAACATCCTTACAAGTACACTTCCCCCATTCAAACCATTTTCCTTTACTAAATATCTTCTAGCATCATTTTAGCACCACCCTCACCTTGCTCCCAGAGGAAGGGGGGGGCACAAAGTGAGAGAAGTTGACAGAAAGAGAGAGACACACACACAAACAGACAGAAGACAAGAAACTCTCCATCTCTCCATCTCCCTGCCCCCCCCCCCACTCTTGCCTCCTCATCCTGCTTCTCCACAGAACACCTGCCTCGTCATCGCCACCTATATTCTCTCCTCCAACCGCCCCCTCCCCTCCCTCCCCCATCTCCCTCATCAAGCTAATGAAAATCCATGGAAACTGTCGCCACCCTTTTCATTAATAACGACCTTCCCAAGGCTGCCACGATTTACTCAGGAATCAACTGCTCTTGAACGTGGCGTCATCACACACGGTGGTGCTTTGCGCTCGCTCGTAGGCTGCAGAAGCAACAGGAGCAATAACTAGAATCCTCTGTCTATTTTATGTTAATGAGCCATTCATGACACCACTCATTGTAATCACTTTATTTACTTCTTAAAGGCTTGGTCCCACTGCACTTACAGATGCAGAGAGGATGTAAAACATTTAAGAATCTTGCTATCCGCTGTAAAACATTATGTATCCATTGTGTACTCTTTGCATACATGATTCATACGCTCTATATCCATCAAGCATCCGTCCACTGATTTCATTCTTCACCCATTTTGTCCATCGTCTGGAGCGGATGAAAACGAATGGAGCCAACCCGAAATATTGCTTGTCCGCTGTATCTGTTATGAGTACGATTTGTGTACGTCGGCCAGTGGGACCAGGTCTTAGGGCCATTCAAAGAAATCAATCAACTCATGTACAAACCAATCTGCAAAGTAATCCAAGTTATTCCTTTATTATATTTACTTGAGATAGAGGATCAAGAAGTCCATGATTTAGGTTGTGATTAACCCATTGGCTACTGGAACCAGCTTGTCCCTGTACAAAGTCTGTGGAAATTACAATAAACCATTTTTCACCAGCATGGCTTTTGGAAGAATTAAATCATTATCATTGGTCATCAACATTCCACTATAAACATAACCTGTTCAGAATGACTGTGAATGTTGTCTTCTATGATAAAAAATATGCATGGATGGTGAAATTATCCACTAGTTGTAAAAGAATAACATATTCAAATTAAGGCAAGTTAACTATAAAGTATCTCTTCATGTAAATGAGTTATCAATAAAACCTTCCGCTACATTAAGATAATCTTGTCAGAACTCTTCTTTCATTAGAAAAGACACGAAACACTAACAGAGCTGAGAAGGACGCTGAGAAACTAACATATTCCTTGCACTTGAGTTTGTCTAAGGTAGCTGGCTAGCCGCGTAATCTAATCGTACCATGCATTTGAAAATTATCCAGGTGGCTTTTTGCCGCAAAGATCTTCAGATAAACACGAGATTGAATTTCAGGATTCTTTATAAACACTGTATCGAATCAACACATGAGGATCCCCAAAATGCAGTATCCATATCAGATGCAAGGATGGATAAGTGAGAAAATTATGGAGTTTTTGTTGAATTTATACATTTATGGTTTTACCTTTAGCAATAGGCATTGAATAATACACACAAATCCAATACAGCTCAATCTGGCATAATGTAATGTGAAGATCCATTTACTGTGATTGTGATCTTTTTACGTATTTTCTTGTTTCTTTTAAAGACAATATTATGCCATGGCTTTTTTTATTCTTCTACATAAGGCAATCCATAAAAAGAAATTTGTGAAACAATGTGTTATAAACACAACATGCATAAATCATTTATCATTATCTATTAATCTAGGAGGGAAATTGAACTTATATACTTTAAAAAAGACCCTTTCTAATTCCCAAATTGTGAATATTCTTAAATGTTTACATTTAATATAATAGCAGCAGAAAGATTTCTGTCATAAAGCTACTTTAAAATAAGTCTCACATAGATCTGATGAATATTTCAATACAAAATGACTTTTTATTAATAGAAGAAACCTATCAAGTGTTATCTATGTCCATGAACATTGTTGATTTTACTCTCAGTAATGCTATCAAATGTAAACTAAAGCATGATTTTTCTGTTGGAAATCTATAAAAATTTAGAAATTAGAATGTTGAACGAGGAAGTGTGATCAATTTAAGTTCTGAGTCTTCACTCAAGGAACAGAAAGCTGACACAACACCTACCAACATACGAAGGAGTGCAATGTACATCCCTGAAGGCGGGGTGTGAGGTGAATATTGAAAAGCGCATCGCAGCGGCATGTAATGCTATATCACAGCATCCGAATGTTCGGCTTAAACCGTGGAACATGAAATAAACGAGGGTGAGTGATGGGTGCGTTTAAAACGGGCAGGGGAGTTGTGGGGTATGGGGAAAGCGGATAAAGTGCGCAGTGTCACGCACTTATAGGGGAAGTGATGGAGTGATGGATGGAAGAAAAGACTTTAAGAAGAGGGAGATAGAGAAATGAAAGATAGATTATGACAGAAACATGCAGAGAGAGAGGGAGAGGAGCAGAGAGAGGGAGAGGAGCAGAGAGAGAGGGAGAGGACAAGAGACAGACAAAACGATGACAACATCAGAGGGGCATAGAAACAGACAGACAGACAGAAAGGAAAAGGGGGAAGAAAGATAGAGGGACAGATAGGCCTAAGAATCAAGGCATACATGACAGATGGAGAGAGAGAGAGAGGAGAGGAAATAAGAAATTGAGACAGAGCGAGAGAAAGATAAAGGAGAGGAGTGAAAAAGATGAGAAAGACAGAGAACAAAAAAAAAGAGATAAATAGAGAGAGGGGGGTGTACATGCACCAGGGTATGTACCAGTATATGAACTTTACATTTTTCTACACATTCCAATTTGTGATGCATTCATGGGATGGATAAATTACCATAAATCTTTTGTAAATTTTTTTGTTGCACTTTAATAGCAATAAATTAATCACCTTAATTTTAAATAAATTCAAACCCTTGTCCAGATACTCTGCATACTAACATTTCTAGTTCTAAAGGGAAAATACTATCCTTACAATATCCTCAAGCGCATTCCATCTATCATAAATCCATTCGTTAACATATGTATACACCAAAGACGGCTCTGCTTATCATATTGCGTATCTCGTCAGTAAACTGACCAATTATATAGAGGAGAATGATTATGAAAGAGGGTATGAATGAGGAATAAACAGCCAATCTTGCCTCATACCGCAACTACATTATCCCACTAGTCTGGCAACGTTCGTCTTTTGTTACGTGTCCCCGGGGTCCCATTGTACATCGTGGTTTCTGCACCTGCGCGGCATTGTGGGTCGAGTACAACCCGCAGCCGTGCCGTGCCACACGAGCTCTCGCCTGCCTGCCGCAACTACGAAAATTGTGGCGGCGGGGTCAGTCCGCTTGCCCTCGAGGTCGATACGATTCAATAGGCGAGAAGGAACGTTGGAGAGTATATGGAAACGACTTCACCTCACTGTTTGTTTGCCGAGGGGTGGGGTGGGGAGGGGGAGATGACTGGATTACATATGAAGGAATACTACAGCATAATACATACAGCATGGATCATTTTCTTGGCTTCAACTCGAACAATGGTCTAAGGCCACCGGGTGGTTCTGGCAAACCAATACAACCATTCACAGTATTCATGCGACACGAATTTCCCAAAAGAAATCCCCTTGGCAAAAAACTGCAAGTAACTATGTTATCAGGGAGGAATGTACATGCATTTATGCATAGCTACACAAGAGAACGGGAGATGTTAATTTCTATTGCTTTGCAAGGCATATCAATTTTGCATACAAGGTCCTGCGGAGTCTAGTGAGCACCGACTCAAAATTGGTAAATAATTGAGCTTAATCAAATGCGATCCACTATATGCATTCATGACCTTTGGCCTACATTATGTTGAATTGCTGTGCTTGAAGTATATTGCGGCGAAAACTGACAATCCCTACGAGGACAGATTTATTATTTAAAAAAAAAAAAAGAGCCTGATGAGGTCTCCGAGAATTGGTGGATCATAGCATCATGCATCTTTTGCAAACATGGCAATGTACATGTGGGACTACTACTAAAATACAATAAATGTTATTGATCATTCTAGAGGTTCAAACAATACTCAACGAAAATCTCCCGTCATTTCCAGGAAAAAAAAAGAAATGGTCTCCTACATGGACTATTCGAGTACCAGAACATTAACTTACAAGAACCAATATCTGACCGGTCTTCATTCTCTCCCACACCCAACCGCTCTCTAAAGTTCGGACGGGTCAGATAACGATTTTCCCCCATCGGCCTTGGAGATGTTTGCTAGAATGCCCAATAGAATCATGGCAGGATCTGCCGCACTCAAAACCACTCTTACATATCATCCTCTGTTTGTCAACTTTCACTTCGACAAACATACACATATCGCAGCATTCCAAATTGATGCTATTTTTGGCTGCTCCATCAAACCTTCACAAACACGGGAGATTTCTGGCAGCAGAAGGGCGCATGTCCGTCATGCTGGAAGAAGGTGGAATGGACCTGGACCCTTGCATCAAGACAAGGGATACCCCTCGAATGCATTCAAGATTTATGTACTTCCATTCAAATATTTAGCAATTATTATGCCTCATTTGACATAAATATCAAGCTCTATTTGAGGAATAAGGTGCAACTGTCAGAAAACGCTTATTACTACCCCCCCCCTTACATCAGCCAGATAATACAATATTTATACTCCCCAAATATTCTTTCTGCCAAAGATCAAGAACTATCCCAACTGCCTGTTATTGAAGATAAATCTCTACTATTTAAAAAAAAAATGAGCGAAGAACCACATTGTCAAAACACCTACTCGGAAGAAAATTTATATTTGAGATGTGTCCTTATGCTGCTGACTTCTCCCCCTTGTCGATATCACATAACCTTTACTGACATGAACCTAGCGATGCATTGAGATGGGCGTTAGACTGTGAACAGAACATCCATAATAATAATAAAGCAACGAACTTGGGAGAGAAAATAAAATTGGAACGATGCAGGAATCAAGTGAGGGAGAAACCCATGACCGCACAGATAGATCTGGAAAATTAATTTCCTCTACGATGAGGTTGTTTTTCTTTGAATGCATTTTCCAAGACCGGGATTGGGACACATGTGTGTGTATTTGAGTTTTGTCAGACGTGTATCAATCAGATATGATTATTTACGTCTTGGACCGACCTTTAACGTCACCATCCGAAAGACGTGACCAGGGCTCGAACCTCGAACCTCTACATCAATTTGTAACTTCCCCGCATAGCTTGGATTACAGGCGCACGCCACAACGCCCAGTTGGGACACAGGTTGCGTACGAAGGCAATTTATGGTACTGGGAATGAATCTGTATTCTGTTTAATGGACCGGCGATGACGAAAAAGGGGGATGGATGCTCCATCGGGGGGGTATTTGGAGGGATCGTGGACGGCATTCTGATGGCGGCAGAATGATGCATAAGTATGCGAGCGTGATGGGTATCTGTGACAGTAGGCTGAAGAAGGGAAAGTGGTTGGAGATGGGGGAAGACAAATCGCAATGTAACTGATAGTTTGTGTATCTGATTCTCTCTGGCTTCTTTTACACCGACCCAAACACAAAAATACCGGGAACAGTGCGTGGCAGTGAAAGCAAAGCAATGTAATATCCCCATTAAAAGTAAATAACCACTAGCAGAGCTCTACTTTCCAAAACGACAGTAGAATGGTGGAAGGTAACAATGGTTGGACAATCTTGGTGGAAAGCTCCCCAGGGAATGGAGAATGGCCATAGCATGTGCGCAGTCATGCAAGAATCAAATGACTGGAGAAGTCATATATATGTACCTATAAAGCACTTGGCGATGTTCATCTATTGCTACTCTCTACGTGACAGCGGACTATTGTCATTAGTTTATCATTTTACAAACAAAGGTTTTTAATGCGGATCGGTAAATGTTTAAGGACAAGTCCATCAATTCTTTACTCAAAACCAATCAAATTTTCAAAGCATTTACACAACTGAACTGCCTATTACATGTTACAGCACAGAACAGAATGGACAGAGTATACACACAATCATTTGATCAATAAACCTACATCATGGTGTTGTCTTTCGCTTTCAATTACCAGAGAGCGAGCAAAAAATCTATGATGAATTGGATCCAATTTCAACTACAATCTCAATATAGGATAAATGTGGAAAAAGAGAGCACGAAGGTGGGGGGGGTTGGAGGTGGGGGTGGGGGGTTAGCGGCCCAGAAAGAGCGGCAGCTGGATTTCATGGCAATGCCGTCTACAGCCGTCTCTTCTTTGACTGTACAAGGTCTCTGCACAGGCACCAGTCAACGTGTAAATAACCTTTTCAAAATTCCATCTCCTTAGCAACAGCAAACAAATGCCAGAAAACGGCAACAACGTGAGAGGCAGATACGACGGTTGATTGTGATTTGGGGGAAAATATCCAAGTCGCCACGAGGAGAAAGGATTCGATGTTTGCGCATCATTAAGACGGAAAGATGTATCCCTTCTATTCATTTTGGAAGTTTGACTCGTGCTCGTTTTCCAAGGAAACAATCCATCAATTTGAATAGGTGGGACAGCATAGGGGTTAATGGGGAACATTACTTACTGACAACGCTTCCATCAATTCGCCATCTGTTTACGTTTCTGATATCAACTTCACAAAATATTGCAAATTGAACTTTTGAACCTTATATCACCTTTACAATACTGAATACAATACCAAACTTCTTATATGGAAAGTGTAGACACAGCATGTGCAATTCTCTCTTCTTCTTTTTTTTCTTCTTTTTTACAGTGTTTGAACATTAATGATCTAAAGTGCATCTGACTATCAATTTTCGACAGAATATTTTTCCAATATTGATCTTAGGTAGATATGGAATTCCTAACTGCCATCTTCTTCCAACTTCAAGCTCAAATTCGGAAGCTAGGAATAACATCATGCAGAATCATTGATATTAGGAAATAGAATGAATTCATGATAAAATGCAAGACCACACTCCCCGCCCCCCCCCCCAAAAAAAAAAAAAAAAAATTGTTTTGACAATATCTCTCACCTCCAAATCAGTTAAAGGGAAATGGCCTATAACCTATGTATACATCAGAAATGTTGGTTAAGCAATGATCAAGTTAAGCTGCTATGTCAAACAATGCAAATTTAAAGCCCCTAAACATTATGGACCTCAAAGAGATTATAAATGAATATTAAAACACAGTAAATATGCCCATCTCTTGCTTGTACTTAGACATATAGTGGAAAGGGGCTATTGGTTGCCTATCAGCTATCACGATAAATCAACATAAACGCAAAGTTTAAGCCTAAAAATCTATCTTTTCCTTGAAGTAGACAGATGATATATAACGGGTAGGGGACTTAACACATCTATTGGTTGCTAATCGCTATCACGATTCGGCCTGTCAGGCAATACCAATTCATTTTGCTCCTAATTGTAGAGGTACTCTGACAGCGCTCTACCCTGCATCTTCTACCACCCCCCCCCCCCCCTCTCCATCATCCCCTTCTCAATCGATGCCTATTATTTCCACATCAGGAAATTACAAGAGAGTACAGACTGAAGGGATCATGAAGATATTTACACCCTCCTACCCTGCATCAATTTATGTGAATGGGACTTCAGGGGCCTCTCTGTATTTATGGAAGACTCGTGTCATTGGTGGGGAGAGAGGAAAAGGGGGCGAATGGGAGGGGGTGGATGAAGGGGATGAATAAGGGGGTGAGCGAGAAGTGAGAGGGGGAGAGGGAAGTGGAATAAAGTTATAAGTGAGAGAGAGAGAGAGAGGGGGTGATAGAAAAAAAAAAATCTATGTAAATGAGATTTAACCTTTAAGTTTGTTAAGACCTCAAAACGGAAGGAAAGTTCTAGGAGTAGTAACAAAAAAAAGCAAACTAAGATACTTAAAACACACCAAGATGAATAACAAACAAACAAGGTATAATTGTTATCCTTAAAAAAACACTAACCTGACTGTTAAAATAACTACGTGTAAACTAATGTTGTGATTATCATGAAATTTGTAAAAACCTGATAAACTTGAGCTAGCAGTGTCACTGGCTTGCTAAAACTTGCCTACAAAGTAATGATTCAACCACTTTTAACTCACAACAGCACAAATATATTCATGACTTTCTACACCCATCTGGCTTTTAACTGACAAACTATTCATACTCTGGAATGAGTACTGATAACAAATTGCAGTGTTCAAATTAAAGATGAATCTATATGTCATCAGTTATTACAAAGGTGTTAACTTTACACATCTCGTAAACCAAATACACGTCTGCAGTTAATTAGCCGCATGCAATTATCCCAGCATCTTGCATTTATATACTAATTAAACAAAGGGAAGCTTGAAATGAAACTTGGAAAAGGGAGCTAACAAGAAAGCAATTTTCACTTGCAATTTGTCTAATGAGGGACACAATAGGTCTTTATCTTTCGTGCCTGGCTGGCCGGGGTGGCTATTGTCGCTGCTTACTGCGGCGATGACAGCGTGATGAGACGGCGGGATCCCGTTAATAAGAAGCAATAACTTTCGCTTATTTTCTGATGCTGTGCGCTAATTTGATCTGGCAGCTGGCTCATTGACACCTGTTAATAACGGCTGTGTGCCTCCACACAAACCAACCCCAGCTTTAAAGAGCGGGTTCAGGGTCGGAGAAATAGAAATTTGGGATGAAGACCGTTCTCTTTCTACATGTAGGTCTTATTCCGTAAAATATTTAATGTACCTTTATAGTCATTGGGCGTGTTCACTCCTCCGTCAGGGAAAATCTATGTAAAATTCTGGTCCTCAAGAATTCCCGTTACAATTTCACGCATTCACACCAGCCTGAAAAGGGGGAGGGGCTAGTGCTGGGAGTTCAGGGAGGAGTGGGGTGATCAAACTTTTGAACCCTTACTAACCACACTCGGAAAGGGGGCCACTCACTGAAACAAAGGTGTTTTTAGAGGAAAGAGGTTATTTCAGAGGTTTGCAAAAGTTTATTTTAGGATTTCAGAATATGATTCATAAATTATCTTTGACAAAGCACCATTCAGGCAATGAAAGGGTGGAAATTTTGTAAGCTTACGCCAAATGTATTTATCAACTGATAAACGGGGTCGGGAGTTAGCAATCCGTTTAATAGTGGAGGGGGCTGAAAGGGGGAAGGGGGTCAAAGTTTATGATTAGGGGAAACGTTTTAAGAAATAGTCACTTGTTTTCACTCATTTCCTGATAACTGTTCTAAGCTACTGAAATGCTTGCATCTGATTGGCTCAGAACAAAGTTTTGAGTAAAAATCACTGGCAGGATGCTCCTTGAAACAAGCTCTAAGATTTCATGGTAAATGAAACTAATCTTGGAATGAACAAATTTCAAGAGTTTCCCCTGTGGTCTGTATGTCCTTAATATACCCTATTTACATGTCAATTTCTGGAGGGAGGGTGGGTGCTGTGGGGGATGAAAAAGTTACATACTATTCACAACAAATCAGGATATTTGTTTCAGTTTGCTGCTACTTTTAATCATTTCATTTTTTCTGAAAATTTCTTAACAGCCTGACTGACTTCATTCCGTAGATTTCCTCTGCTTTAACACCACCTATTTACATGTACATGTTCTTTTCTGGAGGGAGGGGTGCTGGTGGGCTGGAAAATCTATTTTTTCCCAAAATTTCTGAACCACCAGACTGATTTACTTCACAACGATGTGTTAGTGATATTGGTTGTTATCTTCATCCACTCACTACATGCTTTCAGACTAATTAAGTCACGTTTGGATGCGTTTTCATCTTATCGAGGCTGTCTGCCCCACCAGAGCATGCACTATTTAAAAGTGTAGGGGCTTCATGAAGATTAACCCTATCGCTTCCCCACCCTCTCCTCCTCACTTCCCCTTCCCTATGAAAATTAAATATCGATGGGGGCTTAAAAGGTGGACCATGTACAATTTGAAAGAAAAAAAAGAATCGCAACCCCTCCCCAAAATTGACATATCAAGTGAAGATCTAGATAGAAAAGCAAGTGATCTTGCAAGGAAAAGATAAGGGCATCAAAGGCTTATACACCTCGCTCCCCCCCCCCCCAAACAAAAGGGGGAAGGTAAACAAATACCAATAATATTTATAAGAGATTTAAAGTGAGTCTGCAATATTCAAGAAAAAAACATGGACATCTAGAAAGCTAACAACCCAAATTAAAAAACGTAAATTAAAGATTGAAGTTTTACCCACGTTTTGTTTCGTGTTCAAGAGATGTATACCATATCGTGTGGTGCGCTGTGTGCTATATTGGCCAAAGTGACTTGCATTGTTTCATTGCCCTGGAAACACAAGTATTTTGCCAATTAGAGCTGTATTAACATGTGTGAAATTCAAACATAAATAACTGATTCACCGCTCCCTCCCCCAAAATCAAAACACGAATAATCAGGTATTAAAATCCACCATGACGTTATTATTTTTTGTCATACTGTAACGTTCTGCCCCACATCATCCATCTCCCTCATGGAGGTGGATTGCGTTGGTGCGGAGTTAACGAGCAATCAGTCTTTTCCAATATTATCATGGCGATCGCTGGCAATTGCCCATCCCATATTGATCTTGCAATCAAGAGACGACTTGACACGCAGCATGCAGGCCAGGCAGTCGCTGAACGGCATGCAAACTACTTCCTGCGACAAATAATAGTGCCACGTATCTTCAACGGGAAGATTCAGGGAATAAATCAGGCATTAAGAAAGGCCCAGGAAGGCATAAAATAAGAGATATGTTCCCAAGAGATAAACTGTGTATTATTCAAAGCAGATCCCTCAAGCACAACTGGCGGTCAACATACGAGTTCCCAAGGATCGAAATGAGTAAATGATACCCACAATGCAATGCACTTTGTCTATAAAATTACAACATAATAAACTATACATCAGGCCTGTATATATTTAAAGGTCAAGTCCACCTCAGAAAAATGTTGATTTGAATCAATAGAGAAAAATCAGACAAGCACAATGCTGAAAATTTCATCAAAATCGGATGTAAAATAAGAAAGTTATGACATTTCAAAGTTTCGCTTATTTTGAACAAAATAGTTATATGAACGAGCCAGTTACATCAAAATGAGAGAGTCGATGATGTCACTCACTCACTATTTCTTTTGTTTTTTATTGTTTGAATTATACAATATTTCAATTTTTATGAATTTGACGGTTAGGACCTCCTTGCCTGAACCACAAATTGTTAAAATAATGGAATTCCACATGTTCAGGGAGGAATGAAACTTCATTTCACATGAAAATGACAAGAAAATCAAAATATTTCATATTTCATATAATAAAATACAAAAGAAATAGTGAGTGAGTGATGTCATCAGTTCCCTCATTTGCATACTGACAGAGATGTGCATATAACTGTTTTGTGAAATGAAGCGAAACTTTAAAATGTCATAACTTTCTTATTTTACATCCGATTTTGATGATTTTTTCAGTGTTATGCTTGTTGAATTTTTCTCTTTTTATTCAAATAAAGTTTTTGTTGGGGTGGACTTGTCCTTTAACAATTGGTATTTTACCCCAAAAGTGTGTAGAAAAACAGAATATAACAATGATTTGGCAAAAAATTTATTGAAAAAAAAAAATTTGTTTCATAGATTTAGAACTGACTGAACATTAGAATTTTATGATTCAACCGGTGAAAAATCTTGGCCTGCCTGCATACTACCTGATAACTCCTCTTAAGCTAATCCCGTTTTTAATTTTTTACACACGCTCTTTAACACCATCTAATCTATATCTCCGTAAACATAGTTTGAAGCAGAAACATTATCTTATACATCATGCCTTTCAAAGTCCCTTTAAGATGAAACTAATTGGAGAAACATTTGATTAAGCTATAATGGACTACCGTCTGGGGGGCCCCCTGGTTATTGATGTCATAATGCCCTTGTCATTAGAATACCGTTAAGTAACCAATCCAGGAGACCACGGCCAACCCCGACAGATAGAACCATCCACGAAGACCAGCAGCGCTTAATGAATCCAAAGAAGCATGGCAGCTCATTGCCATAAATTTCCTCCGGCGGCCCGATTAGAGGACAAGGCAAAAGAAAGCTGATGGCAGGGGGGGGGGATATACGGTGGAGAGTCATGATTTGAGAGGGACTTAATTTGCTCGATTAGATCATGATAATTACCCTAAAAGGGGGTTTCATGGTCTCGGAAGGCAGGCTGGGGAAGTTCTGTGTAAGAGTAGATGATGTCTTGGTCTCGGGAGTTCTTGTAATGGCAGCTAGAGTCTGTGAAGGGGTCAATAACCCATCCTGCTACATCTAAAATTACTACTTCTACTGCATAAATGTCTCTGTTAAGACATGAATGTGACTGTGTAGCATAAGTGCCTCCACGGCAGAAAATTATCAAAGGCATTTCCTTTTTTCTCTTTTTTCGGCTGTTATATAACATATAATGACCATTATATGTTAAGCCTGTTCTACAGTGAATTACAAAATGTTCCTGTACTTTGATAGTTTTATTAATTGACTAACGATTATTAATTTGGGGGTGCAGAAACGTTTACATTAAAGGCAACTCGAAAATGAAGACAAGCCCTAAAGTTATGTTTTTGATACATTGAAATCATGCTCAATTTGATTCTTTAAGATCTATGCATTTAAACACATTTATACAGCACTATCTCATACAAAAAAAAAATGATATTTATGTATTCCCCTTTATTATAGTTGATATGGTAATAACCAGAATCTAACAATGTCATAGATTACCGAGAACAAAATATATTACTGACGTGTATGTAGAACTCTGTGCCATCAAAGATCTATTAATATGATTTGTGAGTTTTCCACACATTAAACTTGCTGGTATGCCAAATGGTTATTATTAGAAATGGACTTGAAAATGATTTATGAAGGCTTCGATT
This sequence comes from Lytechinus pictus, assembly GCF_037042905.1. Classification (NCBI taxonomy): domain Eukaryota; kingdom Metazoa; phylum Echinodermata; class Echinoidea; order Temnopleuroida; family Toxopneustidae; genus Lytechinus; species Lytechinus pictus. The sequence goes on from NC_087255.1 coordinate 10,576,615, forward strand.
CTAGTTTAACACCCAGCATCGAAGTGAGTTGTGGTATTATTTAACTCTGATGAAGATGTAACATCAATGATTATTTTCACGACTAAAAAACATAATCCTTTACAAGCCTTGTAACGAATTGCTTTAAAGAATATTAAAAGCATGTGATGTTTACATGGTATAATTCACTATTTCCAACTGAATCTCCACCTTAACCAATGTTTTATTTTCAGTGGATCAAGTTAAATATTTTCATACAATATAAATTTATATTGTATGAACATATTTAACTTGATCCACTTGAATTGTGGTATTATTTAACTCTGATGAAGATGTAACATCAATGATTATTTTCATGACTATTAAAAAAACATAATCCTTCACACGCCTTTTAAAGAATTGCTTTAAAGAATATTAAAAGCATAAGTGATGTTTACATGGTATAATTCACTATTTCAAACTGAATCTCCACCTTAACAAATGTTTTATTTTCAGTGGATCAAGTTGAATATTTTCATACAATATAAATTTAGAAAACCTAATCCTGTAAGAAGGCATTCTTATCTCTCTCATTTTTTTTTTTGGGGGGGGGGTTGTTGATATTATTCTGATTTTAGCTATCATTATGACTTCAATGTTTTCATGAGCAACAAAATCACATTTTATAATATAATGAAAACTTCCGAAAGCTGGAAGTGAAATGTTTTGAAAAGAAGAAAAACAAGAACACTGGAGATGTTTCAGCTCATTTATCATCTCCAATCTCTGTCCCCATTCTTTTCATGCTAAGTGGATCTTGAGACTTGAAAATAAATTCCCAATTCATGTCAACAAGTAACTGTCCAATGTACATCTGAATCACCTAAGTGCATTATTTTTCCCAAATCTTCAAACAAGCCCTGAACATCATGGACAGGTATGTGCAATGATAAATAGGAGATTGCAAATTTATGTGTAATGTATCTTTCAAATCATCAGTAACAGTCAAAAAGAGGTTGCGATAATTGCACATCGGATCTGTTGCAGAATTTGCGCAAAAGGTTCTACCACCCTACATCTTCTGGCGGCATCCTCCCACTGTTTGACCTAACCCAATGTAATGATATC